>NC_045143.1:4829574-5145333 GCF_008831285.2 Nymphaea colorata
CTTCGAAGTAGAAGTTCCAGTGTCCTATTACAGAGACAGCAATATGCTCTTTTACCATTACAGAGACGGCCACCCTTTAATTCGGCTTCTGAAGGAAGGAGGTTCAATCAATATACTGATAACTGAACAATTCTCATTAAACGATTTTCAGATAGTGAAGGGAGGAATACATCCGATTTATAGGCCAACAGAAGGGCAGAAAGATATTGCCAGTGAAGAAGAAGCACTGGTTCCTGAAAAATTGGCTCAGTTTTTCATGTCTCCCTAGAGAGGCGTGTCTCTCTTCTCTCTCTCTCTCTCTCTCCATCAAACTAAACTTTCAAGTGTCGAATAAATCATTTTTTCTTTGTATTATTGTCAATATTTATGGAGATTGTTAGTCCAATCCAATTTTTGATGGTATGAACAATAAATGTTGGTAATTCTTTGTCTTTCATGTCTTTTCATCCCAATGCTTGGAGAAACTGATTGACCTGAGGACAGTTTTGATTTAGATAACATTTATTATACATTGGAAAATTGAGATGTAGTTCAGTAGAACGAAAAGGAAAACTGAAATCTCACCAACAGGTGGTGGGCTGGAAGTGTGTCGAGCTGAACACCCTGAATTAAATCTCACTTTTGTTGAACGAAAAATGAAAAAGAGAAACAAAATCTCAAAATGCATGTGTTCACTATTTAGATCTCTGGAAGTTAATCACCATCACGTAATGTCACTAATGGTTGGATATAATCCGACAATTCTATTGAGATATGGATCCAAAGAGTCAGATTCAAGTGAGAAATTGATATCCACTTAGCAATCAGAGGCAGATATGCTGTAGGATTTTCCTTACTGGTGGGATTATCTGATTTTCATGGGCATTCAAATCCAAGTACCATGTGCGCAAAATTTGATATGGCCTTGTATCTTTTAAATCCATATAACATATCAGTTAAATTCAACAATTTATTACTCGGATAGATAATAGGTACATTAGTTTGGATATCAGAATCATAGTCAAGATCAAAATCTAACCAACCAGATATGTTTATGTCTGATCTAAGTCTGACCCACTTCCACCTCTTGAAATTTAAATGCAAAAAGCCAAAGACTAAGCACAGGGACACTTTTCAACAGGCATTTTTGGGCAAGTTCTGCCTTGTCTTGGCCCATTTACCTTTCTTTTGGTGCTGTGAAAAGCCACTAAATCTCATGTGTCTTCCACTTACCCCGCCTTTATCATTCATGTTCTTGGCACTTTCACCAGGAGAATTTGATGTACCTCTTCTTGTAAGCATGATAATTGATAAGGCGGGTCCAGTCTGAAAACCATGAAAAAGAGTCAGTGGATCAATCTGAGCCTCTGTGCTCGTTTGGATCTATCTGCTTGTTGCGGAACTGAAATGTGTTGGATTTGGATCAGCCAAATACATGGAACATTGGAATACGAATCTCTCATCGAACAGCAACCAAAGTTTAACTTGAATCCGATCGCTTTGCAATTCGCAATTCTACGCTAGTTTTGAAGGTTGCATTTGATAGTCTCGGATCTAAAATTCGAAGTCATTTCAAAGTGTTTTGGAGGCAAAACAGGGCAACAAAATGGAACACTCTTCACATCTTCTTCCATTTTACATGTGATCGTCCTTACTTGAATAGTGATGTAAAAGTTAAAGCTGATTTTTTTTTTCTAAGAAAACCGAGTGGTCACTCTCAAAGTAGGGCACCTGGCTGCAGTAGAACAATCTCTTTAGTCTGTAGTTCCTTCCTTAATGGTGTAAAACTTTGAGGTGAAGAAAGTCTCCTGATTTTTCTTTTTCTCCTCGCTACTTTTACACGTGCTCGGAATCTTTGCTGTTCTTTTCTTGGAAGCCTTACCAGTCCACCGGTTAGTGAAGATTTTTTTTAGGGGCGGGTCAAATGGTTCAATGAACTTATTTGAGTAGGGCTGAATTAAAGCTGAATCCAAAAAATACACTACGCAACTAAAATTTTTTAATTTTTTTAATGTATTTTTTTTTTTTGCAATTACCCTGGGTGGGGCCACGGCCTAGGCGGGCTCCCCCTCCCTCCGCCCCTGACTGGCACAATGGTTGAGTGAGTGTTGATAGGCAGTCAGTTTCCAGTTTCAAACTCTTGTAACGTCAACTCATTATACTGTTAAAAAAAATTATACCAATATACAAGTTAAAACATGATCGAAAAACCAAAACTAGTGATTGAGATAAGAATGAAGACTTCAACCATGACTCAAACAATCTCACTCACCTGAAATTAGAATAAAATATAGAAAAGAATTTATTGTCCGAGTTAAAGTTTGGTGCAGTTCGGCCCAAAGCACGACATCATTTTTATAAAGCAAGAGAATTCCCATGTGCCAACGCTGGCGGTCCGACCTTACCCCTTTAATTAACTTAATTAATCAAAATCAAGGGAAGTGGTGGTCTGGTTCGTGCCCAAGTTGGTTGGGTCATGACAACGAGGTGGCTAGGAGCCAATGTGGCTTATACACGTGAGGGAAGACTTTGGCGACAGACAACATGCAAGTGCCGCCAATGTTTGTTGTTTTACTTTACTCCCATCCATGAGCTCTCTCTTTCAATGAACCTTCCACGTGAACATAAAATATGCCCAACAACAACCCACCACTATATTATATATATATATATAGTGCCTCCTCTATGTGTCATGTATATGCGTCTTTTCTTGTTTAAGCTAATTGTACTGATACATGTAAAATATATAAAAATCCAAAAATGAAAAAAAATGCTGAAAATTTGGTATGTATATTGAATTTTACGAAATAATTAAAACTTAAACATGTAAAGTATGTTTCTTGGAATATTAATTTATTAGAGGTTTATCTAATAGTGGGTGTTTATATATATATATATATATATATATATATATATATATATAATGGTGACTCGAACTGTTCAGAGTCACCTAGCCATGTAATGAAGATCATTCGAGAGAAAAACGCAAAGAAAAAAAGATAAAACTAATATTATACGACAAAAATACTATCATTTTTTTCTCTTTATTTTTCTCTTAACCGTCTATCATTAGACAAATTAGAGTCACTATATATATAAAAGCTACCAAATGTTGTCGGATGACAAAATATTTAACAACTTTTGCTAAAATCAATATGCCACGGGAGCATTTGACAATAGTTTATTATTTAGCAGCGGTCGTACTTTTGACGATGCTTTATAATGTTTTTAACAACGAAATATAAATATTTAGCCATCCGGCAATCCAACAGGCTCAACTTGTAAACTTTAATATGATTTTTCCTCAAAGAAAGAAGGAGGGCAGAAGCCAGAAAGAAGTTAGAACTTCAAAAAACTATTTCTGTGTATAATGCCTAACGAATTTTGTACTGTCGAAAACTACATATATGTGGGCGTTTGCGGTTCCAATTGGCAGCAGATCAACGTTGAAAGTTTGTTGGTGTCTTAATAAAATCAAGGAAGAAAATCAAAGAGAAGCACGAGAAAATGGTGGGGAGAAAATTAGAGAGAAACTGGGCCCGAGGTGCCTTTCATCGAGCCGATTAATTCAGTCCGTACGATCAAACTAGGCTCGCTTTTACGCTGAGTCGAGTCGAGCTCGAGCTTACAACAAATAAACAAAGCTCAATGATCAATCTAAGATTCGGTTTATCAAATGAATCGGTCAGCTGAATCGGTTGTGGACTGGCTAAAAATAATTACAAAAATTATTATCTAAATATCACACTCTTAAAAAATAGTTAAAAGTGAATGCATGGTACTCTTAGAAGTTGATATTTAAGGCTGATTAGGGCTGACTTTAAGAACATTGGTACCAACCACTTTTTGCCACTTACCAACCCAAAAAATTAGTTTAGAATCTTAGTTGCTTAAACAGCTTTGAAAAAAGCGGTTACCGTATTAGGTGGGAATCACGAGAACCCGCGTTCTACCGTTTCACCATAGAGGTAAGCTTGGGCATCAGGTCAGGCCGGCTGAACACCCAAAACTCGGGTCCAGGCCTAGCATGATTAAATTTAAAAAAAATATTTTTAATATAAAATAATATATAAATATAATTAATTGTAATAAAATATTATATATATATATATTAATTAATAAACATAAAAAAAATTATCACCCGAGCTTATCAAGCCCAACCGGGCCGGCCCCTTACCCCTTTTCTCAGGTTCGGGCGGGTACCTAAAGGTAGCTGGCCCGGTGCCCAGCCTTATAGAGATGTATTTTCGTCTTATAAAAGGCAAGAGTATTTTTGTCATTTTCAGTCGCTAACACATAATCTTTTGTTTGGGAGGCCTAATATGAAAAGGAAAAATAGACAAAATATGGCTGACGCAAATAGGTTGGAAAAAAAGACAGACATGTCATGATCGATCAACTCTTAGTTTTAAATAAAGAAACTTTCTCATGTAAACAGTCTTTCTACAAATCCATTTTTTTTCACATTCTTTCTATAGAGAAATATAGATTTGTTGTACAACGAACCACAACTTTCTGTTTTTCTGTTTTCCTTTTAATTAAATTAGTTGTTCTTTGGGTACCAAAGATGGGGAGTTAGACCAACTTCTATGAGATCATGCCAAGAATAGCACATTTTAAATATTGAACTCTTAACCTTCTTCAACCTGAAAACATCAAATAAAACCTATAATGAATCCCCACAAATATGCCTACATAATAAATTATATATATATATATTCAGGGGTGCGCTCCAAAAATTAATATAAAAACATTTCATGAACTAGCATGGAAAACATTGTCCAAAGTATAAAATCAACATTCAGCGAATAGATGATGACGGCAGGCAAACAAGAGCGTTGACACATTTGATTTTCAATGGGAATAACTACTTAAAACAGTTTCACTAACATCATCCATAACGTAACAATGGTGTAAAAACTTTGAATGCAGCCCTAGTTCTTCACTCATTCGGGAAAAGTCGCTCTCACATTAAGGAACCAAAGCAGCCTTGAATCCCAGGGGCACAATCAAAGACCGAAAAGCTTCGGCCTCTTCGAGGTATCTTTCCTTCCCTCCATGTATAAAACAGGGTTCTTCAAAATATGGTCTGGTTTTGTGGACCATATTGTAAAATAATTCTTGACTTACGCGCGTTTACCATATGCTAAACTTTTTGGCAACTTGTTTGCAGAATAATAATTCATTCGTTAAGAAGTTTACTTTCATGAAAACAATAACAAATATTAACTATATTTACTTAATGGTGCAGAAAAATACAAAAATTGCTGAAATACACACTTTGAAGGCTTTTTTTGCAGTATGGTCCATTAGGCAGGATTTTTCTTTATTACTGAATAAGGCACAAGAAAACAGAGCAAAAAAAGAAAGCAGGTCCCAACAAGAGAAGATTTGTGTTGTATGCTGAGCATGTCAAAAGACACAAGTACTTTCTTTCCATTAGCGGATTTTTGTTACCTTTTACTTTTCCAATCAAACACCCAAGTTAGTGTTGTGTGCCGACTGCTCACATTCACTCAATTTCTCGCCGTAACTTTCAGAAGTTGGCACGGTCTGCTATTTTTGGACAATTTATCTTTTGGATTAAATGTAACAAGGAATGAACCGACAGGATGAAGTGTCCCCGCGACATAAAATCTAAGTTTCTGTTTTCTCCCCCCCCTCTTTGGCTGTTCTTTCGTGGATCCCCGTGACGTGCAAAATTGGTTCCTTGAAAAGCGGCAGATTCAGCAACAAAACCAACTCCACTATTCAGAAAAGATCACCACTTGTCGAGCAGAACTCGGTGTGAGACAAGCTCCTTCTTCCACGTCTTCAACTACTTATCAAACAATGGAAAGACAGATGTTAGAGAGAGAGAATTTTAGATACAAGAAAACTTGAAAAGATTATGTGGGCATCCCAACTAAGCTTTCTTTCTCGCCAATCAAACACAATAATACTAGTTTAGCACTTTAACTTACTAATGAGACGTGTATGATCATGCATCCCGTCTCAAAACCTCCTACTTTTTTCATTCCTTCTCTTTTCTTCTTCTCGCTTCTCATAATTGATCAAACATGGTGTTGCTTTTCTCTTTACACGCGGCGAGATGGCTGCTGCTTGGCTTGATTCTTGAATGCTTCCGAGAGAATGAATCGTTTCTCTAAAAGGCCGCGAAGGAAATGGGAATTTAATACATCCCACAACATATTCTAGTATTCTATCGTGAAAGGATCCGGTTGAACAAAAGGAAAGAGAAAGGCGACGCCTCCCTCTCTCTCTCTCTCTCTCGTTGTTTAGTTCTTCTCTCGAGTCATCTTTCTCTCTCACCATTCGGAGAAGGCTGCCACCGTTTCAATATAAATTTCTCAAAGGAGGACACCTTGCATTCTTCTCCTCTCCGTTCGATTCCTTCTCTTTATTGCTTCTGTTCGTAAGGGGATCGATGGATAGGTAGAAACGGAAATGGGATAGATTTTGATTCTGGGGATGGGATATTGACGAGCGTCGGAGACGGTTAATGGCAGCGTTCAGCAATCAATCGGTCGTCCCCCTCGCCCTTCTGTTCATCGCTTTCTCCGTTCTCCAAAACCCTAGAATCTCGGCCTCCTCCTCCGCGTCGTTCTCTTATTCCATCATCGAGGGAGCTTCCTGCGAGGAAGATTTGAACGGGACTGGGTCGTTTGACAGTCTTTGCGTTCTGAACACCAGCGTAGGCCTAGAGAACGATCTTTACATCAGGGGGAAGGGGGACCTGCGGGTCGAGCCGGGGGTTTCTTTGAGTTGCCCGATCGCCGGGTGCGTCATCGATGTGAATATCTCCGGGAGTTTGGAACTGGGGAAGAGTTCGTCGATCGTTGCGGGGACGGTCGTCGTCGGAGCGGCGAACGCGAGCTTAGATGAGGGGGCGCTGATCAATTGCACCGGTTTGGGAGGGAAGCCGCCTGATCAGACGAGCGGGACGCCGCTTGGGGTCGACGGCGCGGGAGGTGGGCATGGCGGGAGGGGTGCATGCTGCATCAAGGATGACAGGAAGCTTCCTGAGGATGTATGGGGTGGGGATGCGTATTCTTGGTCGACGCTAGCAGAGCCATGGAGCTATGGCAGCAAGGGCGGCACGATGAGTAAGGAGGTGGATACGGGGGGTGGAGGAGGAGGAAGGATCAAGATTATTGTTGAGGATATCTTGGATGTGAACGGGAATATATGTGCTGATGGCGGAGATGCAAGTCTCACAGGTGGCGGGGGCTCTGGTGGGAGCATCATTCTTAAAGCATATAAAATGTACTTTTTTCTCAACTCAATTTATTCCGATTATTTTTCCGCTCTTGTAGTATTTTTGTGTTCTAATTTTCCTGTCATGGATTCGTTTTCTTAAAGATAGATCAGCTATAAATGTTCTGTAGTGCTGATGCTTATCTGAGTTCTGCATTATCAGTCTTGTGTAAGAGACCGTTTTTTTAGAGATAGCGAAACCAAGATTGCCACGGGCTCCGTTCTTAGGTAGATGAATCAACATAGGCTGATTATAATTGTGGTGGTCGCTGAGAAGTTATTTTTAAACCAGTGCAGTGGGTTTTCATGATTTATTTGGTGGTTACCTAGGAATTATTTTGTATATAGCTACTTGATGTATTCGCGCGTCTTGTGAAACTTATTAGGAAGTAAGAGCTGCTGCACTCTTTTCTTTTTTCTTATTTTTAACGGTACTTTGACTGCATCTTGACAATAGAAGTGAAAAAAGCCTGGCGTACTATCATTGAAGTGGGAAGCGATAACCTAAAGTTAGTTGCTTAAAGTCAATAGATGTTGAATGGCCAGTAGAATGTTCTTCAGTAAGTTAATTAGTCTCTTTACTTCAGGAAGAAATAAATAATATTTATTCTATCTGTTTTGTGGACTGAAACAGAGGAAAGAATATAAATGCTCAATAACTTTCATTGAGAAGCATTTTTAACATGGCATTAGGTGTAGTTTTCCAGACTGATGGACCTTGTTTTTTGTTAAACGAGAAGGAAGGGAAATGGAAAAATAAGTGCCTCTGGAGGAAATGGTTGGGCTGGAGGTGGAGGTGGAAGGATTGCCATTGACATCTTTAGCCGTCATGAAGATCCAGAAATTTTGGTTCATGGTAAACTTCATTAATTGCTTCAAACTTTTTTCCTATTGGTTGGCTATTTCTTTGCACTTCTCATTGTTTTTGGGTAGAATTTTGTAGATTTATACTTTCTTTTGAAATTGCCCTGGTCGAGATATATATACGTTTTAGGTTTTTATTTTCATGGAATTTGATGCAAGTATATCCATTGACTTAACAACTATGTAATTTTTTATAACGACTACCGACCATACTATTTTGGTTGAATCTCTTGAATCTCTGTTGACTTGTTTGTCATTTTGTCTATATATTTATTTTATTCTTTCTTGTTTTCAGTGCTTATTGAGCCTTGTTGGACTTTCCACACACATCAAGGTTCACAAAATAAGTGCATTTACATAAACTGATGGTACTACAAGTACTCTAGCATGTTCTTCTATAGTTATACTTTTGTGGTTATATGCACTTTTGCTTCCTTGGCGGAATGATCATTGGAAGGTTGGCTTTGTATTTCTTTGTCATGATAGAAGATCATGTTCATTCACTTCGGTTATTTCTTGAGGGAATGAACTGTAATTTGATGCTGATTAAAATTGGAAATATGCGTTTCTGGTTTTTGAGTCATAAGTGATATTTCCAATCATTCTTATCTTTTAGTCTTTAATGGGTTCATCAAGGATCCAGCAAAAAACCTTGTGAATCTTTGGTGAAGGAAATATTGAGCTTGTCTGTCATTGTTCTCTCATCTTTTCAGTTTTCACCTTGCTTATCATGCATTGCTTGTTTAAATATGATTTCTGTAATGAGGCATTGCCATATTGATTGGACGCTAATGTGCTCTAGCAGATCTCACTTCTGTTTTTGCTTTGAGTGTCCTGCCTTCTTCCTTGCCCTGGTGCTCTTCATGGGGCATGTGATAAAGAGTATTCTGTTTGTTCTCCAAAATGTAACAGTGAGTAGCTTAGGAATGGAGGTTTAGCTTTGTGTATCTCCCTATGTTGGCTATGCCTTTGGTTGATGGTGTGTCAAACTCACTGAAGTTGATGTATCATGTATGTTAAGCATCAATGTATTTTTCTAGGTATCTCTGAGTTACCTTTCCAATCAAAGAACACATTTTTTAGCATAAAAGTTGTTTATTAATTCCTTAAATCGGACATGAGAAATATTGATGGCTTTATAGTGACTGGATTCATTATTTCTTTGGTACTCCTCTTGTTTATTCTGCAGGTGGAATAAGCCATGGTTGTCCTGAAAATTGTGGTGCGGCTGGAACACTTTTTGACTCTGTTCCTCGAAGTCTCATAATGAGCAATCACAACTTGACGACTGAGACTGATACGCTTCTTCTAGAGTTGCCTAATCAGCCTCTTTGGACAAATGTTTTCATTAGAAACCATGCACGAGTTGTTGTTCCTCTATTGTGGAGCCGTGTGCAGGTGGTGTGTCATAGACCTTTTGAAATTCTCTTTTCTCCATGTTTGTGCTTGTGCCATTACTGTTGTTATGCGGTTTTTCATATTTAGATGCAGAGTGGTGTTCCTTATTCATTAACTTTTTCTTCGTAATCTTGTTATGCTAGTCTTTTGATTTTGCTGGCTTCCAATTTTTTTTATGTCTAAAGGATCATTAAATATTGGTGCTTGTGGCTAATGTGTGATACGAAATGTTGTAGTATGGTTGGATCGGTGGCAATTGGCTGCAGTTGGTCAACTAAATGAGCTTTTGGATTTATACACTATGTCACTGTCTATGTTATTAAAAACTTAAAAGCATTAGGTGGAGCCTAGGGGTTTAGTAGTGCCTAGAGCTTAGGCAACTAGGCCAGACTTTTTTATGTGGTACAAAAAGAATTAGAAACTAACAAATTTGTGACACTAAATGTTACATAGAAAATTGAACTGTCTCCCTCTAAAACAATCGATCAGTCAATTTATAAAAAGTAACAATAACTCAAAAGAGAGAGCCCTTAAGATTAATGTTTAGTTTGTTCATAGAGCTCGAGCATGCAAAATATGCTAATGTTCTAAAAAACCCATTGTCAATTGTAAGAGAAGGAGCATAATTCTTCAACTGAATCACACAGACACACAAAGTATTAAAATGCAGTCATAGGCCCTGATATTTAATTATTTATATGTATGCCATAAGAAGAAGTGCAAGGGAAAAAAAGTATTGAAATAGACAGAAAACAGTTCAAAGTTTCAAACTTCAAATAAAAAGCAGGACGACAGAAGAAGAAAAATATGAAAACAAAAAAGAAAATAAACCATGTTTAAAATAAAAAAGGGGATGATGGAAGAAAAATGAGAAAAATTAAACAAGGAAAAAGAAAGGAAAAAACAATTAAAATTAAAAAAGCAGGACAATGGAAGAAGAAGAAGAAGCGGAGTTAAGGAAGAAGGAAAAGCCAATTAAAATAAGCAAACAGCACAAGAAGATGAAGAAGGAGAAAAAGAAAGAAGGAAGAAGAAGAAAGAAAGAAGGAAAAAGATGAACAAACAAAACATGAGAAGAATATGATGAGAGAAGAAGAAGAAAGGGAAGAAAAGAAGTTTGAACTTTTATTGCTTTACCTGCTTGCAGTCTGAAAGCATGTGTCTCTTCCCCCTCCTCTCTCTCACGTTTGCAGTTCTGTCATGCAATTTGGGATCAGGACAGCCAGCAGCACATTTTCTCTTCCTATTCTCTTTGGTTTTTTATTCTTTCAAATGATTACATCAGCTTTTCACAATTTTTTCTTATTTACAATTTTATCATTTATGTTCTCTGTTTTTTCTCCTAAAACAGTTTTCTCATGTAAAAGACCTAGGCAACTCTAGCTGTTGCAAAATGCCTCATCACCTGCATGACTGGGCAGCCTAGGTGTACCTTCAAGTACATAGTTCTCCTTTCAATTTATGTTTAGTGCTTTAAAGCTTGTCGATCGTTCTTCAGTTGAAGGATAAAATAAAATTCTTGGTTCCCGATATGTTGGATATGTGGGGATCTTATGTTATGGTATATCTCTTGAGTGCAATGACTACTGAGCTATTGAGAGCTTCTGCAAGATCCTTTTGGGAGTTTGGTTTTGGCATTTGATTCATGAAGAGCTAGCTTAGGCATTAAATAAAATTCACGTCATCTTGTGAAGACATGATAGGTAATATGTAAAAATAGGTGGCTGTGTGGCAGTGTTCATGCTAAACTTTCAGAGGGAGATATTTGGCTGCTTATTTTCAGGAAGCATCCAATGTGACATGCGAGTTTGGTCAATGCTGTGCTGTTTATTATTTGTGGTTTATTACCCCCAATGACAGGTTCGAGGACAACTTAGCTTATTGTGTCGTGGAATTCTCACATTTGGCCTCAGTCACTATCCTTTTTCCGAGTTTGAGCTCATGTCTGAGGAGCTTCTCATGAGTGATTCAGTAATAAAGGTATATGGATCAGCTTTTCTTTTTTTTTTTCTTTTTTTTGCTTTGACAAGTTTTCTTAACTGACACATGCATGGCTTGCTTTTGACGTGTGCACCCAGCTGCGACCTGCCTAGTTAACTATCTTTGTCATGAGCATGTTTTACAAAACCAACTGCATGGATGTGGTTTGCATGTTATAAGCCATCAGAATGTTAAAAATAGGTTTTCTTGACTTATAGATAAGATTTTGTAAGCCAAGGAAGTTCTAACTGTTAATTTGTGAATCATTGTAAATAATATATGGACATTGGAAAAACATGATTTTTTTTGTTTCCTGGGTTATCACATGCATGCAGTTAGCTTTATGAATAATGCACTTAGAAATGAAATATTGAGCTAGAGCCTCTTTCACGAGTCTACACTATATTTATAATTATGTAGTCTCTAGATTGTGTCAACGATTTAATGGTGGCAAGCAACCCCAAGCCATTGGATAGAGGGAAAATTTGTCGCTAGGGTGTTCTTATATAAAATGGAAAAGCAAAGGTAATGGATTAGGTACTTTCAAGTTTCATAAAAAGAAAATTGCCCTGCAAAAGAAGCGATTCTTCTTTTTATGTTAAGGACATCTCAAGTGGACATTTCCAAGAAATTGAAAACTAAAATAATGAGATTTTATAAAATCTTTTAAGACATTAATTTCTAGATGGTATTGGAGTTGGTTGAACACATTTACTAAAATAACCCAAGCCACTTTGAGTAAGGCCTGCGTAGAAATATGTTGCTGCTTGGGTAAAGAAATCAGCAATAGTATTTATGTAATTTGTAGGTGCAAGTAACTCCTCTTGAGGTGACTCTCCCACGTAAAAAATCACCTAATCAGTTAGAGACAAGGATTAATGGGAAGACATTTACATTATTATTCTCAAACTGTGTTTGTGACATGTATAATATGCATATCTGTTTATGTGTATCTCTATCTGTATTGTGTCTTTTTAGACATCTGCTATGGTGATCGTTTGAATCCTAGAGATGTAGTTTCTATATGTCCTGCCGTAAAATTTATCAATTTCCTGCTTATTTTTTGTTTAATCCAGGTGTATGGGGCTTTGCGCATGTCTGTCAAGATGCTCCTAATGTGGAACTCAAAGATGTTTATTGACGGTGGAGGTGATTCCATTGTTGCAACATCCTTGCTTGAAGCCAGCAATTTGGTGGTTTTAAAGGTTTTTGTCATTGTGCTAGTCTGCTTTGTGGGCATGTCTAGCACATTCTTGTGACTTACCTTCTTCTGATGTCAATCCAGGAGTCTTCTGTCATTCGTTCAAATTCAAACCTAGGAGTACATGGGCAAGGCTTACTTAATCTGTCAGGTCCAGGAGACCGAATAGAGGCTCAGCGTCTGATTCTTTCACTATTTTACCGCATCAATGTAAGGCAATCATATGTTTTTTCCTCTTCCTATGCATGTTATAATGTATGTAATATGTATCCATATATTAAATGAATATAATTGTAGTGTGCATATAAACAGAGATGTAAATATACATTTGTATGTAATCTGTAGGCCTATGTTCATATTAATGCTTATTCATTGTACTCCACAAAGATATACTTCATATGTATATGTATTTTTTTACAAAAGAGAATCATTGAAAATCATCATTCTAATTAATACGTCTACTTTTTTGCAGTCAGTTCTATAATATAGACTTGCCAGTGTAATAAAATGTGGTCTTTGGCTTTACTTTTCCTTAACAAACCATCTGCAGCATGTGGTCTTGTTGACTTGCTACAGTTTTTTGCTTTGTACTTGAGACTTTCTTCACTCTCCCTTTGGTATTTTGAGTTTAAATTTTACATGAGTTTATGATTCTTTGATGTATAAAAATCCCTTAATTAGCATTAATATGATTAGATCTGGTTTTGTAGCTCCTGAAAATGTAGCCTGTGCTTGTTAAGTTTTTTTGGGGCATCTGCTGTATTAGAAGATTACCTGTCTACTCAACATCTTGTGCCATCCACAGGAAATTTCTTTTTTTGTTTTCTAGGTTCCAGTAGCTCTCTGTATGTTGATCAGATGAAGGTTATCCTATACTGTTTGCCAATCAACTAGTCTAGTGTCAAGAAAAGGAATTTAGTTGCTGCTTAGTTGGAAATTGAAATTTAGTTCATTCTTCTGATCTGAATTCAAAGCGAGCTTCCATGGTTTAACTTCAGCTCTAGGTGACTCGACCTGTAACCTTATTTGAGTGGTTCAGCTACTCAGCAGTATCAGAAAAGGAGCATCGCCTGGTGGTAGGTAACCTTTGTGATAATAGAGCCAGCTACTGAAAGTAGTAAACAGCTTGGTGTGTAGCACTCGTGAAAATATGCATGCTACCTGGGAGTAAGTGCATTCTAGATGGTAAAAACTTCTTTGTGAACAAAAGAATACTGGCTGCAAAGAAAAGTGCACAAACACTGAACTGAGTAATGTATGGCTAAATTGCTGTCCTTGAAGAAATGCCAAAATCCAATTCATGTCTGTCATGCTATGTCACACAGACGCGGCTAAAGAGGCGTACCCGTGTCAACTCACCGACACGGGACTCTGCTAGGACACGGCAAAAAATAAAAAATAAAAATTTAATGTTTTTTTTTTTCATTTTATCAATTTTTGTGATGCATCTAATTATTTCCATGAACTTTGCCTTATTATACCCGAAAAATTTCTCACCGTATAATACCTGCACACGATATATTTGACAATGGTTTTGACCAAACATGGTTCTATAAAAGCTAGAATCCTTTCAGCCCATAAACTCAGCGTATCTGGTTTTGACCAAACATGGTTCCAGACTTCTCCTTGTATACCTCTGCATTCTGCTGTAGTTAGCTGTTTGTTGCATTGTAATGCCTTAATGGTCCTTAAACTGTTGACACTGATTTACATATTTCATATTTGATGGTTATTTTTGAACGGAAAATTTTCTGTTGTATTTTCTAGGTTGGGCCAGGATCTGTCTTGCGAGGTCCTTTGGAAAATGCAACATCAGATGATTTGTATGTAGATAATTTTCCTTTTCCTATGTAATGTATACAGTTCGTATATTCATGTTCTTTATACAATGTAAAACTACAATGTAGGACTCCTAGACTATATTGTGAAAGCAGGGACTGTCCTGTTGAACTTCTTCATCCTCCTGAAGATTGCAATGTCAACTCCTCACTTTCTTTCACTCTTCAGGTAATTTGTGTTGTTTTGACTTCCAACTTCATTCATTTGCCTGTGTTTTTTTTTTAATTTTAAACCCTTTTGATCAGATCTGCCGGGTTGAGGATATTCATGTTGAAGGAAGCATACAAGGGGCAGTTATTCATTTTCATAGGGCAAGGTCTATAATAGTTTATTCAACTGGAAGCATAAGCACATCAGGGCTAGGTATTGCATCTCTGTTTAAAATTATCATCATTTTCTATATGCCATTTTTTCTCTTGCAGTCTAATTGTGAGCCAACAAATGCGTCAAATTTTTATAGGTTGCAGAGGAGGCATGGGAAGGGGGAGAATTTCAAGCAATGGTGTCAGTAGTGGTGCTGGACATGGTGGCAAAGGTGGTGGAGGGTACTATGATGGAAGCTTTGTTGAGGGAGGTGATGCATATGGAGATGCCCAATTGCCTTGTGAACTGGGAAGTGGAAGTGGAAATGAGACCTTTGGTCTAACCACTGCAGGTGGGGGTATTATAGGTAAGCTTATGGACGAACTTGCAAAATGAATAGAACATTATCATATATCATATGTTTTCCTTTATGGACATATGCTATCCATTTTCTGTTCAAGATATGGTCAATTATGCATGATGTTGGCAGAAGCTTGCCAGTTTAATGATGATTAATATATTGTATTTGTAATTTAATAGTTATGGGTTCTTTGGAACATTCTTTATCAAGCTTGTTGGTGGATGGCTCTGTTAAAGCAGACGGAGAAAGCTCTCATCTTATTGTGAGGCACCAAGACTATGGTACAATTGGTGATGGGAATGTAGGCACTGGTGGAGGTTCTGGTGGAACAATACTTTTGTTTCTGCGGATGTTGACCCTTGGAGAGATGTCAACACTTTCAAGTACTGGTGGGCATGGTAGTCACATTGGAGGAGGAGGTGGTGGTGGTGGGAGGATCCATTTTCACTGGACTGACATTCCCATTGGTGATGAATATCTTCCAATTGCGAGTATTGGTGGAGAAATAACTGCAAGGTTTTGATCTCTTTCTACAATCCTTTCGCTCCTAAGTAACTATATTATCTCCTGCCTTTGAATTTGTGTACAATGGCTCGTCAAATTATCCTGTCAGTAAGGAAGATAAAATTTGTCAACGAGAAGCATTCTGGCCATTACTTTATTTTTAGGATAACTATTTTGAATCTTGTAGGATATGTAATGAGTTTCAATAAATTGAAAATGTTGAAACTTTCACTATGCTTTACGAGAAAGATACTAGTTACACTAAATGACCCTCGCTGCGGACAAAATTATGTGGAAATAAATATTAAAATGTTTTTTCTTGTTTTCATATTTTTATCAAAAGTAATGTGTCGAATATTTCTAGTTTAGTCTTCTGTATATAACTTTGTATCTACTTTTCAAAATTGTTTTTTCTATCTATTTAAGTCTGAAATCAATTTGAATCTCTATTAAAATAGAACAGTTGTCAATCTATTTTTCCAGCGGGTTCCAACCATAAAATGGAGTGGATCGAATGAAGTAAAGGATCACCATTTGCCACTTGATGACAAGATGTATGCATTCACAACCTATGAGAGAACTAACAATCACATGATTCTTTTGGTTATTAATAAATGAAAGAGACATTTGTATAATAGTTTCAATAGCACAAGTCCTCATTCTTATTTTTTTCTTGGTTCCGTATTCCTGTTAGCTTCTCTTTTGAATTTTGTGCTGCTATTTCGTGAGGTTCTGTCATATACAGTGTGAGTATTTTGATAGCTATGATTGTTTCTTGGTGGTGGCCCTTGTCATGAATCATTTTGTCTTTCATCTTTTAAAATTTCAGGGGAGGATTGGGAAAAGATGAGGGTGTAGCAGGAGAAAATGGAACTATAACAGGAAAAGAGTGTCCCAAAGGACTCTTTGGGTTGTTTTGTGTGGTAATATTGTGCTTCATTTAATTGTTTTACAATGTTTGCCATTTAAATTGCAGTCGACATGTCAAAAGGATTGTTTATCCATTATTGCTGTAGAATGTAGCTTTTTAAATTAATTTAGACTTGCAGAGATCATCTTCTCTGCATAAATTCGTTTGTAAAAAAATTACCTTACATTTTATTCAGTACTGTCTGTGGGAAAGTTTGTCCACTAGTGACTACTTAAATTGTCATGTTTGTGCTTGTCTTATATTACTCATTGTCTTTCCTGAATATTATCTTTTGAATTGATTTTTATTACTTATTTTCTTTGCCTGAATACTAGCTCTTGTCTAATGCAGTTTTTTCTCCTAGTTATATGTTTTCCTGATACGACCATTATTATTCTTTTGAAGCATGCATTCACAATTTCTATGACTACTGCTTGCAGATGATCTTGTTGCTAAGATTGCTTTCTTTTTTATTCTTTGGTAAGTTAGATTTGATGTCCATGTTGTATGGGACTCCCTATTTCTTCCCTTATTCCGTCCTTTCTTAATGTAGCGATTGCTTGATATGCGGTGTGGAAAACCATGTGTGATGGATGGGAACTTGTCCGGTGCTGGTGTCGGTTAAGAAACTGGATTTTAAAAGTGCTGGCTTCTGAATTTTTTTGTGAAGCATCGTTTGGAGCAGTCCTGGCTCAAATCAACAAAAGGGTACCCTTCAGCTAAGAGGGACCTATCTGCACAACCAGATATGACAGCAAACCTGGATATTCAATGAATAAAATCCACCAAATCTTCCAATTTTCATGGATTGTTTTATACTTGTGCGGATTTATGTTCAAGGTTCTTGTTGGGTGCTTATATTGAAATTTTACCCAATGACATCACATGGCACAAAATATAATATTTCTCAACATATTTGATGTTAATAGTTTTCTGATTTTAGTATAAGTATCACCAATTAGAACAAAAGTTTTCTTTTTTACTTCCTATTTTCTCTTTAGAAGTTGATCTACTTGTCTCGTGATCCAATGAGTTGCATCATATATGGTTTATATGGGATGTGTTTACTACTCGTCATATATCCGTCTAACATTATTTGTCCCTTGACTTCATGCCTAAATCCATCCTTTTAGAAATCCTGTTCTTAACATTCTGCCTGTGTAACTCCTTATCCAAACTGATCCTCTTCCCATATAATATGGAGTAAAACCTCGTCATACCTGCTTCATCCTCCCAATGGTTTGCCTGTGTTGCATGCCCCACTTGAAGGTCACCTTATATATCATTCTAATCATCATTATTAAGTAACCAATATAGTCGTTTCTATTTCATTCATTGCTTCTTACTTCTATCAGCTTGATTTTTCTGTATCTATTAATGATATGTTTATTCAGTTGATCTTGGGTGTGTAAATTCAATTTTCTGTTTTTATTTTTACTTCTAATTTGAATAGCCCTCTTGTTTTGTAGGAATGCCCATCAGGGACCTACAAGAATGTCACTGGTTCTGATCCAGAGCTTTGCTATCCATGTCCAGCATATGAGCTCCCACATAGGGCAATGTATATTAATGTTCGAGGTACATTAACCTGTTCATTCTTATGGAATGTATGTTATTATGGTTAGGAACTCTCTAGGCTACGTTGGGCAATCAGATAGCTTTATTATATTACTGTGTGTACGTGCATGCTTTAAGCATCTCGTTATTCTTCTTAGTTCCTGCTTTTTTGACCATTCACTGCATCAGATGCAAGATTGCTTTTAGTTTTCATTTAGTTAACTAACAATTTTTTGGATCAAGTCAAAGTTCAATGGATGAATTTCTGTATATTGTTTGTTCTATATAAGTGGAGTGTGAAAATCAATAAAAATAGTTTCTTTGCAACAGGTGGTGTAGCTGGAACTCCTTGTCCCTACAAATGCATGTCTGATAGATATCACATGCCAAACTGTTATACTCCCCTGGAAGAGTTAATATACACTTTTGGTGGGCCTTGGCTGTTTGGCCTCCTTTTATCTGGTCTGCTTGTTTTATTGGCCCTTGTGTTGAGTGTAGCACGCATGAAGTTTGTCGGTGCTGATGAATTGCCTGGTCCTGCTCCAACTCAACATGGATCTCAAATTGATCACTCATTTCCTTTCCTTGAATCACTGAATGAGGTTAATGTTATTTTTCTTATGTTTCTGTTGGCTAGAATAGTTTTGATCCTTTTCTGCCCTTATAGTTCCTATTTCTTTTTTTTTTTTCCTATGCAGGTTCTGGAAACAAATAGAGCTGAAGAATCCCAGAGTCATGTGCACAGAATGTATTTCATGGGTCCAAATACTTTTAGTGAACCTTGGCACTTGCCCCACTCGCCTCCAGATCAAGTTATGGAGATTGTGTATGCCACTTCCCTTATTCTAGTTGTTTCTTGAGTCCGTCTTCATGAGAAAATGCCAAAAAAGGGGAAAGTAAAGGAAAACAAGAAAAAGGGAGAAATTTTTTATATTTTGAAAGAAAGCACCAAAATGAGAAAAAATGAATGTTAATATATTTTAAATTATTTAAGGTTTTCTTTTTTTTTTTCTCATTTTTTTTCAGAAAAAATGAATGTTAATATATTTTACACACAAAAGAATTGGTTTTGTGAAACTTTGTTTTTTAAAAAACTGGTTTAATCCCTTTTTTAAAAACTGGGTTGTGTGTTTGGGTAATAGTACCAACTACCAACGCATATTTTTTTGTGAATAACTTGGGGGGTGCGAGGTTATTCTCCCTTTTTTGGAAAACAGTTTTTGCCAAAAATGAGTTTTGGAAAAACCCATTTTTTGTGTCATCCAAACGCGCCTGAAATGGCATTTTGAAATGAAAACAACTTTTCACCTCCAAAATTTGGTTTTAGGGTGTCGTTCAAACGTCCCCTTAAGGTTTTCTTTAACATATTATTACATATTTTGAATTTGAGCAATGTTTTGGACCTTTTGGTAAACAATGTTAATTTTTTTTATATTTTTTCTATTATTTTTATGTTTTTTTACTATTTGAAGTCCCAAGATTTTTCCCAAAAAAACTTTGTGCTAGAAACCCGAGAACAATATTTGCACAGTGTTTTTGGTTCCTTGGTCCATAACTCAGTACCATGTCCTTCAGGTATGAAGATGCATTCAATAGATTTGTCGATGAGATCAATGCTCTGGCTGCATATCAATGGTGGGAGGGTGCTATCTACAGCATTCTTTCTGTTCTTGTTTATCCCTTTGCTTGGTCATGGCTGCAATGGCGTAGGAAGAAGAAACTGCAAAGGCTTCGTGAGTTTGTTCGGTCAGAGTATGATCATTCATGCTTGCGCTCATGTCGATCCCGTGCTCTCTACGAGGGGCTTAAGGTCAGCTAGTAAACCAGTAACCTTTTGGGTTCATTCTATGCACTTCTCAACAATGTTTTATTTGGGGTTCACTTCACTTCTCTTGTGCTTCTCTGGCTTCTCTTCTATGGCATAGGCATAGCAACAGACTTGATCAGGACAAGATTGACTTAGCAGGCTTAATAAAGCCTGGATGTTCAATCAGGATTGGGTTGAGATTGGCTGAGGTAGGGTGGGTCTGATTAGCTAGCCAATGGCTTCATTTTTATGTTTACCGACTTAAAGTGAGCTGAGTCGGGCTGGCGAAATATATGATCAGTGAGTTGGCCCAGCCCAAATAGACTGGGTTGGGTGGCACAGCCTGTTGTCCAGCTTTTCTGGTGGAAAGGTTCCAATCTGATATTTCTGCTTCTAACGTCCAGATGCTTTTTAACACCCTCATTTCGAATAACAATATTATTTTGCTTCAGAACTTTCAGTGCCATGATTCCGGATCTGTGTGAAGTTATTAGAATGGTTTCACATTATGATACATGTAGAGTAGGAGGTGGCCAAATGTGGTCACCTTATTTGGTGAACAGCTGACCCAGTTGCTTTGGTTAATGCATTTGTAAGATATGTCAGACATCTTTGAGGATGGGATTAGGTAGGTAGTGGGCTGTGCCTTTTTGTCACTTCCTATGATAGGTACTTCATTCCAGGCTGTGTGCATTCGTGGATGAGATTTTTTGTTGCCTTATGCAAGAAAAAGTGCTTTTGATTGTATTGTCGATAGTTGCTTCAAACAATTCATTTTAATCCCTTTTCTGTTCAATTACTCTCTTGGCAAACGTGTTAAGGTTTTTATTTTTTCCTTTCTTGGGCCTTTGTTCTTGCGTAACTAAGAGGTCCTTCTGTTGAAACTCCAGCACATGGCTTGGATAAGTCTTATGGATCCACTCATGTTTTCTAGTTTGAATATTCTTTGCTTTATCAAACTTCTCAATGTGCTCATCATTCTCAAGGTAAATTTTGACTTTTCTAATTGTTTATATAGGTGGCTGCTACTCCAGATTTGATGCTAGGTTATATCGATTTTTTCCTTGGAGGAGATGAGAAGAGACCCGATCTTCCCCCTCGCCTTCATCAACGGTTTCCCATGTGTTTAATCTTTGGTGGCGATGGGAGCTATATGGCACCATTCTCTCTTCACAGCGACAATGTTCTGACCAGCCTTATGAGTCAGGTTTGTTGACCGTGTGGAACAATTTGCCTGGTATTTCAATTTTACAATGTGAAACTAATATTTGATCCATGTTGGGACTAATGCTTTTTGAATAAGGTTCATTTGCTTGTTTCTCTTGTTATCTATGGCTTCTGATTGTTGTGTACTCTGTTTTCCAGTCTGTACCACCAACCATATGGTACAGACTTGTAGCTGGATTGAATGCTCAATTGCGATTAGTTCGTCGAGGCCGCCTACGTGTAACATTGCTGCCAGTTCTTAGTTGGCTTGAGACTCATGCTAATCCTGCTTTGAACATGCATGGTGTATGGATTGATCTGGCTTGGTTTCAGGCTACAGGCTTTGGTTACTGTCAGTTTGGACTTGTAGCTTATGCCTTTGAAGAAGAAGCTTTCACTTCTTGTGAAGTCTCTGGTGGCTTACCGAGGGATGAATTGCCACGGTATGCTATACTAATTGCACCGATTTTTTGTTTTGTTGTCCTTTTGCTGTTAACTAATGTTGTCCCACCTGTGGTTTCTTGGTGATCAATTGTAGCAAACTACTTCGAATCTGTATACGATTTTCTTCATCTCATTCACAGTTGACCTTGTCCTGCAGTACGTACAGCTTACAAGGGGATGATCAAGTGAATCACAATGTGAGGAGCAATGAAAACATTTTGTTGCGTAAAAGAATTTGTGGTGCTATTTTAGACACAAATAGTTTGCGCATGCTTGAGGAGAGAAGGGACATATTCTTCCCCCTCTCCCTTATTGTTCATAACACCAGACCTGTTGGTCACCAGGTATTCCTGTTTGTTTATTTTGCCCAACGTTTCTGCTCCAGGTCTTTTCCCTTTACCCTTACAGGACTTCATTGGTGAATAATGTCTTATGCTATTTACTTCTGCAGGATCTTGTTGGATTGGTCCTATCTGTTCTGCTATTAGGAGATTTTAGCCTAGTGTTGCTTACGTTACTGCAGCTATACTCAATCTCACTGGGAGACTTCTTTTTAGTTCTCTTCATTCTTCCTCTAGGCATACTTTCACCATTTCCTGCTGGAATCAATGCGCTATTTAGCCATGGTCCAAGACGGTCTGCAGGTCTTGCTCGTGTGTATGCATTGTGGAACGTTACTTCCTTGTTTAACATTGTGAGTTGCTTTTAGTTGCTTGTGCTCTTTTTCCTTCTATTTCTGTGTGTTACTTTTTTAAACTGTTGCTGGAAAAAATATTACTGCCGGAAATTGTTGCTTGTTTTCTGCAGTGTTTAGAAACAATAGAAGAGAGAGTGGAGCGTACCATCGGGCCCCTTTTTCATTTTTACCCCGTATCGTACGATACGGGAGATACGCGTGTGATACGCACGCGTATCGTGCGTATGACATTTATCTAATCGTTTTTGTTGATACGGACGATACATATCGTACGATACGGATAACATTGCCTGTGAGTTCTTAATGCAAATTCTTAGAAGCAAGTTATATGCTGGGTATGGTTTTGTTTAAAATAATGACGTAAAATTGTGTTTTTTATTTAATTTGAGACGTATTATTGTTATGGCTATGTAACATGAAGCCCATCTCTGTGTTATAGTTGCTGTTCATTAGTTTTGCGGCTTGTACTTTTGCCTGATGCAATTCATCTTCTTGAAACTTGACCATGTGCTTATCAAACCATAAAAGTTTTCTTTCCCCTTCTATTTTTCTATAATCAGGGTGGGGAACTATGACGCTGGGATGCTGGCTTCTTTGTTTTGCTGTGTAGCTTCTTCATGATTATGCCATTTATTTCTGTAGTTGTTTTTGCTGATTGGTTTCAGATTGATTCCAATTATTTGATTCCTGTCTTCATCTCCGGTCAAATTAACCATTTTCATGGCCTCTTCTCTTTTCCAGGGATTACTATTTTGTATTAGGCATTTCTCTTGTAGGACTGATTTTCATGCACATAATTTCGGCAGGTTGTAGCGTTCATATGTGGATTCCTTCACTACAGATCCCAGTCTTCAAGTAAAAAACACCCAAATTTTCAGCCTTGGAATTTTAGCATGTAAGTATACGTTGGATTTTGAATTGTTGGTGAAGCAGCACCAAGTTTTCTCAAGTTTTATTGTTCAACAGGGAAGAAAACGGATGGTGGATGTTGCCTACCTGTCTCGTGCTGTGTAAATGCGTCCAGGCACGACTGATTGACTGGCATGTTGCTAATCTAGAGATTCAAGACCGATCTTTGTATAGTAAAGACCCAAACAGGTTCTGGCAGTCCTGATATTCGTTAACCATTGATCGTGGTGAGTATTACACGTATTTTTGGCCCTTTTGTTCTCCCTCTTTTTTTTTGGCAGAGTGAGAAGAAGTTGCTAAGAAGTTGATTGTCACACGGAAAAGGGGTAGCTTTCCTTTTTGGGTGCTATTCAATTTGTAACTATGAAGAGCATGCTGATTGGTCCGTTCGAGTGTAGTCAAAAGTTAAAGAGTTAATGTCCCTGTGCAGCTACAATGATTCTTTTGCCAATGTAAATATCAGATGCGTATTCTTTGCTAAACGGCCTCTTATGGGGAAATGGTTATTTTTGGTCTCTCGAGCTTCTTTTACCTCAAAGCCATCTTGTTCTTCGTAGCGCTTTTTCC
The DNA here is from genome assembly GCF_008831285.2 of Nymphaea colorata. Taxonomy (NCBI): domain Eukaryota; kingdom Viridiplantae; phylum Streptophyta; class Magnoliopsida; order Nymphaeales; family Nymphaeaceae; genus Nymphaea; species Nymphaea colorata. The sequence continues at coordinate 4,853,358 of NC_045143.1, forward strand.
TGTCGGACGATTTAAGTTCCTTTTTACTTTGGGTTTTCCTAGGGAACATAACATGCGTGGCAGCGAGGCATCTGCCACGATTTTCGTTAATCTCTCAGTATTCGAGGTCGTAATCCTTCCGTTTAAGATATTTTATCCAGATATTTTTGTAATTCATTTACGTCTTTGCACCTTCACCATGTTGCCAGGAAACCTTACTTCCATATTTTAAAATTCATTTGTCGCTTCTGTTTTGCTTCTGTTTGACGCTGCTTCCCCTAATCCCACTCCCATTGATTATGTTAATAATATAATTTTTCAAAATGTTTGCTTCGTGACTTTTACTTCAATTTATTGCATCTCCCATTGGTTATGCTGCTGTTATATTTTTCAAAATGTTTGCTTCGTGACTTTTACTTCAATTTATTGCATCTCCCATTGGTTATGCTGCTGTTATATTTTTCAAAATGTTTGCTTCATGACCTTTTCTTCTAACTTATTGCATCCCACTTTTCTCGCTGGACTACTCACTGTTGTCCAAACAACAGAGTCCTTACTCTTTTTTCTGTTTATTTTGTGACATATTCGTGTTATTTCACCGAGGAAGGGTCCATGGTCGGCGGTTCATTGTTGGAGCCGCTACTCCGCTGGCCAACTTATTCAACGAACTGCTGAGAGTCCTGGAAAAAAGAATTAATGTGACCCTACGGCGGCAGTCATTGGAAGAGCTTTAACGATTCTTCGTGATTGGTAGAGGTCTCCGGATTCTAGCTCCATTGACATTCACTCTGTTAAAGCTAGATACGACAGACACAATTCACAACCAGCATGAGCATGAGCGGGCCAGGGAAATTCTATTACGGTTACAAAAATCGTTTTATGAATCGAATCAGTGATGCTGGAGATCCGACCAACCGGCACTAATCTATTCAGCTAAATCAGCTGTGAATGGTCAAATAAATTGCACACTTTAAATTAGCCACCTGATCTGGTATTCAAGCTGATTCTTATAATATTGCTACAAAAGCATCCACGGGTTTCTCACTAGAATGGGCCATGGCCTTCCTAGACACACCTAGACAGTGTGTGTGTGTGTGAGAGAGAGAGAGAGAGAGAGAGAGAGTCAGGGATCATTGGAGGAACGAGGCAGATTGAATGATCTACTGGTCCAAATTTGGACACAGAGATGTGATCTACACGTTTGAACTTCACAGAAGCTAGCTCTCAAGTTCACAGGCACTTGTGGGAACATGCTTGAACAAGTTTCCAAATCAAAGAAGTCAAGGGATTGTTCCTGTGAATTCAAAGCGTATGGATCACATCTGTGTGTTGAGAATATTTTAGTGGTATAAATCCGAAGGTGGCATTCATGAAGAAGTTTGTACCTAACTTGTCTGCAGCTATGCTCTTATCATTGCGAATATATACACAAATATCCTCCCATGGACAGCGCATAAGAGGGAGAGAGAGAGAGAGAGAGAGAGATTGTACCAAGTAAATAAATAAGTAGGTAACCAAATTGTATATGCTAACACCGAATCAGGTCCCACCGACTATGACAGGGCCATCCAACGCCATGTTTTTATAGCGTGGAAGAATACGCTACGAGCAAGGTCCGACCCTCATGCCACATGGGGACAACAGCATGAAAAATTACTCTCCGGATTCTGCAGACTAGCTGAGGACCCACTGAGTTGTTCAATCTTCTATTTTATGTTAAAAGAAAGAATGAAGAAGAATGATTCAGCAACAGAGCAGGCCGTGGAGGTGTTGAAGGGCATCATGCGCCCAACCAATCACCGGCCAGGGGCGTAATCTTTTTAAGTACATTGGCAATAATTTATTAGGTAAGGGTGGATAACGGGTCGGGTACACGATGGGCAGTTGGATACTCTGCTTGTGACGGACCCAACTTGAATTGTTCATTTGACACCTCAGTTGGCCAGATTAAAAAAATTTGCACAGCCGGACTGGCCCGAATTGGGTATTGAGGACCCTATATATATATATATATATATATATATATATATATATATATATATATATATATATATATATATCATTGGCTCACTTAAAAACTCTGAGGTCCATCGTCAATGACTCTCTTATAAAGTGTTCATGTGCTGATGATGACGCCCTTAAAAATTGTCACTAAAGGCTTCTAAGATATTAAAATCTAAAATATGACCGGCTTCAAATAAGGATGGACATTGAATCGAGTACTCGACACACATAAAGTTGGCAACTCGTAACTAAGAGGAACAACTTCAAATAAGGGTGGACATTGAATTGGGTACTCTACACACATAAAGTCGATAACTACGCAGGTTACGCTTGTGCCATCAGTTAGGGCTTCGAGTCAGCCAGACTTGGATCAGGCGAACCCGATGCCCACCCTTATATAAAAAAATATATATAAAAATGATGCCCACCCTTATATATAAAAATATATATAAAAATAAAAGAAGGTGCAACGCTTGAACCAATGAAGATCATGTGAATCTAACACCAACCATTTGTTTAATTGTTTGCCCCACTCGTAACCAAACTTGACGGCCACTTATGGCACAGGCTATACATTGTCTCCCGCCCGTCTCTTGAGTCCGTCTGTCCCATGAAAATCCTTTCTCTTGAAAGCGACGTTTTTTTGGGTTCAACCAGATTTTTCAGCTGTCTGGCACTATCAGCGTTGAATAATGTAGACCAGTTCTCTACTTTGTCCTGTTCTTTTTGGTCTGTAAGAAATCTTAACTTTTTCCTCCTCTCAAGAAAGATACACCCATCTAAGAAGCCTCTTCCATCCATATCTTTAAGCTCATAGCCGAGTGAAAGAAATCAACAATGATAAGAAGGATCTCATTCATACAGATCCTTAAATGGCATGAATTGCTCATCTCTCTCCCTCGTTGTGTACCTCCTTCTCACTTTTCCAGTTTGCATAAAAGCAATAATATTTTACCGCATGAAGAAAAAATGATACAATCGAGAGTGCTCTCCTCCGCCTCTCACCATTAAATTAGTCGTGAAGAGACAGACAAGAAAGCTTACAATTCAAACCTTGCATCTGCTTGCCCTCCACATCTTTTTCTCCGTTCGCCGTCTCTGCACTCACTTCCTCCACCTCCCACTTGATTTGCTTTTTTCTTTTTTCCGGCTTATCAATAACTTGGTAGTTTATATAATTAAGTGCTACGATTTTCGAAACTGTTTAATAAATCAATGCAACTTAGGCATCAAGTAGCAGTACCGAAACTTTTTTCCACAAAAAAATTGTACTTGAGCAGTAAGACTTAATGGCGTTCCCAACAGCGTGAAACTACAAAACTAATACTCTAAGATGAGCTACATAACATGCGGGCTTGTGTGGGTAGTTCCCATATTGTTATAGCATTTTACTATGGTTTAAGATCTTATGAAGGGTATACAATTAAGTAGGGTATAAAATTAAGTTAGTTTCTAGCTCCGCTGCGTGGGATATACAGTATCTTCACTCTTAACGCCTATGCATTTAAACTTAATTTCAGCTTGTAATGTCAGCCGTGGGTTTTGAACGGCAGCTGCTCCATTAATGGCAGCCATCCATCCCCATCCACTGCAGCACTTATAATCGAAACAGGTCATGTGCATAAAAAATTATGCATGTAATGTTTAACGACCAAAATGTTCTTAAAAGAAAAAAACGAAGGTTTTTAAAAGGACAACATGGAAGTTACCAAAATATTAAGTCTAAAATATATAATTTGTATTAAACAATGTAACATGCTCAAATCCACTTTTTTTGTGTTTCTTTAAGTGTATATTTGTTGCGTGCACACCCTTGTGCACGCAATTCGCATACAGTCGGCCGCAGCTGGCTTTTCTGAGGGAAATTAGGTTGGATTTGCTCTGAAGCTGCTCTAAATAAACAGGCAGGTCAACTCTTGCCCTTGTATCTTAGCTGCCTCCTTGGCCTGAATTATATTATCTCTTTCCACACCTCCACATAATAATTGCAACCAAGAATTGTATTTCTTCACTTTAATAATTCAAACAGGTTAAAGGAATAATTTGAGTGATCTTAATCGTTCATACTATTTGATTTCATCTTCCCGTTGTTGGATTAAATAATTCAATCACAACCATAAGCTCGGCGACTTGATGAAGAGCATTAACTCCTTCTCCTTTTTAGCTTTCTAGGTCCAAATTTTAAAGCTAAGAGGTTAGCTGGCCAAGAAAAATATAAAGGAAAGGCCACATCTGTAGCACCACTAGTTAATCTCCAAAGTTATATTATTTTATAAGCTACAGTAAACTAAAGGATGAGTTGAGTTATAGTTGTCACTTGTAAGGATGAACAAAGCAATTAAAAGCAATCTTCGCATCCAAGTTGCACCAATTTATTATTGATTTTTAATTGTTTTCCCATTTGAGGCGGTTTATAGAAAAATAATATATGGTAGCTGCAGAATTATATAATGGACGTTAAGAGTAGTGAAAAACAAGAAACGTATTATTACTCAGTCCCAGCGAACGGGCATATATTTGGGTGGTTTTCTTACGAAGCACGCTGTTCTTAGCGTCAAATCAGGAACATGAGACAAAAAGTTTGGTACCCAAAATCCAAAGTCCATCTGAGATGATCTGGGTATATAACTTTCCTTGTCGTTCGTTCATCCTGTTTGGTGGCATGAGTTGGAGTTTTATTGGTAATTGACGCTGTCGATTCTAGCGATTTTGAGATATAGAGCAATAAGAAAGATTTTCGTTTCGTGGTGCTAGAAAACAGCGAGGATTTAAAATCCCATCAAACATGTTTGGCAAAGAGATGGTGTTGGTTTTTTGGGATTCTACTATTAAGATATTATGTTCATATGGTTATTCCTGCAAGTAGAACAATTATAAGCTTTCAGTATGATAGAGATATGCACATGGAAGAATTTAATGTTGATGCTTCCATAACAAATAAAACTGAGAAAAAAAAAAACCAAGTAGTTTCCTTTCCAACTCTGCCAAGGTTCTAACCTGTTCCTTAGATCCGAATTCCGTAGGCACTTTTGTAACCAAATCTGAAGCCAAGTTCGATATCTACCAAGGTGTGACCTGATTGCATATAGATGTAGGATCATATGTTGATTGAGTCTGAAACTAAATCCAATTGGATAAAGTCTAATGACTTTGGTTGAAAAAGTTCAATAAAAAGAAGAAAAGTGAACTCAACCTCCACAAAACCCAAATTAGATTAGCTCTAACCTGAATATAGCCATTTTTTTAAATGTTTGTTCAGGGGAAACTACCTTAAAGGTCATACCTTTATATGTTTCCAAGGTTGTGGTTTGCTTGGAATGGACTTCCACACTTTAACTTGAGTCCCATGATTAAACTAATCGTCATGCATTCTACTAATTAGAGTCAAATTTCTCAAAGCAACAATCAAGACATTCCTTTTAAGGTTAAATGAAGAAAGAAAAGATATTAATGTGATCTGTCTCTCTTTCTCTCTCTCAATCTCTCTCTCGTGACAATGAATAGACAAGTGAAATAAAAACAGTTAATTATCTTTTTCACAAAAAGGGAAGTCATGAGATGACATCCCAGTTACCGTTAATTTACTTGTCTTTCTCCTGGGTCCAGCTTTTTCATTAACCAATGGGGGGTCTGATTTAGAACAACTACAAGCATTGGTAAAATGGGAGCTGATAGAAGTAGACCTAAAAGATGCTAGACACTGGGGTGGCACTTGTTTTTTGGGAGAGAATGAGAGTTAACTAATCTTTTTTCCTGCTCCTCCTTTTTCGGTTCCTTTCCCCTTTAAAAGTGTCTGTGAATCATAGAAAACGAAAGAGAATTAAAAACTTTCTGGCTTTCAATACAAAAATACAAAAAGGACTCTTAATTTAGAATCCCGGCTTGATGCAGCAGAAACAAATGGATATTCCCAGAGCCTCTGTAGACTGCAGCTGAAAATTCTTATGTTGGAGATTTACGATTTCAATAACTTCAGAGAAGAATCCTTTTAACCTGAACTACTTTTCAGACCTGGACCAGGAGAAGCCATGGAGTGCCTCTGAAAGAGACATGGAGCTAGGAGATCACCCATGTGAAGGAGACTGGTGCCTTTGAGAAGGAAGGGTGCCCCTCGGCCCTTAAAGATGGTAGATATAAACCAACCACTTCCAAGAGCTTTCATAATTTCTGTTTTTTTTACCAAGAACTTCTGACAACCAGGCACTTAAATTTAAAGCTTGAATGCTACTGAACAACTGCAAAGACCATACTCCTTTTAAAACCCTCACCATCCTCCCCTTCTGCATCCCCAACTTGCCTTCATTGCTCTTCCACTTCTTCTGTTCAACACTAGGAGCTCCTTCTTCAACAATGATGAGGGCCAACCTAACCATCTTACTGTACTTTCTTTTCTTGGCCCTCTTCAGGTCAGGTTCTTCACAAACCTTAGTGCCTGCAATTATAACATTTGGGGACTCGGCAGTGGATGTTGGCAACAATAACTATCTTTTCACCTTATTCAAGGCCGATTTCCCCCCCTATGGAAGGGACTTTGTGAAGCATCAGGCCACTGGCAGGTTCTGCAATGGAAAACTGGCAACAGATTTCACTGGTGAGGGCTTGTTGGTGAGGAACCGTTGTGCTTCTTTAACTCTCTGCTACTTCTTTAAAGATTTGTTCCTGTTTCTTGTTTTGTTGACAGCTGAGAACTTGGGCTTCACTAGCTTTCCACTGGCATATCTGAACCCTCAAGCTACAGGGAAGAAGCTGCTCCTTGGGGCCAACTTTGCATCTGCTGCTTCTGGGTACTATGATGCTACTGCTTTACTATCTGTAAGACCCAAAACTTTTTAACCTTTTTTGGTTGATGGGCAATGGGGAACGCTGGTTTAGATGGAGAGGATCTAGGCAGTTCTAGACAACATTACTTCATGGATTAGATGTTTCTGTTAGGTGTTAGAGAGAGGACAAGCTCACGGTTTTAGCAAACAACATGCTCTCTCTCTCTCTCTCTCTCTCTCTCTCTCTCTCTCTCACTCTCACTCTCACATATAGGTCTCTTACCGATGCAACTTCTGATTTTTCATTGGTTTTTTGTGTTCCTGAAGTATCTTCAATGAGTTTCTCTTTGTTTCTTTAGAAAAAAAACCGGTTCACCACATTCTGATTCTTTTGTCCTTTTGCAAAACGATCGAAACTGATACTGTCAACATTTCACTGAACCATGCCGGCCTGCCATTTTCCCAGCATCTTCTTCTCTCAAAATGGCACTGGAATGCGATCAGATCTGGTGATCTGCCAAACCAGTGCGACTGTTGGTGCTTCGAGATTATTGGCATTAATGGTAGAAATTAATGTTTGCTAATAAAGCCGCTAATTACGTGGGCCTGCTTGTTTTCTGATGATGCGACAGTGATGGAAGCCGATGGCAGAGTTTCCGCACTCCTGCCACTGCTTCATGGCGAGTCAATAGGTCAACTTTTTGTACTGAGAAATCATGATAGAAAGAATGCCATCGTCGTTTTTGCAAATCCCTGAAGCTTTACAAAACGATGCCGGCAACATTAACATCATCTTTAATAGCCATAATGGCGGCCATCACCTTAAAGGGTGCCGGAGATGATGGGGACTATTTATATAGCATGATTATTAGATCTAAGAGTGGCCTCAAATGCATTTTTATGTGGAATATTTATACTTATTCATCAATGTTTTTGTAGAATTGATGATTGTCTGTTTCCACAGCATCTTTAATAGGAATGAGGACATCTCTTTACTGTTATTATTAATTTTAAGAGACTGACATGGGCTGAATGAAGCGCATTCAAGTCAGGCTTACTACCTAACAAAATTGATTCTTCACACTTCTCGATAAAAGAAGAATTGCTGCGAATATAAAATCTCTACTGTTCAGCGTTTCTCCATTACCATTTACTGTATCTGTTCAGCACCCAGAGATTGTTGTGGTGCTATGAGTGATCAATGACCAACCGGCCTTCAGCTCAGGCCATTCATGATAATTTATATGCCGGTGGTTTAATAAGGGCGAGGTACCCACATGGCAGTTCACTTTTGCAAAGTTGCTCCTTTAAATGGTTTTCTTGAAAAAGACTTTCTTAACTAGATTTAAACTAATCAGATACAACTAACTCTATTAATCTACCTTAGATGTAATTAGAATATTACTTTTTGCCGTGTATCAGAATCTTATGCACTAATTTTACTCTGGTACTTTGTTGGGTGATCAACCTTTTTCAAGTAAAATAGACAATATATATTCTTAAAGGTCATTAGTTTCGCTCAAAGTTTAAGATGGTACATAGATGTATTTTGAAGTTTGTCTTTTGTTTGGATTTTCTTAATCTGTAAGGATATGGTCACTTACTTTTAGGAAGCGGTCTTCCTTGTCCAAATAGGACTAGGAAGAGAAGGCAGAAAACCTAGGTCATGACAGTCATAGTTGGTAAACTCGCTAATTTGAGTTGTGAGTCCTCGAGTTGGTTAGGATTGACGGTTTGCTATGTCAAAAGTAGAACTGGGCATCGGGCCTGGGCCGGCCCGATACGCCGGGGCCTTCATTCGATGATAACAAATAAAAATTATTTTTATTTTATTAAATTATATATATATATTATTATTAAAATATATTTTATATTTTAAAAATATTTATATTTAAAAAAATACTTTTCTATTGGTTGAGCTCGGGTTTCAGGCATTGGGCCAACCTGAAAGCCAGGCCAGCTTGATGCTCAGGTCTAGTCATTGGAGCTCATCAAATCAGTTGTGATCATCAACTAATTACATGTTTTTTTCATACATTTGTTATTTTTTTGAATTGTGAAATATTACGATCAAATACTCATATTACATGTTGTTCATTTTTAATTGATGAAAAAGTCAAAGATGAAGTCCTCACATATTTATTGTCCTCATTTTTATTTATAAAAAAATACACTATAAAAATTTATGACCCAATGACCCATCTTTAGCCGATCCGAGTTAGAGTCGGATTTGCCAACTATGTTGACAGCTGCTTAGCATAATATGATTATATATATATATATATATAACATTTGAGGCTTTTGTTTTTTTTTTTATAACCTTTATGGTGGTATTGTCTAAAACAATAAATTTCAAACAAATTAGTTTTTTATTTACCTTAAACGGTAATTGCGCGCTTACAGATTAGTCTTCTCTTCTATCGATTAACACATACATCGACACACAGACGTCTCTCGTCACATCTGTGTCTTCGTTTTACAGACGACAACATAATCGAGACGGCACCAATGGTGTGATCGATTCTCTCGCCAAATGAAAAGCTCCAAAACCGAAATAATGACAAGAAAATGCGTTGGATGCTTCCTTTCTTCTCCCCAATTTCCAGAAATGCATCGACGTGCTGTCTGGATTCTTTCAAGACAGGCACCAAAACAATACGTCTATATTTTGGTGTTTCTTGATTTCGTCTCCTAAAGGACGAGGACAGCCCACATGCACCACCATAAAGGCAATAGCTTACGTCTTCATTTATCACAAGAAATTGGTGATAAATGTTCGAGCAGAAGCGCCATCCCCTGTCCCCACAGATAGGATTCAACCAGCAGATTCACAATAAATATCACCATATTCAACGTCAATATTTCTTCATTACCGTGCGCGTTTTTCTTTGAGCATGTGCAGTCATTTATTGTGACGAAACTGTGACAATACCCAAGTTTTGTTTTCCTTTTCCTCGATTAAAAAAATGTTATGTTCATGTTCTTTCTTCTTCGTTTTTCCCGCAGAAAGCCATACCCTTATCACAGCAACTGGAGTACTACAAGGAATACCAATCAAAGCTAGCGGACGTAGCAGGCCAGGAGAATGCCACATCCATTCTTTCCGAAGCAGTCTATATATTGAGTGCTGGCAGCAGTGACTTTGTCCAAAACTACTATGTCAATCCTCTCCTTAACAAAGTCTACACTCCAGATGCGTACTCAGACTTCCTGGTTGATATCTTCAGTAAATTCGTGCAGGTCAGTACATAACTATGTTGAATTCCTGAAGGCATGTACTTGAGGCATGGAACTTGATATTTTTGGAGGATGAATGACAGAATCTATATGAATTGGGAGCAAGGAGAATTGGGGTCACATCTCTGCCGCCGTTGGGATGCCTCCCTGCCGCCATCACCCTCTTTGGTTTTGGCGACAATGGCTGTGTGACAAGGATCAACGACGATGCCAAAAGTTTCAACAAGAAGGTGACCTCGGCAGCACAGTCACTGCAGAAGGAACTGAGTGGCCTTAAGCTTGTGATCTTTGACATCTACACGCCTTTCTATGACCTTGTCCAGAATCCCGTTAAAAATGGTAAGACTGGCTTCATGGTGATCACCCAAATGATCAACAATGTCTCTGCAACCATGTGAAAATATGGAGAAAAGAATGATATATACAACTTCAAGAAGATAACAATGCTATTCTTTTTCTATTGAATAAGAGGATTAAAATTTGAGCAAAATTTCTGTTGATTTTGTGACTCATCCACTGCTATTGGAACTATGGCAGGGTTTTTTGAAACAAGAAAGGGATGCTGTGGAACGGGAGTTGTGGAGACTGGAATCTTGTGCAATCCAAAGTCTATTGGAACATGCTCCAATGCCAGTGAGTATGTATTCTGGGATTCAGTTCACCCAACACAAGCAGCAAACCAGAAGCTAGCCGATGCCCTCTTGCTCCAAGGCATTTCCCTCATTGGATGAGAAATCTGCGCAGTCCTGTTTCTCTTCAAACAAAATGAGAAAGAAGAGACCTCCCTGTTGCACCAATAGATTCTGCTATAAGAACCCTCCTTGCTGCTGCTTGCTGTTTCTTCTTATGAGTGTTGCTATATGTGTGTTTGAGTGCTGAAGAAATAAAAACTTTTGGCATATTGGTGCAGAGTTTATATGGTGTTTCAGTTACCAAATGAAATTGTAATATTAGTTTGTTTTAGATATTTCAGCTCTTATATAAATGTTGTTGATGCCTGAGAATCGTATATTATTTATCATTTCTCTTTTCTCCTTTTGCTTTTTCTGAACAATTGTGAGACTTTTTGCAAGAAACCAAGTAGTCACCAATTTTGGGATCATGAAGCCATGGTAATTGTATTACTACCAATATCAGGAAGTTTTCCTTAGGAAACCATATTGATCTCAAAACCTTCACATTGAAAGAGGTCAAAAGTTCGAAACTCCATTTGCAACACTTGACACATACTTGGAAAAGCAGTGACCACAGTTCATTGGTGGAAATAAAGGGAAGATTCGATCTTGACATTACAATAAGATATATCAAGGCAACATAAAGAAAGAAAAAAAAAAAAGTACTCCAATCATTGGTATTTGGTAACAGAAGAAATTATTGGGTTGAACTTCAATGTCAAAAGAGATCACATGGATAGAGCAGCAATTGAATTTTCTCATGCATGAGACGATCCTGGAACATGAGCTTTCATCAATCTTATTTTTCTTTCATGTTCTTCATTCACCCAATCTCCGGAGTCTGTCATAGTTGAATTTGACAAAAAAAAATGTGGGAAAACGCTTCAAACAAACTAGGATTCAGAGTTAGGCTAGGTAAGTATGTTTTTGACAGATGTTTTCTGCCGAAAAAAGAGGCTCGATTTTTCTTTTGAACTCATTTATTCTTTCAGAAAGTAAATTATTATTAGAAAATATTAGAAAACATTTATTCTTGAAAATAACGAAAGTAAATTATTATTAGAAAATATTAGAAAACATTTATTCTTGAAATAGGAAACGCCTCTGGAGAACATCAACCGGGCTTGGGCCTTGGTCGACGCCGGCCAAGACCCACCCACTTGCTCCCGCTCGTTCGAAGACCCTCCCTCCCTCTCTCTCTCTCTCGATCGAATCAGAGGGTAGCGAGTTGCAGGCGGAGATGGACGCAATGGGGGCGTTGATCGCATGGCTGAGGAAGACGGACAACGTCATCCACGTGGGTTTAACGGCGGTGTTCGGGACGCTCGCGTTCCGCTCGGCGACGCAGCAGCAGCAGATCGAGCTCCTCCAAGAGGAGAAGGGCGCCCTCCAGAAGCAGAACAAGACCCTCAAAAGCATCATGTGGCATTGGAAGCAGGAGCTCTTCCGAGAGGCTTCCGTTCCTGGCTCCCCCATCTCCCTTCCTGGGCTGAAGTCCATCTACGGCGAAGCCGAAGTCCCCTCTTCCTCCTCTCCAGGTAACCTTCTGAGGTTCTCTCGGTATCCTTCCCATTTTCTCCGCATTTCCCCAATTTGTGTTGTCTTCTCTTCCTACTGTTCGTCCTTTACTTCTCTCTCTCTCTCCTTTTTTTTTTGTTTGTTTTTTTAATTAAGCAGGAGTTTCATCGACCTGTTTTTGGTGAGTTTTTGCTTCTTTTCGTTTTTTTTTTTTTTGCGCTCTTCACTGAGAATCTTAATGGTGGTAGGTCCGAAGCGTAGGAGGCGATTGTTTGTTCGCGTGTCCTGTTAAATTGTTTTGAGTTTTCAGTTTCTTCTTTTTTAGTTTGTCGTTTAGACTTCTCTCGTATATGAATCATCTGCATACAAACACAGGAAAACGAGATATTCATTGTTCAATCTTGGAATCAGTTCATTCACTTCAATCTCTTTGCATGTGAAACTTTAGTTTCTCATGTTCAAGATGCTTAGATTGAAAGGATGTGTCGTAGGCTTCTACTAATCCATCTGGCTGGAGAGTGGCGAACATTTAAAACTTTGAATAATTGAACCAATTTGAGGCACAGTTCTCAGTCTGATGTGCAACAATTCCGGCCATAATAAGCACTTGGAGAATATCGTTACTCCCAATGTTACGAGGCCATATTTTGATGAACATGATTGACATGCCATTTGTATCACAGCTAAGGAAGCTGTGCTATTGGCAGGAAGGTCCCTTCCGGAGTGAGCAATTGAGTAAGGACGGCTCTGCAAATGGTCGACCAGTGAGATTACAAAATCTCTGTTCTTGAACCACTTTTTGAAGGGAAAGTTAGCCCTCAATTCTCTTGGAGGGAAGATCAGAAATTTAGGGGTCAATTGGCTATGGAAACAGTTTGTTAGTCTTCCTTGCTTCAAAAGGTATTCCAGCAGCTTAGGCTTAGACTTGAGCAATATTTGACGTCTATGAGGGTTGAACTTTGCCTGCCAGTGACTGTCACAGCTCACCCTCACAGTACCAATGCCTTTGATTCCGGGATAGTATATCTGCATGCAGGCTTTAGGATGACTTCTTATAGGATATTGTTTTTAAGCCAATTGTGATGTGGATCAAATTTTGAATTACGTTTTACATGTTGAACTTTGTTTGAAGAAATGATAACAACTGCCCTAATTGTCCTCTGCTGCTTGTTGCAGATAATGGTGGAGGGACCACGAATTCAGCATCTACAGCACCAAAATTCGTAGTCTGAGAGCATAGTTGAGCGATCTAAAGTTTCATTTTTCCTTTTCTTTATGTCACTTACAATCATGCTTTTCTTCTCCAATACCAAAATTTGTAGTTAGGGTTGTCTTTTCCCTTATCTTCGTTTCTCTGATTTCTTTTCATTTACAGGGAACACGGTTCGAGTTTTCCCTTGATAACCTGTTCGAAGCGTGTTCCTCCTCTACTTGTTATTGGTCGACCTTTGGCTTGTTTTGAGAAACCCATGATCTTGTGAGTTTTTATGTGCACTATGCACATGGTGGTTGGCAAATAACAGTCCTTTAGACATATCGGTTAACTGAAGCCACGATTTGGTTTCCTACTTTACTGATGAAATAAAACTAGGTCATTTCATCCCATCCTCAAGGCCAACTATCTTGACCTATTTCGTTTGATCAGTACATGCAATATTGGAGTTGGATGCATCGTTGCTGTTTTTTGGCAAAACTCATTAAACTACAGATTTGCTGTGGAAAGATGATGTTTTGAAGTAAAGGACTGGTCACGTATTTAACATAATGTAGCTCGCAGAAGCTCCATGCACCAAGCTAGTTGGTTAGGCTTGAAGGCTTCAAACTAGAGGCAGTTGAAGTGTGGGTACCTGAATGTGCATTCCTTTCCATAGATTGAGGTCAACAGAAATATTTAAGCAATGACACCACTGCACCCTTCAACATAAGTATCCTTTCAACTTAGGTACCATGCCCCACCATGTAAGACGCTGGGGCATAACACTTATGCCTATCAAACTAAAAACGTCTCTTTATATTACTCTAGTCGCACCAACTGTACTATGCCCGTTGAGGCAAACTGTCTTGGGTCTTTAAAAGTTAGTGGAAAAGTAATAATTTCAAGCACTTAATGTTAACCAACATCCACACATAAAAAAAACACAGGAAAGAACAAATCTTGCATCAACCGATCAGGTTCCACCGTCTGTCAAACCCAATATGTTACCTGTTTTTGTATCAATCACAGGTACAAATGCGTCTGTAGACTCAAAATTCAAACTTCCAGCGAATCGTTGTTATATGCATCATTCAGCCATCCAAATACTAGGTGTTCATAACGAATTCATGAAGGAACCTTATTTTTAACCGCAAAATATGTGGTCATCGTCATGACAAAGAGCAACGAAAATTGCCTGCACATGCCTCGTCAAAACGGCACTAGCAGGATTGATCAACCACAAACGCCTCTCAGCATTTACTGCTCTGAAAATTTTAGTATCCTCAACGATGTGTAAGTAAACTGAAGCATAAATAATTCCATGAGAAATTTATTACATTGGAGATACACCCTTTGCATTTCAGCTATAATAGGACCTGTCAATCTATAAAGCTGAGAGTTGAATGATGGACAATCCTGCGTTCTTAATTACAACCTACACAAATATTAGAGGTGTTTCTCCTTGGTGAAACCACAAAACCACATGAAATGAGGGCACAACGAAAACAACAGCAGCATTATCCAAGGTATGCAATGTAAGATCCTTCATGAAGAGTTTGCAGCAGCAAACACTGGCCAACACAAGAACAGCGAAGTAGGCATGGTGGCAACACTTGTGAGGAAACAATGGCGTAACTGGTATGCAAACCTCCTGAAGCAAATTCTTAATCTTAATCTTCAACTTGTACATTGGCAGCCATCACCTGTGATAGTTGAACAGCAAATTTTACTAAACATAAATGATGTATCGTTTAGCAAGTAATCAACAAATTGAGGAAAGATACCAGGATCACATAAGCTAGACAAGGCCTGCATCATTTTCTTATTTCCTTTTTCTTTGGGTGAATATTGTCATTTGGACCACATTATAGACATCAAATTCTGGACGACAATGACCTTTCTGTCCTAGCATTGGATGGTACCTGCTCTGAGCTTGGCTTCTTAGGCTGACAACTGTCCTTTATGAAATCAACAACGATAGACGCCAACTCTGACTGATGTGCCGTGTAACAATGATTTGCTTGTTCCACAATAACTAGCTTGTGATTCGGTATAAGCTTGTCAAACTCTAAAGCATCCTCCACAGGTATTATTTCGTCCTTCGAGCCATGAACTGTCAACACCCTGGAATAAATAGATAGAGTTGTTAATATAGACTGGATGATGAAGTTTTTGCATAGCATCAAATACGTATAGTTATACTATGGTATAATGGTGCTAATGTAGGCCACCATGGCCTTCCAAGAGAAAAATGGACAAATTTTGCTTTCAGAAGCAAACTATCATAGAACTGCTTTGAAGGTGAGCACAAGATAAAAGGGCTCTATATAGAGCTGGTAAACAACAAAACAGCTGACAATTGGACTCGGTTTGGTACAGTAGGCTTGTTCATAGCTATGGGCTTGAATAGATATTTTATAATGATATAGATATATAACATTGATATATACATACACACACACACACACACACACACATATATATATATATATATCTATCACATTAAAGCACTTATGTTGTTCCAAAGGAAAACCGTGTAAAATGTCTTACATAAGCCAGCTTATGCCACACGTGTGGCTGGTCTACACAAAATGGAGCTTGAGCTGGCTTGTAATAATGAGCAGAGCCCAAATATGAACTGTTTGGCTCATTTGGCTTGTTTACCAATTACCAGCTTTATCTTCATGTATAGAATCTGGAAAATTTTTGTCTCGTTAGTAAAAGACATCAAGGGCATGGATTCTTGTAGGCATTAAATGCTAAGTCACTGACTTGTGATTATGGCTGCAACTTGCAAGATTAGCCTAGATTAATTGATTCATTTAGGAAATACTGACATCTAACAGAAGCACCATATCTATTATTCACTAACTTCCCCAAATGAGTCCAACAATAAATAAATGCATGAAGGGTGTATATATGAAGCTCACAGTCTGGAATTCAAATTGAGTTACCCATATAACAAGTAGGCTTCCCAATGCTGAGTAAAATATCAAACATATCAAAAATAATCTAAACACATAAATATGAAGGTTGAAGCCACATTAAGACTTCGCATTATTTAGTTTTAGGTTATGGTTCTGTATCAGCCAGCACTGATAGTCATTTTAGTTCACACAGCTAAATTTGAATGATCCGAATCTTGAGCACCAAATAGGATTCCTTCCACCACTTTGCAAATACAAGCTGAGATGGTCTCCACATGAATAAATATAGTTTATTAGAAACTTATTTCTTTTAAACAGTTACTGTAAAAATAATTTGTAATAGCAAACATCATATGGACAAATTGATTGAGACATCAGCTGGAAAATGGACACTTTTGGAATTGCTGTTCAAGGACATGTACGCACACAAGAAATATCAAGAACCGAGTAAACATGTTCTTACCTGCAATTATGATTGATGGACTTGGAAGCAGCAAATACATCAGTATTTAGACGATCCATGAGACTTTCCAAAGTGACACGATATAATATAACATCTCCTAAGAACAGCACAAACATGAAATTAAACTTTCACAAAACATGTTACGCTATAATAGACAGACAGCATGGGAGAAGTGACATGGTGACAATACTAGATATTTGTTCAAAAAATTTTCTTTCTGATCCTTTTCAGCCTTGTAGAATATTCTTTTCAATTTTCAATTTATAGACCAACAAATAACTGTCTATTTCCATCTAATACTGCTGCTAAATGATTAATTTGGAACTATTTTTGGTTAACTATTTAAAGATTTTCCCTGTTCGTGAAACTAAGACTGGACCAAAGAAGCTTATCAGAAAAGGTACAGACCATTAGTATTATTATTATTATTATCATGAAAGATTTTATAAAATGCTTACTAGGAAACAGAGTTTCCATTTGCTATTCCTTGGATCTTACCTTTATTCCTTACATCAATGAACCCATCTTTCTGAACTCTTTCCATAAAATCTTTACCCAACCGTTCTTCAATCCCTTTCTTCAAATCAAATCTACCTGATATATTGACTACAGTACTGATGTCGTGATACTTGGATGCATAGAGGAGGACAACATCTCCACCTACAAGAGTTTCTGTTGTATTAATACAACCAACATAAAAGAAAAAGTAGCAGCACTACAATTGCCACAATAACTTGATTCCTAAAACATTCATATAACAGTCAAAATATTCCCCAAAATTTTCAATATATATATATATATATATATATATATATATATATATAAACCAATTCAAGGTGCTAGTTCTTGTCATGGCAAGTTGTTGACTAAAATGCAGCCACTAGTTCGTTTTGACTTTTGAGTGAATGTGATACTCTTGGTGCAGTTTCTGTCATGCAACCTTTTCATTCTTGATGTTGAACATAGTTATAGTTTGTTTCCTTGCTGCTCTACAAGATCAAATCTTGTCCTCAAAATACACTGGCCCCTCTATCATAGACTAGGAAGTAGAGAATCATCAAGTCTCCAGTCTAATCTGCATTCAAATATTCAGTAGCTAACAACGAACTCATAGAATTTTTCATTAGTATTACTCATTGATCAACCATTTGTCTTCATTGCATATGGTGTAATGGGTCTTGAAATATGAATTCAAACAAGGGTTGGAGTGGATTCCATGAAACTAGTTTTGGCTCATCAACAGGCATCATATCCGTATGTTTGGGATTTCAATATGCATGGGTAGGTCACTTAGTTGATCTGAGCATGAATCTGGTGGAACTTGGGTTAAATCAATGAACATGGATTCTAGCTTTAGAGGGACGAATCCAAGTTTGGGATGCCCCGGTTCAAGGTATGGGTTTGATGCAAGAAGAAAGGAAGCAGAAAGAGAGACGGGGTAGGTTGGGCCTTGGATCTTGCCTGCATTAAAGAGGTAATGGCTGGGGGAATCATTGACTTCAGGTTTAAGGTGTCATCCACAGATCCCCTTGCCTTGTCTTGCATGGTGACCGTTTCACGCAACAATACTTATTTTTGACAATTCAATATTCTTCCTTCAATACCATCAAGCCATTTCATTATGGCAATGATGTCTTTGTCATGGGTGCCATGTCTGCCTATGGCTTTGGCATCATCTCTAACATGTTAACCATATAATCTTCATTTTTTTTAATTTTCCCTCCTTTTGTTTTCTTCTATCTATTTTTGTACGAGGAAACCCTGGGTCTACTACCAATTTGATGCGATGAATAGGACCTCGTTGATCCTAGACTCTACGATCAACTAAATGAGAAAGAAAAAAAAATGCAATGAAGGTAAAATAACTTGAATTGGATGAACACAATAAAAGAAATCAACTAGCTAAGCAAGGAATCATAAGAGAAGACAAGAAAGTTTCCAACTTCTCCTAACAATTCAAATGAACATCACATCCAGTTCTAGATGAGACATCTCAAATAAAAAAGAAAACAAGACATAAAGTAATCATCCACCTAACCAATAATGATTTAAACTTAATAACAACTTGACAAAAAAAAATATTACAAATGAATAACATCCTAAGGATATGAAACTCATACTTTGTTCCATTTTGTATATCTAAAGAAAAATCCAAAAGAAGAACATTTGGATCCAAGAGAGATCCAAAGGAACCCAATAATGCCTCATACGTGCCATGCGCCCGTTATACATGCGAATCACAAAACTGCAGTTAGAACCACACGCTTACTCATGAAAACGCAGAACAATGGAACACTAGGTGGTTGGGCTGCATGCATCAATAGAAATACCAATCTCATTCAAGGAGTAACAGACATTGTTCAACAACTCAAGGGTCTCATACAAAAAGCTATAATAAGTTTTTCGGAAGTGTCTAGAAGAAGATAGAAATAAGTACATGCAGGCTTTACCTTTGCTATGCCCAACAATGGCACACACTTCTTGTTTAGCCTGAGACAAGTGTAGAACAACCTCACGCAAATCATCCACTTCCTTCCAATAACCACCATACTGAAATGAACCTTCACTTTCTCTGCAATGAAGAATAGCATAAGTAGTCTTCAGAAAGATACATAAGAGGCAGCAGAAGCTACATCACAAAGACATCATGACGTACACAGTACACATCCAAAACTCAATATGCATTAACTTATGAGACAGTGAAATACATAACTTACATATGATTCAGAAGTACAAAAAAAGTTTCATAATGTACCTAAATAAAAGTTTAAAAAGAGTATTTTTGTAATATTAATTAAAGCTCCTATTCATCAAAGGCATTTGTTTGGCATTTTGTAGGAAAAGTTGAAAACGGTTTTTATTTAGGCAATCATGTAATGTTTGCTTTAGCAGCAGTGCCCCTTTTAAGATATTGTACTATTATTTTTTGTGGTTTTGTATTATAGCAAGCAAAATTCATATTAGTGACATTTGTGTTAGTAAACAAACTTCAGAGTGTTGACTGGAAGACTATGGAGTTAAAGGTGCTAGGTGGAACTAGGCAAGGGCCTGGGGTACCTAGGCAGGGCCTAGTTGATCCTAATTGACAAAAAGGTGTGGGGAAAAAGAAAATGAAGAAAGGGCAGCAATAGGAAAAGGTAGGAAAGTGAGATTTGTTGAAATTCCACCACTTCAAATAATATACTGTAAAGAACCAAAAAAGTTAGATTCTTAGCATTAACATTTCAAAAACAATAATATTGTTAAGGTGCCTAGGTGCCTCAGATTAGGCATTTAGGTTGCTGACCAGTGATTCGGTGGCTGCCAAAGCATGCTTCTGGCTACATATCTGGAAGAAGAAAGAGACATGGGCTCAGAGTTCTCTTCCTATCTAGGTTTTCGAGAGATGGGGCTCATATGGCACCAATTGAGGTTGAGCAGGTCAATGACATGCCATCACGTGTTTAGGGTCATCTAATGTGCCCTTTCATGCTTGGAAGACATGCTTTTCCTCCTTTTATGTATGTGCTTTTTCCCAAAGGATTTTTTGTTTCCCATATACTGGACCATGTCCTTCATGTTTAAATTTTAATCCATTGAATAGTTTGTCATCTATCTTCAGTGATTGCTACTTTTCACTTAGATGTTGTGCTTCTAATTGAAAAGGCTCAGAAGTCGGAACTATACATTTTGCATACCTCAACACTTAAAATGCATAGTGACATCTACAAGCAATATGTAATTAAAAACCAAAAGGGCCACCAATTAAGCTTCACTTACCCATTCCCCGAAAAATCAAATCGGAAGGCACTAATACCTTCTCTTGTTAGAGAATCTGCAAGGTTCAGCAGTGTTTCTTGTTCCTGAGATACATTACAAGAGTTCATAAGTTCAATCAAAGTTATCCATTGGTACATTGAAAGCTTGAAATAGTGCCATTGTCATCCTAAGTAGATGAGCCACTCAGACATTTCATAGATATGTCCAGGCATGAAACACCTAGACGAGTTTATGTTGATCAGTGTTAGAGATGAACTGATCCATCTATATGCAGTTAGCATGTTTTAATCTGGTCATTAGTAATTTAGCATTTCCCTCATAATTGAGAGATCAAATGAATTTTTCAATATCATGACATCATATCAAACAAAGAAGATAAAAAAATGCATTGAAAAGCATCCCACAAATATTAAAATGCACTTGAATGCATCTTCATAAACATCGCCCATTTGCATACTGTCGTAGAAGCAAGCTTTTGCATTTGACTTTTCTTCCTTGCTACCTTATTTGATCTGAATCCATGGCATAATACGGCAAGCCTTCCAGAGCCCACATCATGCAATACTCCTGCTAGAATGTGCCCGTTCTTGTTTGGAATCAAAAATTTCTTCTGTTGTACAACTGCAAGCCCAGGATCACAATACAGCAAAGATTTAGTGGACAAAGTTTGATCTATGGAGGCTGGTACAGTTTTCCAAGCAACTCAAAGGATAAGAATCACAGCGGTAATGGCTCTGAAGAAATTAGCATACAATGCCAAATAGATTGATTAAAGAAGAAAAACCATGATCCGCCTGTATTAGAGACCCAAAGATTAGACTTGACAGATGACAACTCTTTGAACTTTGAAGCAATATGACCATAAGGATGCACGTGATGTAAGAGCATCAATGGAAAGGTTGCAGGGGGAGTCTGGACCAGTTAGGGCATTATCCTTGCACTTTTTGGAAAATGAAAAATCAGGCGTACGATGTCGTGGGCAATCTCCTTAGCTCATCATAAGAGGTAAAAACCACATATTGAGCATTCCCTTGGTTCAAGTACATTACGAACTAGATAACGCTAATTCACAGCATCCTGAAATTTTCGAGCATGTATAGTTGATTCCCATAATCCAACCACGCTAAGTCCTTTTTCTCTTCGTTCAATAAGAGGATTGGGACATTCGCCCCTTAGATTACGATTAATTATCAATTTAAACCAACAGAGAAGCTGAAGAGTAAGATTCTTAACATCTAGATAACAATGTTCTTCTGATTAAAGCTTCAAGGACATGACATGCACCACCAGATATCATATGCTAAACCAAGAAGGTAGATAAAAAACTAATATATCTATTGCTTAGCTCCTACTGACCAAAAAAATCTCATTGTAACCAAGATTATCAAGAAATCCACGAAGACCAACATCGTCTCTTATGCACATTCATGGTAGATAAAATTGCTCAGATACAGAAGAAAATTGCTGAAACTAGGCACCATCGTGTGAAGAGGAAGAGGGTTTTTGTTACCGGGCCCGTGCTTTTCGGAGGAGATGGCTTGTTGGGCCATTGCGACGAGGTTGGTCAGACGACGGGGTTGTGTGAGATTGGGAAGTAAAACCTTCGGCTTTGGCAGTGACTCCACAGGTTTGGCAGAGAGATGGTGATGCGTCTGCCAGTGAGGAAGAGGGAGGAGGGACACGAACGTCATTATTTCTGTTTCAGTTTTTTTTATTTTGTTTTTGTTTTCCCTTGACTACACGATGGTGTGAGGGTGAGGGAGAGGCTTGGCCAATGCGTCCCATTAGATGTCTTGATTTGCGTCTGGGGCATTGAGTTGGCTAGACGCCGGAAACTTGAGTTCCGGCTCGACTCGGGCGACGAACTCAGGCTCGGTTTGATTAAAATAAAAATATTTTTTAAAATATAAAATATAAAATTTTTAAATATAAAATATACTTTATAATTAAATTATTTTCATTAAAAAAATAATATGAAAAATTAATCGAGCTAGAAAGAACAGTGCCTACTATGTTATGTTTTTGGTAAACTTTAAAAGTGCTGAGATTTTGTGACAGAACAAACATACCGTTTAGATTATACGAGAAAGAGCAATCAAATGAAAAAAAAAAATAAAACCTACAGTTAATTGTGCTTCTATTATTAAATCACGACAACGTAACCCAGTTTCTCGTAGAAAATTTATTACATGTACCACCTAAAAACCAGGGGAATTAAAGTTAGCTGATTTCTGGATATTTCCGGATGATAAAATATTTAAAAACAGTCGCTAAAAACACCATGCAATGTAACAGAAGCATTGAAAACAGTTTATGTTGTAGCGGTGGTTTATAGTATTTTTAATGATGGTTTATTGAGCATTTAGTTGTGTTTTTTACTATTGAGTCACCCACCAACATTTGACATGTGGCATATTCCAGTTTTTTTTTAAATGTAGCATTTATTGTATGGTATAAACTTTAAATTTTTATTTTTTAAAAGTATTGGTGCCCAAGGGAAAATGCTGAATTGAACTCAAAGGAGGTGTAAAAACTAAAAACTTTTAAATTTCTAAACATGCATAAAAAAAATAAATAATCTGCAGTATTTAGAAGGATGGAATAACATGAGATAACCTCATCTACAATTAGTAGATGAAAGTTTCTTCATGGATTTTGTCCATAATTAAGTTATATTTGATAGCCTCGAATCTGAGATCTAAAACTATTGTAAAACTATTGAAGATTGGCGATGATCTTAAAACCCTAGATCCATAGTCAAATCCCTCCGCTTTCAAGTTACAAACCAACAATGTTTATAACGTAATGTCGATCTCAAACGACAAATCCACATTTATGAAATCCATTGTTTACTTAGCAATCGATTTCACATAACGCAGATTTCTGATCAATGAGACTGCCAACCATAGCCTTAATGAATGGAAAAGTGTGTTCGCGTCTTTGTTATGAGAGTGCTGATATATTTAATACTCGGCGATACCTATTGATTGTTGCAACCGTCATCTTGAAATATGTGACATGAACACATAAACATCGCAGTAAGAGCACATTGCACTCTTGTGTAGATGCAAACATCATTCTTGTTTAGGCCTAAAATTTCCCAACAGTAGTCGTAAAAATTATTTGAAAATCTTGGATCTTAAATCCACAATGGTCCTACTGTCTAAACAAAATCTCAAAATCTCGACGCTCCGATACGATGTTAGATTCGAATCTCAATGCTATGAAGTTGGCCCGATGATCGATCAAGCCCACTTGGTGCCCTTTTTTCTCAGGTCCGAGTTAGGGCTAGAGTCGGGCCCAAGTAACCGGTACCCGCTGACGGCCCGGCCTGGTGCTCACGCTTAATCAAACCTAAAACTGTATGAGGCATGAGTTAAGATCAAATACAAAACCAACTCTTAAGTCAAACGCTATACCCAAGTTAAAAATATTGCAAATTTGATCTATGCTCCAAAAGTATGTCAATTCATTTTGTGACTTTTTAATATTAAACGAAGCTCGAGCTAAGACTTCTGAACTGAAGAATGCCAAGGATTTGGAATCAAGATGCATTTCTTACTATAAATTTGTCTCCCGACTTTGCAAAGACTCTATATGAATAAATATATTGTTATATTAGTGCTAATACCCAACTACAATTTTACACATCAGAGTTTATTTAGCTTTTATTGGGGCTCTTCCACGGGTACCATTATTTGGATTTAACCTACATAGAAACGACAACAGCAAGAATAATTTGTGAGAAGACTCAGCACAGCGAACTTTATTCCCTAGCTTCTAGGTCCAGCCACAAAAGGAAAAGTTGTTGAAGTAAAATACTTTTAAAAAAGAGAGCCTGTCGCGTACGGCTCTGTGCAATATGTCGGAAATAAATAGTCTAGGACGTAAAACATTGCGTTTGTCTTCATGCGACGGGTGCATGGGACCATTGGTGTCCATTTTTATAGAATGGAGTAAGTCGAGCTCGTGTCTTACTTAGTCCAGTCGAGTTTGAGCTGATCGAGTTCCGGCTCGACTCGGCTCATGTTCAGCCTTAAATTCTTTAACTCAACGAAAAACCCTTAATTTGATTAACCATGAATTTTACCGCAAACTTTGGTCTTGTCAATCAAAGCATGTCACATCAAATTCACATCAAGTCCGCCAATTTAAAATCCAAAGTAATCAAATGCTCTTTTAAAAGATTTATTTTAGCCTCTAGGAAAGTTTTGAAAATTGAAATATGCCCCTGAAATATGGTGTTATAGAACATGAACACCATTTTATTTTTTATTAAACAATTTTAGTGCTTTTTTCTATAAAAAAAAAACTTGAAAGCCTTGTGCGTAGTGTCTACCTGCTTTAAGGTTCTCTTACATTTACATCTAGACATGTGCATCCATAAATCAAGGCCATAAATTTCCGTAACATTGCTGGACTCTAAAGTGAAATGGACAATAGACGAACTCGATTTGGATCGGATATTACACAGGTCGCTCTGTTTCATACTCGTACCACTCTGGAAACCGGGTCGGGTGTATCGGAATATAATTGATTTCTATTATAGCTGATTAGACCCAAAGACAAGGTCAACCTAAAAGATCCGATTCGCCTAAAAGGACTAAATACTGCAACTGGTTAAACCATTTGGATCCAGGGCGGGTCGGACCGGAACCGGCCCGGTGGCGATTAGCCAAAATGATAAGCTTTATGAGCTTTATCCAAGCATCCTGTCTGTTGTTGGCGGCTTGATTTTCACGTTAAATCCCAACGACCGCTGGTTTTTGTTTATCTGTTGGCGCTAATCTCCTACCAATGTAATTTTTCCCGCCATCTACGAGTTTCGGACATGGGCTTTTCTCTTTTTTTTTTCTTAGTTAATTAAATTAATTATTATTATTATTTATTATAACTGCCATTTCTAAATTTTTAAGGAAAATTTTGAAAATTATTTAAAGATTTAAAGGCCATAACATTTACGCTTTACTTTTTTTATATTGCAAAAGATAAACTTGACTTTGTAAGTAGCGAGTTAACAAAATTTACTTGGAAAGAAACGAATTTATAAATATCTCAGATTAACCGTGAAACAAACTTTTCGGGCAAAAACGTTGGTGGCGTCGTAATGAAAATTTTAATTGTGGATGGAGGTGGACAGAAAACTGCTCCACCAGAGCGGTTAAAAAACCGGGTGGCACTAAGCGGAGAGGCCGACGCGTTCTTCGGAGACTCTGCCTCCCTCTTCCGGATTCCGGTCGCTACGCGATGACCATCAAAATTTACATCGTGTAAGTAGTAGTGTTAAACGGTTCTTCGGATTTGCTATATGGTTGATGCCGCGTTTATCCCGGAAAAGAAGGGGATGAATTTTGCTTAATTCACCTGCTTTTCTCTGTAAGTTGATTGAGATATGCTTCCTCTAGGAGCGGAAGGAGCTTCAGTTTGAGTTCTTCTTTTCAAGATTTGGTTTGCGGGATGGTTTGTTGATTATCTGAATTGTTGTGAATCCTGGAATTTGCTGGAATTCGGTCTGACTCTTTCGAATTCTCCTTTCTGTCCTGTTTTTGATGGAGGAAAACCGACGAGCTCTGATGCTGAATGCACCGGTATAGTGATTTTGAGTGCCATCTTCGTTTTGGGTTGTGAAATTTTCAAGGTCGATCGTTTGTTGATTGAGGAGCTGTTGTAATTTGTTTACAGAAATCCCACTTTTCTGGCACTAAAGAAAATAATAAGATGGAAAAGGAACAAAACGAAGGAAAGAATCACCAATTCCCGAGTTCCACATCCATCAGAACCGAGTTCCCTTATTCCCGCGTCATTTTACCGTTGCTTTAAAGCATTTTAAAAGCCTGGCGCCTTATGCATTCTAATCATGTGGTTCAATCTAGTTGGACCGTCTGGTTATCTGTTAAATTCCATTGGCAGGGAAGAAATTCATGATACTATTATTGGTCATGGCTCGGGGTACATTCTTCTAATTGGATTTTCAGTTCTTCTCCTCCAGGTACTATTCTATGTATGGGCATGTGGAAAGATTGGCAGAAGAGATAAAAAAGGGAGCCGATTCAGTTTCAGGAGTGGAAGCTTTCTTGTGGCAGGTATAGAGCCTCTAAATCATTCAAAATGTTTCCTTGATCTTTACTTTCCTACTTTCGTGATTTTTGCCTGTTCTTTCCCCAATTTTATGTTCTGCTTCTGTGCTTTTGTTCAAATGAACCCTAGTCCACCTTAATTTTCAGTTTTACAGGAAATGCATATGAAGATATTCTGTGTTCGTAGTTCCTAAGTGAATTGCCAAAAAATCGTGAACTATTGTTGTCAACTCCGGCATCCTTGATATTCACACACAAGACTGCACAAATGATGTAGGAACAAAAGCACTGTATTTGTCAAGTGCCATGGAAAATTGAATGATGTGGGCATTCAATCTTTGTGCGACCAGTCGAACGATAAGTTGTCTGACTTTTGGATGAATTCAATGTTTACGTCTGAAAACTTTGCCTTAATGTGACACTTGCCTAGTACCTGCATCAGTGAAACACCATGAATCAGGAGTCCTTTTTCCATTCAGTTTCAATCCGGAGCTTGTGCAAAACCTATTGTCTTGAATTCATTCTGTCGCTTATTTTTTCAGGTTCCAGAAACACTTCCCAAGGAAGTGCTTATAAAAATGAATGTTCCTCCGAGATCTGAAGTTCCAACTATTCAACCACGTCAGCTAGTTGAGGCCGATGCACTGATATTTGGATTCCCCACCCGTTATGGAATGATGGCAGCTCAGTTTAAAGCTTTTATGGATGCAACTGGAGGTTTGTGGAAAGAGCAAGCGCTCGCTGGGAAACCAGCAGGATTATTCTATAGCACAGGATCTCAGGGTGGTGGCCAGGAGACTACACCGTAAGATTGCTAACTCCACAAGTAGCTTTCTTTTGTTCTAAGCATAATCATATTCTAGCTTTCTGTAGTTTTGGTCCTTGCAGTTATTTTCAGTTTTGATCATTGCAAATTCAAGCACGTTATTCCACATTTCTAGAGAGAGGTTGTTAACTTATTATGATGCACAGCGAGTAGACTTATAGGTCACACTTTCCAACTCTGGTTGTAACTTCACATCCCTTAAATTTTAATGCTAAAACATGTTTCCCCTTTGAGCTTGTCATGGTTCAGCCGTTCATGTGTTCAAATGAATAATATTTCATTCAACTGGCTATGGTTAATTCTCTAAGGAGTTCATTTCAATTTGACTAGACGAGAAATTTTGCTTGCTCTCATAAGTATCGTGCACAATAACTTTGTACACTGGTCTTTTTAGCTTTTTCAATCAAACATTATTTGTAAACCACATTATAATGGCATAAGGTGTCAGTTTGGACGAGTGAATGCCTAGCATTTTCATGGCTCTAACGAAGCAAGTCAAATTTAGGACTGAATGTAGACAAAATTCTTTATGGCAGTAATGAACTGTCCAAGTCAGACCGGGCCCTTGACAGCCTTCTGCATACCTACTGGCAACCTACAACTGTGCATGCTGTTTGGATAAGGTGGAGCAAGGCAGACTTCCTACCTGTACAAAAGTAAGATTGTACTATGAAACAAACATTTATGAACTACTCAGTTGCCTACTCTGAGGTTGTGTATACTCTTAACAGCACCCAAATCAAGCTATAGAGTGACAATAGGAGTTGCTTACTTTCAAGCTATATAATTACAATGGAAGTTGTTTAGTTTCAAGCATAGTCACAAAAAACACATTATTTTCGAAAAACCACGAAAAAAATGTGAGAAAATTAAATGCCATTTAAAACTAAAAAACGCATTTTTTTGAAAAAAAACGTTAAAAACAAAAAAAAAACATTTTAATGCATTTTTTTTCACTTTTTTCATTTTCTATGCCAAACAGTTTTTTTTTTCATTTTCTATTTTTTATTTATTGCAAATCTACTTATCTTTTGATGTTTGTGTTATTATTTTCTCACTTATTTTATTTTTTCCTATTTTTAGTTTTTGAATATTTTTAAAAATTTATCGTATTTTTCCCTTTTTTTCAAGCTCGTCATATTATATCCGAGAAAAACCTCGCCGTTTTAAACTCCAAAACGTTATTCCTGATTATGGACTTTCAAGCTATGTAATTACAGAGGGCATTCAAAGTTTACCTCTAGAATACTTGCTGAACCAGATGAATGGACTATTAAACAAGTGTACCTCTAGAATGGTCTGACAGTTAAACGGAATGTTCAGATGCCTCTTCATCAACTAATTCAGCTATATAGACTTTCATGGACATAAATCTACTGACATTAATGATATTGTATTATGTACGTTGCTATATTTCCATGCATTGTCTGGTGCATGAATTGTGCATTTCCCCAGCAGCAAAACCTACTGTACTGAAATTTAAGTGGAGACTAATATCACACATAATGAAGATATTAAGTTATTTCCATGACCATCATGTAAAAAGAGGGAAGTGGAAATTTGAAGAAACCACCAATTTTGACAAAAAAGATAATAATGTTGTGAAATATAACCCATGTTGGCTTTCTCATGGCATTCAGAGTCTTAGACCCCACGATTAAAGTAAGCTCAATTTCACTGAACAGAGTTTGAGTGGTAGTGCTCAAGCTTGGTTCCTGCTGCAGGAAGCCAAGCTCAGATGAGGAGGGCTTGTGTCTGAGCTGGCCGCTCGAGAATAAAGAGAGGTTAAAGAAAGCTAAAAAGGAAACTGTTTTGCAGGTGTTTTCTGCCTGATGCCAAACGGGCTTTTGTAACTAGGTTTTATTTCTTATTTCTTGCTGGTGCCACTGTTGGAACTAGAGCAATGTTATTATGATCTGAAAGCATCAACTTCCTATGCAGGTTAACAGCCATTACCCAGTTGGTGCATCATGGACTGGTATATGTTCCCATAGGCTACACATTTGGGGCTGGAATGTTCGAGATGAATGAAGTAAAGGGTGGAGGCCCTTATGGAGCAGGAACATTTGCTGGGGATGGCACTCGCCAGCCATCAGAACTGGAGTTACAACAAGCATTTCATCAGGGGAGGTACACTGCTCTAATAGCCAAGAAAATGAATGGAGCTTCTTAGTCTACTCGAGTGATGGTTCTGGAAATGCCTTGGAAACATTGTATTCTTGGAAAACATGATCCAAGAACATGACGTTCTTGTTTCAGGAATCAGTGTTAATATGTCTAGCATTTGATTGTTGAATTTATGAATAATATTCCCAATCAGATTTTCTTTTCTGAAACAAGGGCAGGGAGTTTTTGGATGATGTATTCCAAAAACACTGTTCTTCTTATCAAAAGGCCTCTTGCTTTTGTCACTCGTCATGCTCAGAGATAATAATGTAAAAAGTTGATTGCTCATGACATTGAATAGGAATAGCTGATGTAATGACAGTCTCCATGTTAGAGAGATGGGATTCAAATCAAGCTCCCCTCGGACTACATAATCTTGCAGAATAAATTCATGCCATTTGTTCAGCCCACAAAGTTTGTGAACACTAATAAAAACATAAGTTGTAGATAAAAAGTGAAAACTCAATTTTATCCTTGAATTATAGATTTAAAAAAAAAATCGTTCTTGCCTTATTGTGCTTGACAAATCCTTTCGTGACGTGTGGTTAGCAAGATGATTAAAGAATATCTCTATGAATTTTTTGTTGCTCACTCATTTCTTTTCTGTAGTTAACTACTAATGTAGTTTTACTATAAGAAAACCAATTTTTGCTTGACAACTTCAACATCAAATTTCGAAAACTAGTTAGGAGTGCTTAAGGAGAAAGTGAATAAATTTGTTTTTGGGCTGAAAATTTCAACTGGCTTGTTTGTGTTATTATAATCCGTTTTGTTCGAGTGCTTAATAAATCGAGTGCTTAATAAATATAGAAAGCCTTAAGATAATTACGGAAGCTGGGGGTAAAGAAGAAGCTATCGGCTCGCAAAGTCAATTAACTCGCCATAAGTCCGCCGCATTCCGGCCCACGAAGCACTCGACCACCAATTTAGTGCGTTCTACTTTATCTCCAGACAGAGATCCTGTCATTATTGTTGAGCACAGTGTATGAAGCCACGC
This sequence comes from Nymphaea colorata, assembly GCF_008831285.2. Taxonomy (NCBI): domain Eukaryota; kingdom Viridiplantae; phylum Streptophyta; class Magnoliopsida; order Nymphaeales; family Nymphaeaceae; genus Nymphaea; species Nymphaea colorata. The sequence goes on from NC_045143.1 coordinate 4,883,940, forward strand.
GGCATTTTGTGGTCAGCCGACCATCGGGCAACCCGATCTCGGACTCATAGGCAAAAGCTTGCCAGTCCCGCGCTTCCGCTCTCTCCGACGTTTTCGGTCGATCGATCGAGACAGAGCCGATGGCGTCGTCCCAGACGGGCAGGCGGAAATCCACTAGAAAAGTCATTGTGCTTCTGTTTTTTGTCGCCTCCATCGGACTTTTTTTCCCGGCTTTCTCTCCCCTTCCTGCCGTCTCCTCCTCCAGACCTCATCGTCACAGCATTAAGGTTCTCTCTCTCTCTCTCTCTCTCTCTCTCTCTATTTTTTCCTAGATTTTTCTCTAGGAATAATCTTTAAAGTTTATGGGTCGCGTTTTTTTGGTCGGAGAAGCTGGATAATGCAATTTCAGAAATAGCTAAAAAACTGACGGGAAAGAAGCGTGAATTACTCCTTTAGGGCTACTGATGTTAGTAGTCCTTGAACGTAATTATCTTTTATTATTATTATTATTATTTTTAAATGATTGGAAAGACAAGCAGAGGTCATCGGCGGTCAGCAGGCAAAGTAATCAAGCGGAAAGTCGATGGAGGTTATATGTCGTTTGCAATCCTTATTTCGTTGCCTAATTTTGATAACCTATTCGTTTTACAAATCACATCGTCTGATTTAATGAGCTGGCTTGTAGAGACCAGGTTCATACGCGCAGATAGTTTGCTTTTTGTTTTTCCTCGTTCTTCGAAAGTTTTTGTGGATGATTCGTTTTGTGCTGAAATAAAGTTTGTCTTAGTTGACCATGATTGTGAGACACTTTGTTTTTTAAGCCTAGAAATTGACTTTTTTCCCGCTTGTATGTCAGTCATAAATGCTGTTAGCTTTTCAGTACCTTGAGATACTCCCACTTTCTTTTTTATGTAGCTGACTATTGCTTATAATATGTTTCTTTTAACAGATATTGGCATTCTTCGTAAGATTAGAGACAGAATCCAACATTACCCAACTAGAAAGAATTATGGATATTGAGTGAACCTAATGCTAGATCCTGGATAGAATTGCATTTAGTAAATATCAACATAAAGGATTTGATCGTAGTTGAAATACTTCTGTACCATCAGAAGGGAAGTATTCCTTAGCACTAAACACTAAACCGTGAAGTTTTAAGGTCAAAAGGTTCCAAAAGTAGTTGCAATCTTTTCTTTGTTTCTTCAAAAGAAAAGCGCATGAATATTTCGTCTTCTCTGTTAGAAAATTAGACTTGTTTCCTTCAAAATGGAAATCCTAACTCATCTTTACAAGCAATCTTGCATTCCCAAAAAAATTGTTGTATTTGAAGTTTTTTTCTTTTAATTTTTACGAATTAAAAAGTTAGGGCGATTGGCATAGGTAAGAAGGGCTTGCACAAGAGCGAAAACATGACAATGCATGTAGTCCCATATCCTAAGGTTATATCCATGAAATGTTGGGGCCGAGACACTTTGTATAAGACCAGTTCTTTACTTCCATTGGATATGTTTCTGCGCTCAACCAAACAGAAGGCAGAGGTTGTGCAAAATGACATTAGACATCTCCATTCTAGTTGCTGTACGGGAGTTCCTTCAATCTGTATTGGTGTGGACTTATGTTTGCAAGTAAACAATATCTTGTGCTTGGTGGATAATGAAATCCATGATTATTAGGCTAAGAAAGATATGGTTCCATGTATTGCTCAACTATTGCCCCGTCGCAAGACTTAAATCGGATATCTCCATTTACTAGTGCATCACAATTGGAGTATATCTTGCCCATTGCATGGCTCTTGATAATCGTCATCTGGAGCCATCTGTTGGTGCAAAAGCTGAAATATATTCTTCTAGATTTGCAGCGAGACTGTTTGTGATTGTCCTTACTCCTTAGCAATGAATGAGAAGTGTTTATTTTTTTGAATTCTCTTTTGACATTTGATTATGTTAAGAGTTCTGCGTGAGAATAACAGTATGCACATCTGTAGATATCTAACTAGCTTCCGTATAAACCATACCATGCTACTATTTGCTTGAATCATGTTTTTTTGTTGAGAATAATGTTTGGATACCATGCCAGAGTCCTGCTGAAAAGAAAAACTTGCAGGATGAGGCTCCACGATTTGAGATTTTGCATGACAAGTTCTGGAAGGATAATGAACCATTCCAGATTATTGGTGGTGATGTCCACTATTTCCGTATTCCTCCAGAGGTAAGTTATTGGTTATTTGGTTATCCTGAAAACAATTGCACAAATTTTTGCCATTCCATTTCCAATTATCACACTTTCTTCATATAAATAATCTTGGATGCTATGTACGCCTGCTTTTATTGTCATGTTAGTAACTAGTGCAGTGATGAAGAATTGAAAGACTTCGTTGTAAAAGTTTCATGATGTCCAGAGAAAACTTGGACTTTTGCTTTGTGCTGGCACTTGGCAATGTCAAAATATTCAAGACTTTTAAGTAAAATAATTGCATCCTTTTTTCTTCTTTTGCATTTTTGTCATATCATGCCCTGCACATGTATGATATATCGCCATCTGAATGTTGTTTTTCATTTTATTCCTTAACGTAAGGTGCATCTAGGATTTGTTATTCATTTATTAATCCTTGCTTGCTCTCCTCACTTCCTCATGAATTTATGTGCAAATTCTGCTCTTGTAGCCAAAAAGTCACGCACTTTGCTTACTTTGTATGTCACACTTTCAGCTTCCCAAATCCTTTTGTAGCACAAAATGATCAGCTTTCCACATTCTGTTTCCTATGCTGTTTCTTCCTACATCTTCATGATGTGTATAGTGCAACTATGCAGAGTTATTATTCAAGAATATTTTATCAGGTTATAATATGTTATCAGGTTATACCATCTTAAGACATTACTGGTAGATGTTTGATGTTGCTTTATTCATGGAAATGTCGTTTCATCTTGTTAGAATATGTTGTTATGGGAACCGGGTCCATATCTGGACCTGGTTCTATGGGGCGCGGGTACCGAGGCGGGCTCGGTACCCTAGGCGGCTTCTCCTCTCTCCCTCTTTATATTGTCACTTGTGTTTAGTGTTGAATTAAGTGAAATATATTTTTCTCTCTCCTAGGGTTGCGGTGAGCCCCTAGGTCAGAGCCTCCCCGTGGTTTTTCACCTCTCTCTGAGGTTTTCCACGTAGATTGTGTGTTTGTTCTCCACTCTCTCTCTCTGTGGTTCGTGTTTCTACATGGTATCAGAGCCAGCGGAGTTGGAGAAGCGTTTTTTTCCGAGGATCGTCAAGTTCTTTCGTTGCCCGACGCCGTTGAAGTTCCGGCGCCGCTGCTGCCCGTCTGACGTCGCCCTGCTCTGCCGCCGCTGTCCTTTGTTCCGCCGCCGCCGTCCTCTGTTCCGGCGCCGCTGCTGCACTTGTGACGTCGCCCTGCTCTGCCGCCGCCGTCCTTTTGTTCCGCCGCTGCCGTCCTCTGTTCCGCCGTCCTCTGTTGCGCCTCCGCGGTCCTCCGTTTGGCCCGTTCTTTGTTTCTGCCACCGTGGGTGGCCTCTGTGCTGCGCCGTCGCCTGCTTTCCGTTGCCGCTGCCTCATTCCCGCCGCCGTCGCCGCTGCCTCCTTCCCGTCGCCGTTGCCTCTTGTTGCTGTGTGCTTGTTTGTGATGGCAGAAGCGATGGGGACTCAAAAAGATGCCGTTCTTGACACGGGCAACGCCTCCAAGACTGAGAACGTGCCGCTCCAGGTCACCTCCATCCGTCTGACCAAGGACAATTACCTATCTTGGTCTGCCGCTCTCGAGATTGGGATTACTAGCCGTGGGCGTCTCTCTTACATCACTGGCGACAAACCTGCGCCCATCAAATCTGATCCTCAATGGGCAACGTGGGCGTTGGAGGACAGCCAAGTGAAGGTGTGGATTATCAGCTCCGTGTCATCCGATATCCAGCCCCTCATTCTGCGGAAGCCGACCTCTTTTGATATGTGGACTGTGCTTGCCAAGATGTATGGTCGCAAGAAGAGACATCTGCGTACCTATCAGATTAAACGCAGTATTTACTCTCTGACACAGGGTGATTTGTCTGTTGCTGCCTTCTATGCTGCCCTGAAGACCAAATGGGAGGAGCTAGATTATCATGTGACTGATGAGTGGACGTGCGGTTCAGATCATTCCCTCTACTGGGAAAAGGAATGGATGGACCGTACGTTTCTGTTTTTGAGAGGCCTGCGGGATGAATTTGAGTCTATTCGTAGCCAGATTCTTAATGGTGATGAGATTCCGGGGATAGAGGAAGTATATGCTCGTGTTGAGTCTGAAGAACAACGTCGCCAGGTGATGCATCTTGACACCGGTCATGGCCCTTCTGCCTTTGTCAGCCGTGCCTCAGGGACTGGGCAGCGTCCTGCCCGACATTGCACTCATTGCCACAAGTTGGGGCATTCGGTGGATTTCTGTTGGGATCTTCACCCCGAGAAGAGACTGGTCAGAGGTCGTCCTCCCTCTGGCAAGCGTAGCCCTACTGTGTCTGATTCCAGTCAGAGCAATTCTTCTAGTGGTGCAAAGTCCAAGTTGTCTCCTGCTCAACTCAAGGAGCTACAGGCGTACATCAGCCGTCTATCTACTACCCCTGAGGAGTCCTCCACGTCTGAAGGGGCTCAGCTAGCCCAAGCCCTCGTTGCCTCGACTGATCAAGGTAACCCTTCTCTTGGTGATTGGATTGTTGATAGTGGAGCCACTCACCACATGACAGGGGACTCTAAACTCTTTCAAGAATATCAACTTTCCTCTGGCAAGCAACGCGTGTCTATGGCAGATGGGTCTTCTATCTCTGTGGCTGGGAAAGGGAGCTTGTCCCTGCTGAACAAATACCATCTCCATAATGCCCTGCATGTTCCAAATATTCCTGTGAACTTACTCTCTGTCAGCAGTATTACTAAAGAATTAAACTGTAATCTAATTTTCTCTGCTGATCATTGTTCCCTGCAGGACTTGGTGACGGGGAAGAAGATTGGGATTGGTTCGGTTACTGATGGGCTCTACAGGCTGCCGGTACAAGTTGCTTCAGCGTTGATTTCTGCCACGAGTGGTCACTTGTCTGGTGTGAATGATAGATCTACTGTTCTGCGATGGCACGAGCGTCTTGGACATCTCCCCTTCCAGTTAATAAAGAAGTTGTTTCCTCATTTGTTTGCTTCTGTCTCCATTGACTCATTCGCTTGTGAAGTGTGTCAATTGGCTAAACATGTCAGGGCTTCATACCCTATTTCTTTGAATAAATCCACTCATCCGTTTGCCTTAGTTCATTCCGATGTTTGGGGTCCTTCTGGAGTACCCACGTGTGGTGGTTGTCACTATTTTTTGACGCTTATTGATGATTACTCTAGATGTACGTTCGTGTACTTGTTGCGAGAACGTAGTGAGGTTCCAGCAGTTGTGAAAAACTTTGTTGCCTTTGTTGAGACTCAATTCCATACTACTGTTCAAGCTTTCCGTACGGATAATGCACGAGAATATGTCTCCCAATCCCTTGATGAATTCTTGAAAGGAAAGGGTATTGTTCATGAAACCTCTTGTAGTTATACCCCTCCTCAGAATGGTATAGCTGAACGTAAAAATCGTCATCTATTGAATGTTACCCGGGCCATTATGTTCCAACGTCATGTCCCGAAGCGGTATTGGGGTGATGCACTTCTCACTAGTGCACATCTCATTAACCGTATGCCTACTAGAGTGCTGGATGGTCAGTCTCCTTATTCTACCCTGTGGCCTACTCAGAATCCGTGGCCTCTTACTCCTCGTGTCTTTGGGTGCAGTTGTTTTGTGCATAATCATAGCCCTACTCTCAAAAAACTTGATCCCCGGTCTATTAAAGGAGTTTTCTTGGGGTACTCTTCCACTCAGAAGGGGTATAAATGTGTGGATCCCACTACTTCCAAAGTATATGTTTCGAGGGATGTCACATTTCATGAATATGAGTCGTATTTTCCGGCGAATACTCTTCAGGGGGAGTGTCTTGGGAACAAAGGGGAAGAGTATTCCTCTAATCAGCTGATTCAGTTTATGGAGTTTTTGGATTACAAGGTTAGTCCCAGTGTGATTGACACGATCACGGTCAGTAATGAGAAGGGCAGTCATATGGAAGAGGTCACGGTGGATGCTCAGCCCACTGTTGCCCGGGATCACTTGTTTGGCAAGGTTTATGTCAGAAAGGAGAAAGCTACTGTGGAAGATGTTGGTGATGAGGATAGAACCAATCCCAATCTTGTGATCTCCCCGGATGACCCAAGTCCATTGAATGAAGAGCTCCCTATTGCTTTGCGCAAAGGCACCAGGTCATGTACTTCTCACCCTATTCAGAGATTTGTTTCTTATGCTAAGCTCAGTACAAATTACAAATGTTTTATCACAACCTTATCCAAAGTTGTTATTCCCAGGTCGGTGGATGATGCTAAGGATGATCCCAAGTGGTTACATGCTATGACGGAGGAGATGGGTGCGTTAGCTAAGAACAAAACATGGGAAGTTGTTGATATCCCTAAAGGGACACACTTAGTTGGCTCTAAGTGGGTTTACAACGTGAAGTACAAACCTGATGGCACTGTAGATCGATATAAAGCTCGTCTGGTTGCAAAGGGGTTCAGCCAGAAGTATGGGATCGACTATCTTGAGACCTTTGCCCCTGTTGCAAAGTTGAAGACTGTGAGGGTTATTCTTGCTCTTGCTGTGCACAAGAAGTGGCGCATGGACCAGCTTGATGTTAAAAATGCGTTCTTGAACGGCCATCTGGAGGAAGAAGTCTATATGAGCATGCCTCCCGGGTATGTTCAAGAGGGAAAATGTTGTCACCTCAAGAAAGCTTTGTATGGCTTGAAGCAGTCGCCTAGAGCTTGGTTTGAGAGACTAAGGATCGTTATGAAGTCTACTGGGTACAAGCAAGGAAATGGAGATCATACCCTATTCATAAAGCAGAGAGATGGTCTGGTGAGTCTTCTCCTTGTCTACGTTGATGATATGATTGTCACGGGCAGTGATGAAGAAGAAAACAGAAAGATGAAAGAGAGATTAGCTAAAGAATTCGACCTCAAGGATCTGGGTAAGCTGAGATACTTTTTGGGGATAGAAATTGCTCGATCAGAGACAGGGCTGGTTATGAATCAAAGGAAGTACACTCTTGACTTACTAAAGGAGACAGGTAAACTTGGTTGTAGGCCCTATCTTACTCCTATGGAGTCGGGAACTAAGATAAGTATCAAGACGGGCACCACTCTGGATGAGGAAGGAAAAGGGCGATATCAGAGGCTAGTCGGTAAGCTTATCTATCTTACTCTAACTCGCCCTGATATCACATATGCGGTAAATGTGCTAAGTCAATTTATGCATGCTCCCACAGATTGTCATTGGAAGAGTGCAGAACGAGTGTTGGGGTATCTAAAGAATGACCCAGGAAAAGGGCTGCTGTATACTCGACAAGACAAACTTACTATTGAGGGCTACTCAGATGCAGATTGGGCAGGTTGTACTGACACAAGGAGGTCTACTACAGGGTATTGTATCTTTCTTGGAGCTAACCTAGTTGTTTGGAGAAGTAAGAGGCAAGAAGTATGTTCGAGGTCTAGTGCTGAGGCTGAGTACAGGGCTGTTGCAATGGGGGTTACAGAGATGCTGTGGCTGAAGATTCTTTTGACTGATATTGGTGTGGAACTGGGAGATAAAATGAAGATGTACTGTGACAACAAATCTGCGATTAATCTTGCCAATAATCCAGTTCTACATGACAGGACCAAACATGTGGAGATTGACCGTCATTTTATCCGGGAACGCATTGACTCAAAGGAGCTGATTCTGCCATATCTGAAGTCTGAAGATCAAGTTGCAGACGTCCTAACTAAAGGGCTTTGTACTTCTTTATTTGAAAAGAATGTTAGCAAGCTTGGCATGTTTGACATGTATGCCAAGCTTGAGGGGGAGTGTTAGAATATGTTGTTATGGGAACCGGGTCCATATCTGGACCCGGTTCTATGGGGCGCGGGTACCGAGGCGGGCTCGGTACCCTAGGCGGCTTCTCCTCTCTCCCTCTTTATATTGTCACTTGTGTTTAGTGTTGAATTAAGTGAAATATATTTTTCTCTCTCCTAGGGTTGCGGTGAGCCCCTAGGTCAGAGCCTCCCCGTGGTTTTTCACCTCTCTCTGAGGTTTTCCACGTAGATTGTGTGTTTGTTCTCCACTCTCTCTCTCTGTGGTTCGTGTTTCTACACATCTGATTGAATTATTAAGCTTATGGATTGCTGTACTTTACTGTACATTATTCCGTCCTACATACGTGTTCTATTAATAGTCTGAAATTTTGTAGATTTGTTGTTTACTTGTTTGTGTATGTTATTTTTTTCAAAATTCATTATTCCACCATTTGCAGTATTGGGAGGATAGGCTTCTTAAGGCAAAGGCTATGGGTTTGAATACCATTCAGACCTACATACCATGGAATCTTCATGAGCCACAACCGCATCAGTTTGTGTTTGATGGAATAGCAAATATTGAAGCATTTCTGAATCTTGCATACAGACTAGGGTTTCTTGTGATGCTCCGTGCTGGACCTTATATATGTGCAGGTGAGCCTTACATCTGAAACTGGATACTAGGTTACAAAAAACTGAATATTTTAATGCTTATGCATGTGAGCACCTTTATATTATGATTATTCAAACTTAAGAAAGTTGATCAAGCCTCTCTCTCTCTCTGTCGCTCTTTTTTCCTTTTCTTGTGAGTCATGGAAAGTTTCTCTTGATTACAAAAATTGTTGTATATGAAATGACAAAGGAATCATGATACTATTTTGGGTAAAGTTTCAGTTCTAACAAGCAGTGGGAACAAATCGTAAGAAATAGTTTGACAAAGACAAGCAATTAAATAAGCAACAATATCAAACTGTATATGTGACACTGTCACATACATCGTGTACGGTATTATGTGGCGAGGAATTTCTCGGGTATAATACGACAAAGTTGTATATCTCGAGAATATCTCGGCAATTTTTTTAAAACTTTAAAACATTTCCTTTGCCTATTTCGTCCAGAATGGTAATGCTTTAAATCCTGAAAATTATAAAAAAAATAAAAATTAATAAAAAATATGAAAAACGTGTATTATACGTGTTATTTTTTATGTTTTTTTATTATTTTTTGGCGTTTTTTTAAAAAAGACATGTCTAATTGTCTTTTTATATGGCTGACTTATTTCTCAGGTATTATACGTGTTTTTTTTTTGAATAATATGCGTAAGTTGGTAATAAGAGCAAGAAAATTATAAGTTATTATCACAACTGTATTTTAGTGTAATATAAATTGCTATCCATGCTAACTATAGGGTCTTTTTTTCCAATGCGAGTATGGCCAACCGGATCTCATGTCCATGTGGCATGAATAGAATATGTATTCTCACAATAATCTATTCAAGGTGCAAAAATCTTCGTTGAAAGCTTAATAGGGAGGTCGTGGTATGTTTCCTTGCTTGAATTCTTAAATAAGGTGCAGCTTCTTCTTTGATGCTCACTGGCAGACTGGCAGCAGCAACCTCAGACTTGCTTCACCTTATTGAAATCCCATATATTTTTTCAGCAAATCTGTGTGAGTTTCTTATGCAACACCCCTGAAATTAAGTCTCGTATTGAAGATTGTGAGAGATGTTCAAGGGGCTTATAAAAGGGGGTCATTAATGAGATGATTGTTCTGGTTCCTAACCTTTTTGGGGCTGGAGCCGAAACTACTAGGGACCGGGTTGGGATCTGCCAAACTAGGAACCCGAGCCCAGGAGTGGGTCTCTGATTGTTATAGTGATATCAGAGCCGGTTCAACACTCGGACCTAGGGTCTTACATGCGCGGACAAGTGTGCCTTAAGGGGGGTGGATTATAACACCTCAGAAATTCGGTCCAGTATTGAAGATTGTGGGGGATCTTCAAGGGCTTATAAAGGGGGGTCATTATGAGATGATTGTCCTGGTTCCTAACTTTTTTGGGGTTGTAGTCAAAACTGCTAGGAGGCGGGTTGGGTTCCATCGAACCCGGAACCCGAGCCCAGAAGTAGGTATCTGGTTGTTACATCTTATGGAGAAAGGCAACTTTTCTAAATTTGCTTTCCGTTTGACTAGCTGGAATACCCCTAATTGGATGGTCACTTCATTCATCAAGGTGCCATATCATTGAAAGAATTTTTTCCTTCAGAAAGTTATTTTTTATTATGAGTGACAATTTGTCCCATTGGTAATTAGATCCTTTCTGCTGGATTTCATGATTGGGCAATAATTTAAATATGGTAACTGGTAAGCTATGTCATATGGTATTGGTGTGGGTGTGGAGACTTTCGGAAAAACTTGGGTACAATGACATGGCCATGTGTGTGTGTGTGTGTGTGTATATATATATATATATTGCGTTAGGGTGAAAACACTCAAACAGAAAACAAAAATAAACACCTGATAAAAGCAACAGACGAACAAAGTTCAAAAATCAGTTGTAATTGCCAAATCAGTTCATATTCATATGATTAAACAACACCAACAGATAAACATAAACAAAATCTGATAAAGACAAGTGACAGACAAACTTAAGGATAAGATTATAAGTGCCAAATAAGATCATATTTATATGGTAAAAACACTATCAGACTTCAAGATTACATGGTCAGCAGATAAGTAGTAAAAATGTAAACTAGGAACCTCATATTTGCTGAATAATGATGCAGTTGCACACAAGTCACAATATCATGTCCGTGTGTTTAGTGTTCACAGTCCACAGTTATTGTAAGAATCTTTGCTTATGCACGTCTCTCCGTCTGAAATCTGCTAGAATGAGAAGAAGAAGTAGAAGAGAAGACAAATGGAGAAAGAGAGTCACCGGCAGTTTTAGCCGTGTGATCCTTAAGCTATATTAAAGAATAAACCTAATCAGGTTATAACAAAATGTACACAAATTATATAACATTTACAGATGTGCCACCGCCTAGTATGTTTAGGCGTGTGGATTAGAAAACAAGTGGATCGGGTCTGAATAGACCCGAACCTCCATACGCTAACAGCCTCCCTCAAGTTGTGCATGAGATTTGACCATGCATAACTTGTTCTTCAAGTCCCAAAAATGCTGCCCTGTGAGTCCTTTAGTAAAGATATCAGCTATCTGTTCACTGGTGGATATATAAGTAGGCACGATCTCGGCTTCTTCAACCTTCTGACGGATGAAGTGTTGATCAATCTCTATGTGTTTGGTACGATTATGCAAAATGGGATTGAAGGCAATTTTTATTGCACTTTGATTATCACATAGTAATGATGATTGGGCAATAGGAAGATTAAGCTCTCCAAGCAAATGTCGTAACCATGATGCTTCAGCGGTCCCTGCAGCCATTGCTCTATACTCTGCCTCAGTGCTGGATCGTGCAACAGCACGCTGCTTTTTACTGCTCCAACAGATGAGATTAGAATCAAGAAAAAGACAGAAGCCTGAAACTGATCGTCGATCATCGGGATCGCCTGCCCAGTCTGCATCAGTATATGTATATATGCTATGTCCAAGAGAAAGATTGGGGCATTTTGTGTAGACTAGTCCATCTCCAAGAGAAGCTTTGAGATACCGCAATATCCGCTTAGCGGCATCCATATGTCCTTCTGTGGGGGCATGCATGAACTGAGAAATCTGATTTACAGCATATACTATGTCTGGGCGAGTAAAAGTGAGGTATTGTAACATACCAACAATGCTGCGATAGAATGTAGGATCGGAATATGCTGCAGTTCCATCAGATGAAGTCAACTTAGTGTTTAGAACACTAGGAGTAGTTATGGGTTTGCAATTAGTCATGCCTGCCTTGTCCAAAACATCTAGGGTATACTTGTGCTGCGTAAGAGTCAATCTATCATTTGTCCTGTCAAGCTCAACACCCAAAAAATACCGTAATTCGCCAAGATCCTTCATCTTGAATTCTTGCTTCAACATATTTTTAACATAGGATATATGTGATGTCGAGTTCCCAGTGATAACAATATCATCAACATATATAAGCAACCAAGTGGTAGCTTCTCCGGAATGATAGATAAACAAAGAGTGATCGAGAGAGCTTTGGAGAAAACCAACTTGTTGTATATGATGAGAAAAACGATCGAACCATGATCTAGAAGCTTGCTTCAACCCATATAGAGATTTTTGTAATTTACAAACCCATTGTTGAGGATCATGAGTAGTATAGCCAGGGGGTTGCTCCATGTAGACCTCCTCCTTAAGAATCCCATGAAGAAATGCATTTTTAACATCTAACTGATAAAGAGGCCACCCATATGAGACTGCAAGAGAAATAATCACGCGTATTGTTCCCATCTTGATGACTGGACTGAATGTTTCATCATAATCTTCCCCATATTGTTGAGTGAACCCGCGTGCCACAAGATGCGCCTTATGTCGATCAATGCTACCATCTGGCTTATATTTCAGCTTGTAAACCCACTTAGAACCTACAACATTCTTAGTATTTGGACGAGGAACAATCTGCCAAGTTTGACATTCATGTAAGGCTGCCATTTCCTCATTCATAGCTTCAACCCAACATTTTTCCTTACTCGCATGGTGATAAGATTTTGGTTCCACCTTTTTGTTGACTTCTGTCATAAACAACTGAAAATCCAAAGAAAAAGTATTATAGCTCACCCATCCATCAATAGGATGTCTCACGCGTTGTGACTGGCGTGGAACTGCGGTAGGTTCTGCCGTAGGAACTGATCGCCTAGAATACACCAGGCTTGAAAATCGATTATATGGAGGTGGATCATTGGGTTGAGGAAATGGAGGCACGCTGTCCAAGGAGCTACTGACAGGTGTTTCGGGTTCATTAACAGCTTGCTCCTTGTGTTCATTCAACTTTTCCGCCCCTTGTCTTAAGATTTCAGCATGTAACCAAGTATCATAAACCTCATTTTTGTCCTTGAGTGTTAAAGAAGTTGCCTTGGAGTCCTGTAACCTGCTTTCATCAAAAACAACATGCCGTGAAATATGTACACGCCCAGTTTTAGGGTTGTAACACCTATAACCCTTGTAATTTTCTGCATACCCTATAAATCTGCACAAAACAGCACGATCTTGAAATTTGTTTCGTAAGGAAACATCAACATGTACATAGCACACACATCTAAAAACACGTAAATCTTCATAACACGGCTGTTCTTGATGTAATAGAAAAAATGGAGATTTTCCATCAAGCAAAGCCAATGGCAGTCGATTTATAACATGAACAGCTGTATGAAAAGCCTCGGTCCACAATGTCATAGGTAAGTCTGTGTCATGCATCATGCTAAGGGCGCTTTCAACAATATGCCTATGTTTCCTTTCAGCAATTCCGTTTTGCTGAGGTGTATGCGGGCATGAAGTTTGTCTAGTGATCCCATTATCTAGTAGATACTCAGTAAATTCATTAGAAATAAATTCACCACCACCATCACATTGAAAATGCACAATATTGCTGGAATATTTGTTCCGAACCAAAGCATGAAATTGAGTAAACAGGCGGAACACTTCTGATTTGTGTTTGATGAAGTGAATCCAAGTATATCGGGAATATGAATCAATAAAAATAACATAATATCTACTCTCAGAAGAAGAAGGAATTGGAGCAGGCCCCCAAACATCAGAATGTATAGTGTCAAAAACCTTTGAAGCTCTTTTATTTATTAATTGAAAAGGAAGGGCATGGCTCTTACAGAGATGACAACTCGAGCACATGCTGGACTCACTGACTGAACTCAGACTGGACTTATCTAAGAGCCCGTCTGCAACAAGACTTCGAACAAAAGACTGACTACAATGAGCTAACCGACCATGCCAAATGGATGGCTTATTATATTCTGCGACATTGATTTCACTATGAATTGAAAAGGATGGATCTGAAGAGTGAGATTTTGACAACTTTGGAGCTTCTTCAAGAACATACATGTCGCCTTTGCGAGTGCCCTCAGCGAACGTCCTCTTGGTTCGAGCATCCTTGACATAAACAGAAGACGGTGTAAATTCAACAAAGGAGTGAGTATCATCAATCAGTTTGGACACTGAGATAATATTTTTCTTGACACTTGGAACAACAAAGACATCCTTTAATGGAATGGAAGAGGAACCCATAGATATTTGTGCATTTCCAATGTGCGATATTGTGTGATGGGAACCATCTCCCGTGACAACTGAGCCTTGATCTAAATAAGGGAAAACACTAGATAAAGTACCTGTGTCACCAGTAACATGGGCTGCTGCTCCAGAGTCCACATACCACTCTCCTTGCTCATTTTGCTTCAAGTGGAGCTTAGATAAGGCTGTCATAAGAAGTTGTTGCACCTCCGATGAAACATTTGATGTTGGATTTGAGCTAGATGAGGATGAAACGGACCCTGCTGCTGCCTTGTTTTCACGCCTGACTTGATTATTCTTATTCTGAGGATTGTGCCAACATTCTGATTTCACATGTCCCCTCCTATTACAATAAAAGCAAGTTGGAACCCTTCTAGATGTGGCAACAGTAGTATTCATGCCTGGTGGTGTCGGGAGAATCCCTCTTCCCATTCCTGCCTGAGGAGTCCAAGGTCGAGTACGATTCCCTTGCAATGCATGTGTTCCTGTGAACAATACATTGTGGCTGTGGGGAGAAGTCAAATTCTGTCGCTGGACACGACTAGCTTCGTGTTGAAATAACTTGGCTTTCAGATCTTCAAAAGATGGGAGGATAGGTAAAACCTCCAAGGCTGTGCAAAAAATATCAAACTCTGTTCCCAGGCCACTCAAGGCTTGTTGCACTTTGTCTTTATCGCTGACAGGATGTCCAATGGCAGCAAGTTGATCACTTACGTTTTTTATTTCATTCAGATATTCCAAAACTGTACGCGTCCCACGCTTGATATCCTGAAATTGTCTTCTTAATTGCAGAAACCGTGCTTCCGATACTTGAGAATACGTTGTGGCAAGGGTAGACCACAATTCTAAGGCTGTCAAATCATCATCAATGCCTCCTAATACCTCCTCTGACAAGGTAGAAGTAATATATGCGACAAGTGACTGGTCGTGGGCCAGCCAAACATCATATTCAGGATTACTTTCCGTAAGAGTATCATATTCAATGCTAGTTTCACTTCCAGCCGAAGCCCCAATAGCTTGATCTCCCACTACGGTCTTCTTCACTTCACGGTAAATATATTTTGGAGGTGCTGGAGTAGTGCCATCGATATGCCCATAGAGTCTATGACTTTTAATAAATGGAACAATTTGACGTTTCCAAGTCAAATAGTTACTATGATTCAATTTTTGGGAAATAAGTTGGGAGAGAAAACTGGAGGATAGAAGAGAGGGCGTCGGCTGATCCATGACTGAATAAAGATGATTAGGGCAGACAACGTGAGGCAGAAAACAGAATTAGGGCAAAAAACGGACCGGAATTAGGGCAGAAAACAGAATTAGGGCAGAAAACAGAATTGAGGTAGAAAACAGAATTAGGGCAAAAACGGACTGAAATTAGGGCAAATGGATTTAGGGCAAATCACACAAGATTCAAGGCAGAAACAGAAATGAGGGATATCCACGCCAGAAATGAGTACTTAGGGCAGATTAGGGATAATCACGTCAAACTGAAACCACTCACCGGAGGACGAGGGAACCTGGCTCTGATACCATGTAAGAATCTTTGCTTATGCACGTCTCTCCGTCTGAAATCTGCTAGAATGAGAAGAAGAAGTAGAAGAGAAGACAAATGGAGAAAGAGAGTCACCGGCAGTTTTAGCCGTGTGATCCTTAAGCTATATTAAAGAATAAACCTAATCAGGTTATAACAAAATGTACACAAATTATATAACATTTACAGATGTGCCACCGCCTAGTATGTTTAGGCGTGTGGATTAGAAAACAAGTGGATCGGGTCTGAATAGACCCGAACCTCCATACGCTAACAGTTATATGTATACACGAACACAGAATATGCATGGATTTTACAGTCCTGTTTAAACAAAAATCTAATTGAAACTGCAAAACTGTGAAATAAACTAAGAAAAGAGGCAGAGATACAAAGAGAGAGTGAGAGGTGGAGATAAAGAGAGAAAGAGCGATAGAGAAAGGAAAAAAGAACTGGAAAACCGAAGCAGAACAACAAGAGGGTTCTTCTTGGAGCACAGGCAATTGAAGCAAGGAAGACAAAGTGGAAAACTGACAGAAGACGAGTGCCTTCGGTCACTGCCTTGCCAGGGAAAGCCACCGCTCACCAAATACAAAAAATCGAAGATGGGTTGGGCTGACTGATGCTTCCGCTGTGGAGGAACAGCCTTTGACAGTTTACTGTGTGTGTACAATGTGAAGTTAAAAAAATAAAAGGCCTAAGTTTTGGACATTGTCAAAATTGACCAAGTACACGATTGGACAGATTTTTCATTGGGTGCACTGGCCGGACACAACACGGCAGCTGCACCCAAGCTGTGTCCACAGCTGCACACGTGTCAACATGGGTACCTTGCCATTTTGTAACTGTCCATGTTACATAGATGGTAAGAGAAATAGCTCCTAATGATGTTTCTGATGGTCCCGCAACCATGGGTGTAACTTTATGCACAACAATAGTTTTGATTATTTTGTTAGTGTGTTGCTTCTTTATTCTGTGATTTGGACTAAATTTATGTTCTGCTTCTAGACATCTCGTATTTGGTATTATGTTTTCTATGATCTAATATTACTTGCAGAATGGGATCTTGGAGGCTTCCCTCTTTGGTTATTAAATGTGGAACCACCTATCAGGTTGCGATCATCAGATCATGCATATCTTGTCTTTGTATGTGATATCAGTATTCTCTATTTTGTATGTCCAAGGAGAAAATTGCAGGTGTATCACTTGGTTTATATTTTCTTGCAGGTTGAGAAATGGTGGAGCATGCTGCTGCCCAAGATTGTTCCCCTTCTGTATAATAATGGTGGACCAGTAATTATGGTTCAGGCAAGTGCACTTTTGTGCCAAATATTCAGTCCATAGATTTTCTAGATATATTTTGCTGATTCAGCATTCGTTTCTTTTTCACCATTTATCTTCCTGGTGAAATCCCTTATCTCATATTCCTCTTACTAGTAAGGTGGACCTTGAATATGTTCCAATTTGTGCAGATTGAAAATGAATATGGATCATTTGGAGATGACAAATCGTATCTTCACAGCTTAGTGAAGTTGGCTCGACAACACGTTGGTGATGATGTTATTTTGTGAGAACAGTCTCAAGCTGTTTGCCTTTAACTTGAGAATTCCTGATTATGCCCTTAGATATGTCTATTCTATAGAAAGCCATTTATCTTAAATGATTAGTTAAACGCAAAACAATTTGAATAAACATATTTTTGGACCAATTGTAATGCACACTGTGTGTTGAAGACTTGCTTTTGTGTAATGTCTGCAATTTTACTCACCATGGTATGTATTCCTTCTTGTTGCTTCTGCAGGTATACAACTGATGGTGGAACTAGAGAAACTCTTGACAAAGGAACTATCAGAGGAGCTGATGTCTTTTCTGGTAAATTTTCTTCAGATTGTAAGTTGTGGAATTTTTTTTAAACTTCATGATAATCAGACCAATGCATTTTTACAGTGGGGATTTTCTTGCCTATAGACATAAAGTTATAAACTATTTCTTGCCCACTTATCTGTGATATTTATTTTTAATGGATAAGTACCGGCTTAGACTTTCAGTATAGGATTGGCAATAAAATATATGTTTAGAATCTTTTGTAAATGTCTTGAGTCCAGTGCCAAAGGATGTCTAGGGGAAAATAGGTAAAAAGAAAGATCTTTCCACAGAAAGTTCCATCTATAGGCATTAGCTATTAAGGCTCATCTTAATGGCATTCTGCATCTGGGTTTTTTTGTCTCTCAGCATGACTGGACATGCTGGTCCTATGGAAAAAAAAAAAATTTAGTGTTATAATACATATGAAAATGTTGTCTAGGCACTGCTATGGAGATGTATTTATATCTCTTTTCTTTATTTTGCAGCGGTAGATTTTTCTACTGGCGAAAATCCCTGGCCTATATTTGAGTTGCAGAAAAAATATAATGCACCTGGAAAATCACCTCCTCTTTCATCGTGAGTATGCCATATATGGTTAGGTTTTCAGCAATTCAAGCTATTTCTTATGAGCATTATGCTTATTTCAGGGAATTTTACACTGGTTGGCTTACACATTGGGGGGAAAAAATGGCTAAAACTGATGCAAAATGGACAGCTGCTGCATTAGATAATATACTGTCCAGAAATGCATCTGTTGTTCTCTATGTCTGTAGCGAAACCCTTCCTAGTGCCTATATGTTGCTGATGTTCTGATATGGTATAAACAATATTTTTTTGTGCACTTACAGATGGCTCATGGTGGAACAAATTTTGGCTTCTATAGCGGTGCAAATACTGGCCAGATTTCTGCTGACTACAAACCAGACCTTACTTCTTATGATTACGTGAGAATTCCCCAGCTGAATGGAAATAAACTTGCTCCTATGTATTAGCAATTGTTTGGTTCTTGATTCATAATCTCTCTCTGTTAGGATGCTCCAATACAAGAATCTGGGGATGTGGATAATCCAAAATATAAAGGTATAAATGAGAGAATATCTGTAGTGATGTTTTTGCACCTGGATTTAAATGGACTGTTGCCGCCTGCGTCCGATTACATAAGCTTGACAGAATTTATAAATGTGACTATAACAGTCACTAAAGAAGAATATGATAGAAAAAGACACTAAGGCTACTTGAAAAGATATTAATCTTATTGAAAGAAAACTCAATGGCTGTGTAAAACAACATACATTCTACAAGAGATTGCTAAAATATATATATAAGAGACAAGAAAGAAGAAGAGGCTAAAGAAGAGTGGTTCTAGCCGTTGGGAGTTCCAACGGCTAGAATGAGGAGGGCAAAAAGAAAAGAAAAGAAAATAAAAAGAAAATAAAATGTAAAAGAAAAGAAAAAGAAAATAAAATGTAAAAGAAAATAAAATGTAAAATACCTAAGCTAAAAACCTAGTTACAATATCACTATGAGATCTTATTTCTTAACACCCCCCTTAAACTTACGGTGTTATCACCGAAAGTTTATCTAAAAGAAAGTTGAATCTGGGAGAACATAGAGGCTTGGTGAAGAAGTCAATCAGTTGGAACTCGGAGGAGACATATGGGAGCTTGATAGTCTTCTTCAAAAGTTATTCACGAACATAGTGACAATCCATCTCTATATGCTTTGTTCATTCATGGAATGTTTGATTCTTGGCAATGTAGATAGAACTCTTGTTGTCGCAGCACAAATCAGTGGGTTCTTCAATTCTTGTTCTCATATCAAGAAGCATTTGACGAAGCCAAACAATTTCCATAGTTGTAGCACAAATCAGTGGGTTCTTCAATTCTTGTTCTCATATCAAGAAGCATTTGACGAAGCCAAACAATTTCCATAGTTGTAGTAGCCATGACTCGATATTCAGCTTCAATAGAGGATAGGGAGACTTTCTGTTGCTTCTTGCACTTCCATGAGATGAGTGATTCTCCTAAAAAAACACAAAAACCAGTAGTTGAGTGTCTATCATTTAGATCTCCTCCCCAATCAGCATCAATATAAGCAATCAAGTTTAAGGAGGAAGAGGAAGACATAAATACTCCCTTATTTATTGTTCCCTTAATGTATCTAATGATACGAAGAACTGCTCCCATATGAACGGTTGATGGAGCATGTTGAAATTGACTCACATTATGAACTGTATGAGCAATATCAGGCCGAGTGATGCTAAGATACATTAAAGAGCCCACAAGCTGTCGGTAAGGAGTGAGATTGATAAGAGGAATTCCATCATCAATCTTCTTTTTGTTTCCTACTGCTTCAGGAGTTTCTGTGACCTTATCATCTGTTATGCCTGATTTAGCAATGATCTCTGCAGCAAACTTAGTTTGTGACAAAAAATATCCTCTAGTAGAATATGCAACCTCAATACCCAAGAAATATGTTAGAAAACCTAAATCTTTCATTTCAAAAGTTTTCTGTAGTAATCTCTTATGTTCTTTAATACCTTCCTTATCACTACCTGTAATGATCATGTCGTCAACATACAGTAGGAAGACTATGATACCTGCAGTAGTATTCTTAACAAACAAGGCAGTGTCAGTTAAACATGAATGAAATCCATAATCAGAAATAACAGAGTTAAAACGGTCAAACCAAACTTTAGGAACTTGTTTGAGGCCATAAAGAGCCTTCTTAAGTCTAAGAACTTTTTCTTGTGGAATAGACAAACCAGGTGGTACTTCCATATAAACTTCTTCCATAAGATTTCCATTTAAAAAAACATTTTTAACATACATTTAATATATGTTCCAGTTTTTAATGGATGCTAAAGCAATAAGAGTCCTAACAGTAGTCATTCTAGCTACAGGGGCAAAAGTTTCCTCATAGTCAATACCATACTCTTGTGTATAACCTTTTACTACAAGTCTCGCCTTATATCTTTCTAGAGATCCATCACTTCTAGTCTTCACCTTGTAAACCCACTTGCATCCAATAGTCTTTTTTCCTATAGGTAAGTCTTGTATTTCCCAAGTTTGGGTTTTTCTCAAGGCATCTAATTCTTCTAACATGGCATTCTTCCACTCAATATATTTGGAGGCTTCATTAAAAGTAGAAAGTTCAAAATGACAGGGAATGACATTAATTCTAGCTCTATGAGTTGGGGTAAAAGTCTCATATGACACAAACCTATTGGGTTGTCTTACATTTCTAGTGGATCTTCTAAGGTTTTCTTCACTTTGTGGAGTTGGTTGGAGATCAATAGTCTCATGATGTTCTCCTTCACCAACATCATGTTGCCGGTTTCTTCTATGATATGTGATTATATCCTTGGCTACTTCATTATCATTTTCATCAGTGTTATTATCATCAACATCATGCATTTCATCATCACATTGAGAGAGATACTTAAATTAAAAGGAATAGTCATTGTTGTGTTGTGATTCTCCACAAGTTTTGAATCCATTTTCGTCTTCACAAAACTTTACATTTCTTGAAACTGTGATCTTGTCTTTGACTGGGTCATAACGTTTATATTCTTTTTGTGTTTCAGAATAACCAATGAAAACACACTCAATAACTTTTGAATTTAGTTTATCAGCCTTGTCATTAAGAACAAAACATTTGCTACCAAAAACACGAAGCCTTTTGAAATCAGGTTCATATTTGAATAATTTTTCAAAAGGGGTTGTATTATTTAAAGCTTTTGAAGGCATTCTATTTATGAGATATACAGAGGCTAGAGCTGTTTCGGCCCAAAAGTTTTTAGGCACATTTTTGGCAATAAGAAGAGTTCTAGTTGTTTCAATTATGTGCCTATGTTTTCTTTCAGAAAGTCCATTTTGTTGAGGTGTTCTTGAACAAGATTTTTGATGGACTATTGCATAGTTTTCTAAATATCTTTTGAACTCATTTGAAATGTATTCTCCTTCAGAATCAGTCCTTAGAATTTTTAATTTAGCATTAAACTGTGTTTGAACTAAGTTGTGAAAATTTTTGAACATGTCAAAAACCTCATATTTGTATCTTAAGAAATATATCCAACAATATCTAGTAAAATAATCAACAAATATCACATAATATGATAGCTCTCCTTTTGACATGATAGGAGAGGGTCCCCACACATCGGAATGAACAAGCTCAAAAGGAAAAGAGGCAAAGAAACTTCTTTGTCCAAAAGATAAGGATTTCATTTTTTCATGTATACAAT
Organism: Nymphaea colorata; assembly: GCF_008831285.2. Taxonomy (NCBI): domain Eukaryota; kingdom Viridiplantae; phylum Streptophyta; class Magnoliopsida; order Nymphaeales; family Nymphaeaceae; genus Nymphaea; species Nymphaea colorata. The sequence continues at coordinate 4,905,678 of NC_045143.1, forward strand.
CATTATATTTGAAATTCTCAATACAAGCGTCCTTGATAGGACTCATCATAGACAATTTTTTAATGTTTGGATGACCTAATCTTTGATGCCAAACATTGATATCAACATTTTTCACATGGTGACAAAAATTTTCTTTGGGGATACATAAATTGTCCATGTAGTAAAGGTCTCTTTTTCTAAAACCTTCCCCAATCAATCTCCCGGTTTGGTGATCCTGTACCAAACATTTATTTGATGAGAAAACAATGTCAAAACCAAGATCTGAAATTTGAAATACGGAAAGTAAGTTAAGATTAAGTCTAGGAACATAACTAACTTTTGGAATAAAGAACTTTTGTTTTCTAAATTCTTTTTCAAAATCCCCAATCCCCTTAACATTCATAGATGTTCCATCGGCGGTAACTACATTAGATTCTTTTCTTGCTTGTTCAAAATTGGTCAAAGCTGATATATTTGGTGTCATATGAAAAGATGCATCGGAATCTAAAAGCCAAGGAAACATACCGGGAGTGTTGGAGGTGGATGCCGTTGTTGCTAGTGCTCCGGGATTCGACTCCTTGATCATAGGTTGAAGCACCGACATGATTTGATTCAATGTTGTGGAGATTGATGACAGATCACATCCTTCATTTGCAATATTTGCAACCTTCCTTTGGTCAAACTGTCTATTGTTGTATTGCCCACCTTGTGAATATGAAGTTCCACTTCCACGGTTGTGTTGCCCTCTTTGAGGATATGAAGCTCCTCCTTTGAAAAGATTTCCTCCATAGTTTCATGGTTGTCCTTCGCTGTTGTTCAACTTTGGACAACTAGGTCTAATGTGACCCGGTTCATGACAAAAGTGGCAAACAACCTTAAATTCCCCTCTATTTTGGTTTTTAAAGTGAGGAGGTCTAAAGGATTTGATGTTGTTCCCGGGTCTAGAAGCGGCTAAGACTTTTTCTTCTTCTTGTTTGGAAATACGAACACTATCCAATTCTTTAGATAATTTCATTTTAGTTTCTTCACCGCTTAACTTCGTAAGAAGTTCATGAATGGGTAGAGGAGAGGCTAAAGACAGTAGAGCCGACCTAATTTGTTCAAATTCGGGTCGTAGACCTTGAAGAAATTGAAAAAAACCTAAATTCATCGACTTATTCTCTTCTAATCTCATGACACTTACAATTCAATCCTAGTTTGGGAGTAAGTTGATCCAACTCATTCCATACACTAGAGATTTCCATAAAATAATCTCTAACATTATTGTCACCTAGCTTGATACTTTGGGCTTTTTGAATCAAGAGATATTTTCGGGCCATATCTTTTTGGGTAAACATTCCCTTGAGCTATTCCCAAACTTCACTTGCTCTTTCATAATACATGAGATTTTGGGCAATTCTAGGTTCTATACTTCTGTAAATCCATTCTTTAATTCTAGAGTTTTTGGCTTCCCAATCATCTAATTTTTTATAGTATTCATCCATGACATTTTGTCTCTCTTCTTCATTCAAGTCTTTCTCAACTCCATTTTCAATTTTGGTCAACTTGAGAGAAGGAGGGGTAGACGTACCTCTTATGAAGCCTCATAAATATTTCCCTTTGATATACATCTCCAAGCATTTTGCCCATAGAGTGTAGTTGGTTCCATCAAGCTTGTACGGAGCATGATAACTTCCTCCTTCAATCGAGACTTTGGAGTTCTCCATAAGAGCAAGATTTTAAGTAACAATCTCCAAGAGAAACAAAGAGGAAGTCCTTCTAGAAATTTCACCAAACAGTTGGTGAGCAGCAACAAGAAGATCTTTAAGAAATGACGTTCAGCAGCAATGGCCTTGTCTGAAATTTTTCTTGAACAGTCCAGTAGCATAAACAGCAAAAAAACAGTTTCTAAAACTCTCCAACATGCAGCCCAATGGCTCTGATACCATATAAATGTGACTATAATAGTCACTAAAGAATAATATGATAGAAACTTGAAAAGATATTAATCTTATTGAAAGAAAACTCAATGGCTGTGTAAAACTGCATACATTCTACAAGAGATTGCTAAAATATATATATAAGAGACAAGAAAGAAGAAGAGGCTAAAGAAGAGTGGTTCTAGCCGTTGGGAGTTCGAACGGCTCTTTTGTGAGCCGTTGGAACCTCCAATGGCTAGAATGAGGAGGGCAAAAAGAAAAGAAAAGAAAATAAAATAAAAAGAAAATAAAATGTAAAAGAAAAGAAAAAGAAAATAAATGTAAAAGAAAATAAAATGTAAAATACCTAAGCTAAAAACCTAGTTACAATATCACTATGAGATCTTATTTCTTAACAGAATTCCCTGCTGTAACACAAATATAAGAAAGAAGGAAAAAGGAAAAACTGGAGAAATTGATCTTGGCAGAGTGTGGTGTAATTTATTTGTAGTATCGTCATGATCACAAGGTCAGGATATCAAGTAACGAATTTAAACTGTTGAATAAGAAAAAAATACGTTTCCTTTTTATGTGTAAAGCTTTATGGCCCGTTGCTTGTCCCCAGGGTCTAGGTTTGCTTTGGCTTATGCCTAGATCTGGCACCCATAAAGCTTGAACTACAGCCTGCTAGCTGTCTAACAGCTAGTCCTGGTTCCACTATGCTATAGTTCTTTGGGGTGAAAACAATTTCTAACATACAGGACATATATCAAATATATATGCAGGTCACTTGTTTCTCTTTCTCTCTCTCTCACATCTCATGTTTCTCATTTCACTTAATGTGAATGACATTGTTCTCAGCACTGCGGAGTGTAATCAAAAGGTACAGCAGGTATCAGCTTCCCCCTGTTCCTGCTAATAATGTGAAGAAAGCATATGGACGTGTCAAAATGGAGAGAGTCACATCATTGTTTGGGGTGCTGAACATGGTCTCTGAGCCAAAGGATGGGGCACAATCTGATCAACCAGTTCCAATGGAATCATTTGGTAAGGTATAAAGTTAATGCTGCCTTTTTTGTTCTACATCGATTTTTACGTTGCTTTATTTACTGAATCATACCTTGAGATAAACATCATGGTTTATTGTTTCATTCAAGCTCATTTATCTCTAGTAATTGGTTCGGCTGCTTATCTATTAAATTTCCTAACTTGTGTGATGTGTTAGGTGCTTGGCTTCTGTTTGTATGTATCAAATTTTCAACCCAAGGAAAGGCCCATTATTCTTTCAATACCAAAGGCAAGATTTTGGCTTGCTCCTAGTAAATCTAGTCCTTTTTATTATCTTAGTTTCTTCTACAAACATTGGTTCTTTATCAAATCCTGAGCCTTGTTGGATACATTTACCATGTAGCATGTGTTCCCTGAATTTTTGGTACACATGATGATGCTCTGCGTGCCTTTCAGGTTCATGACAGAGCTCAAATATTTATGTTATGCCAGACAACTGGTTATGCAAGTGGCCCAGCATATGTTGGCACCATAGAAAGATGGCTGAATAGAAATATCACCCTTCCACATATCACTTGCAGTTCTAGTGTCAGCTTGTTTATTCTGGTAAGGGACATCTTTTCCTTTGATCTACTTTGCATGACCATACTCTCATATCTATTTTAGCTGGTCATCCTCATTCTTCTGTAATATACTTTGCTAACAGAAGTGCAGTAAGTTAATAATAATAAGATTGTTAGTTTTCATGCTTATCTGTGCATTATAATAGATCAAATCCTTTCATTTCATCTATTAAGTATTAACATATTTTGGCAAACACAGACTTGGCTAGTTAGTTATGTGTCTTGGGCCTACATCATGTCGAACTTGAGGTGATAGTGCAATCTTTCTTTTGGACTGTCATTATATATATATATATATATATATATATATATATATATATATATATATATATATATATATATATATATATCTGTAGAGAGAGAAATTGGTAAAAACCAAATACTTAGGTCAGGATAAAAGCCAGACTCTTTAATTTCTTGCTACAATATTATTTTAAATAAAATATAAACATCCTAATATATTTATAAAAACTATTTTGATATAAAACATGCTTTGAGTCAAGCTTTTTTTTATAAAAAATATTGATTTTTCTATTATCAAAATGTTGATGCTATGGGAGCCATTTATTTTTGCTTATTATAAAAACACTATTAAATAAAAAAAATGATAAACTTAATATATATTTTTCATCAACCTATCATTAAGATCATGTCGGTTGTTGAAACTCACAGTTGGGGGGAGAGAGGGAGTCAAAAAGTTGTTCATTAGCTGACCCTAATCTCTAATTTAAGAGAGATTAAGGATCGACAAGTTTTCTTACATAAGAGAGCCACACAAATATAAGAAATGGCTAAAGAAGACTCTAATTCTCTAAAAACTAGAAAACTACCAAACTTGAACATAAAATTTCTAGTTTCAAATTTTCAACAATCCTCCTCAAGTTGGGCATAGATATCAACATACTTAGCTTGTTACAACATCTAGAAAAATCACCAATAGGAAGGGTCTTCGTAAATATATCTGCTGCCTGATCTTTAGAAGCTACATGAATAGTAGACACAACACCTCCTTGTATGAGATCCTGAACATAATGGCAATCCCCCTCGATATGCTTTCTTCTCTCATAAAACATTGGATTATTAGCAATGTAAGTGGCAGTCTTGTTATCACAATACATCTTTATAAGAAGAAGAACATGAACACTTAGATTTGTTAGCATAGATTTAACCCAAGTCATCTCAGTAGCAGTTTGAGCCATTGCTCTATATTCGGATTCTGCCCTTGACCTAGAAACTACATTTTGTTTCTTGCTTCTCCATGATACGAGGTTGCCTCCAAAAAAGACACAGAAGCCCGTTGTGGATTTTTTGTTGTCAACAGGCCTTGCATAGTCGGCATCACCGTAAGCAACAATCTCTAGAGACTCACTTTTCTTGAATAGGAGGCCTTTGCCTAGGGATGACTTTAGATATTTTAAAACCATCAATTCAACATCCTAGCCTACTTTTCTAGGCTTTTCCATAAATTGACTTAGCTTCTCAACAACAAAGCTAATGTCTGGTCTAGTCACAGTGACATAAAGAAATTTGTCTATGAGAGACCTGTAAGATCGTGAATCCACTAGCTCTGATTGATTATCGTGAAGATGAAGACGTGGGTTTCATAGGAAAATTAGCAGGCTTGGCTCCCAACATCCCTACATCATGCAGTAGATCAAGTACATATTTCCTTTGAGACAAAACTACGCCTTCCTTGTTATGGGCAACTTCAATCCTAAGAAAATACCGCAAGTGACCAAAATCTTTCTTGACAAAGTGCTTCTGAAGAAAGCCTTTGTAGCCAAAATCTCTTGATCACAATCACCTGTTAAGATAATGTCATCAACATAGAAACAACTATACCTTTAGAGGTCTTTTTGATGAATAGAGAATGGTCCAAAGGAGATCTTTCAAATCCACACTGTGAAACAACTTCAGATAATTTGTGGAACCATGCCCTGGTACTTTGTTTGAGTCCATAAATTGGCTTCTTCAGACGACACACATTCCTACACTCCCCCTGTCGCTTGAACCCTAAGGGTTGCTGTGTATATACAGTCTTCTCAAGATCACCATAGAGGAAGACATTCTTTACATCCAACTAATACAGAGGCCAATCAGAGTGTACCGCAATAGAGATAATGAGCCGAATAGTATTCAACCTGGCCACATGAGGGAAGGTCTCAAAGAAGTTAACTCTATATGTCTGGGTGTATCTTTGGCCACTAAGCGAGCCTTGTATCTTTCTATGGATCCGTCTGAATGATACTTGACTGTAAAGATCCATTTGGAGCCAACAATATCACAATCTGAAGGAGGAACAACCAACTCCCAAGTCCCAGGTACCACACTGTATCTCATCCTGCATAGCTTGTCGCCAGTTATAGTATAGTAATGCCTATTGATGGCTAGTCGGTACAGTATGAACTGACATAACATGAAGGAACTGTTGTAAGCTGTTACCAAGATGATCAGTAGAAGCAAACTGTGATATAGGATGCATGGTACACTGTCTCTTGTCTTTGCGCAGGGCTATAGGCAGGTCCTGAGAAGGATCAATGTTAGGTATACTCACTTCAGTGAAGCTCACACCCTGAGAAGACTCTGATGGTCGATCATGAGAGGGATCCTGTCGGCGTGTGTAGACCAATGGGGGATCGTAGAACTGATTCACAATCAGAATAGAGGAAAGAAAAGACTGTAATGAGACCAGATGAATAGGTAAAGGAATATGAGAAGACATCTTAGAGGACACAAAGGGAGCATTAAAGTAGGGCTGAGACTCAAAGGAAGTGACGTCCGCATTGATATACTCTTTGTGAGTTAACAGATCAAAACACTTATAACCTTTTTGGTTTCAATGATAGCCAATGAACATACACTTAATGGCTTGAACAACAAGTTTATCACGTTTAGGTCCAAGGATGTGAACAAACCAAGTACAACCAAATACTTTGGGTGCAACTGGAAATAATGGGCAATTAGGGTAAACAAGTTTAATATGAACTTTGTTATCAATTGAGGATGACAGTAAACGGTTGGTCAAGTAACAAGCCGTGAGTATTGCGTTGCCCAATAAATATGCAGGTACATGATTGTGTAGCATTAGGGTGCGAGCAACAGTCAAAAGTTACCGATGTTTTCTTTTGGCAACTCCATTTTGTTGCGAGGTATGGGGCATGTAAATTTGGGAGATATGCCATTTTTAGAATAAAATGTCATTAAGATCGATGATTTGAACTCAAGAGCATTATCAGTGTGAATACATTTGACCATAAAGTTAAATTGAGTTTTTATTTCAATAATCAAGTTTTAAGAGTACAAACGACTTCAGACCTTTTTTTCAAAAGAAATACCCAACTAACTCGAGAGTAGTCATCGACGACGACCAGAAAATACTTAAATTTAGATCGGCTAGCAACCCTGCTAAACCCCCACACATCAACATGAAGAAGATCAAACAACCCTTGACTCGATGGACTAAGACTCGAAGGAAAGCTACTACGAGTATGCTTGCCAAGTTGACAGACCTTACACTGAAATGACTCTGGGACAAAAAGATGAGGTAGGATGTAACGAAGTTTGGACCTTGAAGGATGACCGAGTCTGAGATGCCACTGGAAGGATGTAGACTCTGATGTAGAAGAGGTAACAACAAACCCCATATGATCTGACAAGATGTAGATGCCCCCTTTCTCATTGCCACCACTAATCGTTTTTCCAGTTTGTAAGTCCTGAAAAAACCAGGGTAAAAAAAATAACTTGACAATGTAAATCAGTAGTCATCTGTTTAACAAATAGCAAATGGGATGGAAACTCAAAAGCGTATAAGACATATGGAATGGTCATGGACTGAGAAAGCTTCACATCTTCATAACCCAAAACAGGAGACATTCTACCATCTGCAATTTTAATATGACGTGGCTGAGGAAAACTATGGAAAAAAGTGAAAGAACTAGGTCTACTGTATAATTGTCTCGATGCATCTGAGTCAATAATCCAAGAAATACCTGAATCAGACGTGGATGTACCCATAGAGAGAACTTGATCAATCAAAGTTGTGGAAGCTGAAGCCTGTGAGGCTTTGTGTGCCAAAAAGTACTCATACTCAAATATGTTAATACTAACTGTAACCGTCTCTGATACTGAGCAAGAAGAGCCGTCCACAATAGGAGTGGCTACCTGGGCAGGCCCATAGGAGGCTGGGCAAGGCTCTTGTCTTGTTTAGTCGCAGTACCTCTGTCCTGTGCTGCAGAGGATGGTCAACCATGTTTGTTCTAGCAACAATCCTCCAAGTGTCCCATCTTCCTACAATAGGTACATTGGAACGTCCCACGACCACTAGTTCCACGACCTGTACTTCTTCCTCTGGCACTGTAAATGCTGCCCTGACTACGACCACCCCCGACAGCAAGAGAAGAAGCAGGAGCCTCACCACCTGGTTGGGACAAGGTAATAGCAAGACGACTAAGTCTATTGTATGTGTTAGAGAGGTCGGGGATTTCATTCCCAATGAGCATTTGATCCTTAGCAACACATACTTAGGTGACAAACCAGCAAGAAACTTTGCAATCATGGTAGGTTCAAAGTGTTATAACAAGATTTGCATGGGAGATGCAGGAATTTCAACCTCTTATAGGTTGCTTTAGCAGATGCAAAGTACCTGATAAATCCCGATCTCTATCAAAGATTGTGCAAATCTTCTTTAACTTGAAGAATTTTACTAACATTTTTGTTCATTGAGTATGTTTACCTAAGAAATTCCCACATCTCCTTAGCAATGGTATAGTAGGCAATAGTGAGAGCAATCTGTGGCTGGACATTGTTCATAATCTAAGGCATAACCATGCAGTTGTTCTCTTCCCATGACATATACTTCCCTGACTTGGCAATAGGTTTATTTTCTTCAATTATATGCCTCTTTCGATGTCATGTGACAAACATCATAAAAGATCTAGACCATAATTCATAGTTCAATCTATCTAATTTGACCGTAGACCCATAGGAGAAGGGATTGCCAGTTACTTTGTATTCATTTCTACCATCTAGCTTGCTGGTTTCAGCCGTAATTAAACACAATAAGAAGTAGTATCAGGTGGAAATAGAGACCACAAAAAAAAATTGCAGCAGATAGATCACATAAAAGAGCGCCCAACTTGTAATTAAGCAGCCATGCAAGAGGCTGATCAGCAAAACATAAACCAGATATATCACATGCAGCACCACTAACAACTTATAGATCTCTTTCCACAACAGGCAGATCTCAAGGGGTTTTCTGACCAGCAGCAATACCGGGTACTATTCATCAAAATAAATTAGAAAGAACTATCCACAAAGTGATCAACGCATCACACATTCCACACTTACGTCACCAATGCCACAGCCACATTCCACAAATATCAGAAAACTGCTTCCTTCTCCACATTTTCTACTTTCACATAAGGAGTCTATTCACAAAAAAAAAAAAAAACGTGACTAGACTCCATGCACATGGGTGATCAGCAGATTAGATCTTGATCAGACTTGGATGTTATGGCTCCAGATCTGAAATAGATCTAATCCTTGTGGTAGAGAAGGGAAAACCTCAGATTTGACGTTCCACAAAAGTCAGACGATATGAATCAGATCAGAATCTGATAAAAACCAATTAGAGAATACCGACAGAAAAATGCAGGCGTCGGAATCTCCCCCCCGCTGTCAGAGTTTGCCAGAAAATGGTCACCACTAGTGGAAGTCCAGTGCTGTTGCTGCCGGTGGCGCTGATACCATGTTGAAACTCACGGTTGGAGAGAGAGAGAATAAAAAAATTATTCATTAGCTAACCCTAATCTCTAATTTAAGAGAGACTAAGGGTTGGCAAGTTTTCTTACATAAGAGAACCACACAAATGTAAGAAATGACTAAAGAGGACTTTAATTCTCTAAAAACTAGAAAACTACCAAACTTGAACATAAACTTTCTAGTTTCAACATCGGTAAGGTTAGATTTAAGAAAAAAAGCACTTTAAATATCATATTTAAAGGGTTTGGTTTTTGTCCCAGACCTGTTGGTCTGGTTTCTACCAATCAATATATATATATATATATATATAGTAGATACACACACACACACACACACATGTTATGGCTTATCTGTGGTTCAGAAAACTGTGGTAGCTGAAGCTTCTTGCTTTTTGTTTCCTTAAATTCACAGTTTCAAGCATTATTGATAAGACTATTGAATTTTTTGTAGGTGGAGAACATGGGTCGGGTGAATTATGGACAGTTCTTATATGACAAAAAGGTTACAAAATGAAATTCTGAGTTATCTCCTGTGTCTGGGTTTGTTCTCCTCTAGAGGAAGCCTTTGTTCCAAAGATATAATCCCCTTCCTGGTACTGCATGTTATAATTTGCGGCTCGGCTCTAGAAACACACTCATGTATTTTGATATTGTTGTCATATTTACTGTAAAAATATAGTAAGATCATTAAAAATAATTTTACATCCTGCACTCTATCTGTAACATTGTCAAGTTACTGTCATTTGTTATTATCTGCCACTACTTTTGGTTTTTGAGGCTTTTGAACTTTATTAATCAGAAAAATCTTAATCTGATTATTATTGATTTTGCAGGGAATCTTGTCATCTGTTCTGTTGGATGGTTCTCCTTTACGTGGTTGGAAGATATTTCCTATTTCGTTTGATCACATAACTAATATTTTATTCACCAATCCTATAGCACACATTGCACACCCACTTGTTCGGAAATCAAACAAAATGGTTCTCAAAGAAACAGAAGGTAAGTCAAGAAAGCCTTTCTTAAGTAGTGTATGCCCAATAACTATGAGCATCAAAGCATAAATCTTTATCAAGCTCACAGCGTGTTTCTTTAGATGTCGATTTTAGTTAATGGCAATATTTCCAAAATGCAATTTACTTATTCCTGCATAGATCCTCAAATTAAGGGCTTATCTCAATAACTTGTAGATGGAGATTGCAGCTATTCGAATAGTAGCCAGTAATTTTTCAGAAATTATTTATGCATGCTTGATGAAATATGACACTTATTATGCTAAGCAACCCAAAGACAGCCATATGTTTCAGGCAACATTAGCCATACATCAACAGGAAGTCACTTGAAAGGCTAAATGTAATCTTCAAGACATGCTTTAAATACTTGTGTAAATCAATCTCTCTATCCAGATGACCCTTGTGGGACTCCTCAGAGATTCAAGAAACTATCCTGTATCTCACTGCATATGAATTTCTTGGATAGGAACTAAAGGAAGGTGCCTTAACCATCATATATAACAATGTTATTAAATGCAGTAGCGACCCCTGTGTGCAAGATCATGCCTAGCTTCATATGTAACATTGAGTGGAAAGTTGTAGGAACCCCTAATTTACAAGACCATGTAACCAGAATACACAAAAATGCAGGATGTCACCTTGGACAAACGGATTTGTAATGAACAACAGTAGGTGATGCTGCCTCCTTTTTGTGTTCAAATATGTAATAAATACAAACTTCTACAGGGAGAAAAACTTATGTTATACATCTGTATTGAGAACAAGGAACACGTAATGAGAGCTATATTCTTTGACATAATTGATGCTTCCACCATAAGTGTATAACTCTTCTTCTTATACATCATGGCAGATGATCCCTTGAAAGGTCCAGCATTTCATGTTGGCCAGTTTGTTATAAATGAAACAGATCAAGTGAAAGATACGTACATATCATTTAGAGGATGGAGCAAAGGTGTTTGTTTTGTTAATGGTTTTAATCTTGGAAGATATTGGCCGGTATAGTTTCTCTCTCTCTCTCCCTCTCTGTCTGCCTGTGAAGCTATTTAACTTTTCAATCTAAAATTAACTTGTATACTCTGCAACAGTCTGTTGGACCTCAATGCAGCCTCTATGTTCCAGCTCCAATCCTGAAGCATGGAGAAAACACTGTGGTATGGGTTCAATCCTTATTATTGTTGGTGCTATTACCTTAACTGGGAACTTCTGTTTCTATTCTGCCAAGCTATCACAATATTCTCATGTGCCTTTCCTCTTGCTTGCTATTTTTTGCACTTCTCCTGCATAAAGTCATCAATTTTATTTTCTTTAAATATCCAATTGGACTGGTAATTTTTTAGGCTATACTGATAGTTAACTTGGACTTTGTACCAGTGCAGCAGCATTTATATCATTAAAATCAAAGGCAGGAAATTCATGATAAAATGCTGCTCTCCTAGTAAGGATTTACGCAATGTCAATTTTGCATTTCCTAGTGTTGAGAGCAATGGGAACTCAGAACCAAGTCTAAAGACGATAGGATTTATTCTGAATCAAGTATTTGAATTAAGTATCCTGAGCTTATGTGAATAGTTCTCTTATCAAGGTTAGAACTTGTACAGTTTGAACTTTGAACTGCTTCAGCAAATGTGAGCATGGTCTGTGATGCTTTAAGAGAAGTTATAAAAACATACTCAGAGAAGGATCTTTTTTCCAATTAATATGAATATTGTAACACAAATATGCAAGGTTATGAACTGGAAATTAGCAAGATGAACATCATGAAAGAAGGCCAAATTATAGAGATGCTCTAGTAGGTCATGTTTGTATGTCCTGTCCACTAGACTCTTCCAAACTGGTGTATTTTGTAAAATTATTGTCTTGGATTATGACATTAGCATGACTGTTCACCGACTGATACTTTGTCTTAACTCGCAACATATTTGTTATCACCTTAATCGATTGTCTCATCTTCAAGAATGGCCCTTTCTTTTCTTGCTATTTGAGAACATGTTATGCAAACACCAAAGGTAAAGGTAAATCCATTGTTTCATTTTATATAATATGTTGTATAATATTTGCTGAGAAAAGAAAGACATGATATGCTTATGATAAATGACATTAAAAAAGGGATAAACTTTCTGACTATTGCACCTGCTACTTGTAGGTATTGCCAGCTTTGTGCCGCTAGAAATGGCTTTTAATTAGCTCATACTATTTCTGTTGCATTTGTGACAATGTCTATCGGCTAGTTTGTGGCTATTAAAGATTCACATCATATACTTACCAGAGTTTGCCAATAGCAATAACAAAATGCACTTGCTTTTTAAATTATGACGTTTTACACGGTATGACAGTTGAAATTGGTATATTGCTGTGATTCTGGATCTGCTGAAATATATCAAAAACTTTTAATCCGTTCTTTTGTCATCTCTGAATTAGCTTGGTGTTTTCTTCAGGTGTTGCTGGAGCTTGAGCAAGCCAATCTTGAGCATGTGATCACCTTCGTCAGTGGACCTGATTTTACTTGTGGACCAACTCGTGCAACATCTACAACCTAGCTTGCGCTATATGTGAGACGGACGCACTTGTGTTGCGTATCTAAGTTATCCTGTTTCACATTGAAATTGAGTCATGAGAACCGCACTGCGATTGCCAAACATGGTTACAAATATTATTCTTAGCGACCTTTTTAGCAGTGCAAGACATTTTCTTTTTTCTCTCAGGATAATTTTGGTCTACTAGCAGTACTGTGAGCAAGGATCGCAGATAAATGCCTACAACATGGTACAAGAGGCTTAAGACGAATGTCGTCAAGAACTCTTTTTAAAATAGCCACTTCATATTCACGTTTGTAGATTGAGGTCACGTTGAACCGGAAATAAGTCGATCCATTTTTCTTGGAGCTTACTTTGATTAACTTCAGCTCGGTTGAAGATGCTCATTCAAACTTGCAAATAAAATGAGAGTCTGGAAGCTGAATAAGAACACCAAGTGCTTGGTTGTTAATTACGAACAACATATGCTAACGTGTTATGTATCATAATGTGGTAGAAAGCTGAGTCGAAATTAACTTCAACCTCTGCTATTTGATTCTTGTTTAGGTTTAAGACGCGCACACACACGAATGTTTGCCTAATGCAAATAACAGATTATTACAATAAAATGATAAACTAAATCAGTGCAGTGCTCTTCAAGTTGGAGGTCAACAATGGGAAAGGAAAAATCCTCTGACCGGTCCCCAGGATCCCTCTCGGATCAAACCTAGACTTCCTTTCTAGAAAGACTGACCATTTTGCACCAAAATGTCTCCTCCACTCACTCTCCTCTGTATAGTAGGGAAGATACATTTTCACGCCAAGCTTTCTTCTTTCGCATGCCTTACATATCTCTCTGTTCTGCTCTTCATAGAACTCCCAGTCGTAAACTGCAGATCTCAGCAAGCCCACTGAGTAGAAGACCTCCTCGTTCGGTACTATGGCTGACATTCTGTCATCCCATCTGCAGATAATCTTTGCCATCTCAATCACATATCATGAACGCACAAAAACTGAGTGACTCAAGCAGATTGATTCTGCTAGGCAAGAGGGGCTCAAATCGAGTTATGGACTTCAAATGCCTCTCTAGCTACACAGGTTCCTAGTCTTCGTTCCTGGCTCATGATTGATCAATCCAAAGGACATAGATACTCTTCAATTTTATCTTTATCTACAAACCATATCAATCAATGAATCAAATTTGAGGTAAGGTTTACTAAATGGCCAATCACCTTCGCTAGACATGGTGGTGGATGCTGGAGATTACTAGATACATGGCAATATTTATTACTTTCCCATTTAGTCACAGAAGTTACATGCATGGTATGTGCTGGATACCCTCTAATATGACAATAGCTGGCTGGACGTGACTCAAAATGGATCTACCTAGGTCAAAAATCTAGAGAATCATTTGCATTTCAAGTTTCTTTTTGGATGTAGATTTGGTTCCAAGTCAACCCAAGGTAGTAAAATTTAAAAAAAGAAAACACACTATGACAAATAAAAAAGTTTATCAGTGAGACTCGTTTTTGCCGGATTCAGGTCGATACTTGGCGAAATTGATAACGACTACTTTTTCCCTGGTTTTACCTGCTCCTCTTCATAGGGTATACAAGCAATGGCCCCGAAGTATTGTTTCGAGAGAGTATTCCCTTGAAAACCACATCGTGGAACTCCAAGATCCGGGAAGCAGGCACGAACAAGCAGAGCCATGGGTGTGGAACATTCCACAGCCCTCTTGACCTGAGCTTGATCTCCCCATGGCGCACTCTGTTCAAGAAAGCCATGTAGGTAACGTCCTTGCTAGCCATCATCCGTGGTATATAGTGCAACTTGCTCATCAGACCCTCTAATTCCTGCCGAGGCCAAACAATCGGGAATCCTAGTTAATACTTCATGCCAATGTCGTGAGAAGTAAAAACCAGAGGCCAATCACTTTAGAAAAAATGCAAAGAATCCGCGGTCAGCCTTTTCTTTAGAACAGTTTTGAAAGCTACACTTGTCATATTTACTAATAAAGTTAACGAATTGGTGCACCCTGCATGCATCAGTGATCAGCTTATGATATTCAAAGAGCACAATGTGGCAGCAAACAGCAAACAAAAGACCTCGAGATCAACCAAATTGTTTACGTGTTTTAGTTTTATCACTCGATTCTTAAACTCCAGATGAGCATCCGCTATTTGTTTTGGAACTTTGTGGCACAAATCTGTGGATTTCTCGCATGCCTACTTACCATTCATGCGTCCACAATCAGAGTATCGTGATCAAATAACATCCAAAAAGTCTTTGGCATCATTAAATTTAGGAAGAGAACATGCATACGTACCTCATCGACATGATGCTTTGCAGAACGGTCGTTGTAATACTTGCAGAGCTCCAGGCAGTAGAGGATGGTGTTGTTCGTGGCAATATGGTGAGGGAACTGAAATGAAGATGATCTCCAATTGCTATTGCCGTCATTCTTGTCAGCCATCATGACGAATCCTTCTACATAGTCAAATCCCTCATTCTCCTTGTCCCCATCCCCACCATGCGAAGATACGAGAAGCTCTTGGTCCCTTGTGAAGCCAGAGAAATCAGAGTAAAGCAATCTCACCCACCTCACCTGCATTGAAGTAAATGCACTACCGTTTGAAGTTTCCAAAGAAAAGGATCTTGGTATATAAGATAAATGAACAAGCTAACAAAATTAAAAGATCATTTGTGCTGGGTTGGTCGACTATTAATAGGACAAGGACGTTCTCTCTCTCTCTCTCTCTCTCTCTCTCTCTCTCTCTCTCGTGCAGTGGATACATACCATCTTTGGAGCTTTTTCCAAGATAATTCTTGCTCTTGTGATGATGCCAAACTGCCCAAGTCCTCCAAGAGCAGCATTGAACAACTCTGAGTTATTCGTCCTTGAGCATGTCTGCGTCTCCCCCTTCCCTGCGTTTAGATTGACCTCAGTTTCACTTCACAAGTACTTAACCTACACTGCATACACGCACACTCTCTCTCTCTCTCTAAATCCCCACCATCCATTACGTCGAAAAGCGATTGCTGCCGACCGACCGAACGATTGATGTGATTACTACATTGTCGATACTTACGCAGAGGGAGCTCGCATGGTGAGTAGCGCGCGATGGCATCTGTCAAATTTATGAAGGGGATCTACGCTCTTGGTCATGCACTTCAGTGATAGACAGATTCTGTCATGTGCATTAATGACATGCAATGGTGGGTCTCCGATTTGTATTGTGAATGGTATGTAGAGACAAAGAGTGTGGGTAAGCGAAGTCTGGACCAATTGAAAAAGCGATTTGACAGATGCCACGATCTCCACTGAGTGGTTAGCGTAATTATTTAAAAGTTGTTTTATTTTTGGCTAGCTAGTCTCGTCCATATAATCCCTTGGGTGAGCAAGAGCCACCTTTCTTGCTCTCCATCATTCTCTCGTGTCGAAGATCATTCTCTCGTGTCGAAGATTATTTTGTGACATAAGTGGACCTGTGTATATCCGTCAATCTGAGTGTCGCACTGCCACCGTTTGCAATCTACAAAAGTAATGATCACGTGAATAAAACTTACAACTAGACTCCCACTAGCCCCGCCAGCTTGACTGGCTAGATTGTCAAAGAGAAATTCTTGATAAAAAATCTTAATAACAAGTATTGAAAATCATCTGCAAGCATAGATAAATTGTTATTCCTATCCACTTGATGAGTTTCACAGCAAGTTCCGCAGGAGAACAGCTAAAGATCCTCGGCTCTATGTGGAATATTGCTCAGGACATTTTGAAGAATGCATTCGTTCTGCATATTCCAATTGAAAAAAAGACTTACTTTAATCAACTTGAGGTTGACAATATTTAAAGACCAAACTTCTCTGCTAGAAGGAGCTTCACTTACAAGTTGAACCACACAATACTTCTCACAAACTGCAATTAGGTTTGGGCGTAAGAATTGTTATCGACTTGGGATAAGGAGTACTATTACTAAGTCTTGTCACTCTCATTGCGACTTGTACGACTCTTTTGCATAATGACGTCTAGGGATGTAATGGGTTCATGAGGACTAAAGCTGTTTCAGCAAGTATCTTGTGAAATAAGTCTTCATCACTTCACATAATTGGGTCCGAATAGTGAAGAAGGTTCAAATGCTTCAGGGAGGGAATTTCCCCAACTATACCTTGGATGTTTAAAGATAAAGAAAAAAACTTCAAATAGTAAACCCGGTTGATAAGTTTTAGGAATGTAACTCTTTTCCAAGTCCGAAAACAGTATATGAGAAGTTAGTAATATTCTAAAGCTTTTGAAAATACACGGTCGATGAGGTAAGAAATGAATTTCACTGACTATCCTACGATGTGAGAATGATCAAGTTGGTAAGACGTTAAGCTTCAAACTTTTTGAAGTCCTCATTGGCGGCAAACTAATTTGTAGCAGAGGCTTCTAGTTGGCTGCAACAAAAAAAGTTCACAAATTGCTTTAACGACTAGAGACTGGGAGAAGATCTACTGTCTCGCCTTTCCCTAAAAACACTGTGTGCAATTAGTAAGCTCCATAATACTCCATGGGATCTATTGGTTATTAACGAAGAAGAAACTGACTATATATATATATATATATATATACTAAGTTTCGTAAAGTAGACCAGTCAATGATTGGTGGCCTCTCAGTTTAATTAGAATGAAAAAGACGTTATGTCATTATTTATTAATGGCCCAATAGCACCTTGGATTTTGTGCACTTTGTTCTTTGTTATCCTTGGTGCACCTGCAGCCTATAGAAACCAGACAAAATAGGCACATCCAAACCCCAGGGAACGAGCACGTCCCTCGGCGGGAGAGAGAGAAAGAGAGAGTTGTGGCTAGTGGATACCTGTGATAACGTCTAATTCCAGCACATTGCTGATTTGAGGGCCATGGCGGAAGGATTGGCCACTGATCCCTCCATTAGAGAGCGTTCCACCAACTGTAAGATACAAATAATCCGTCCACGAACGTGGTGCAAGCCCATGCTTCAAGGTCTTGCGAAGCACGTCTATCCACAGTTCGCCACCTCCAACATCTATATAGCATTTCTCTTCACTTGAGCAGCCAAAGCTGTTAGCGTTCTCATTATTAATGGCGCCACTGTTCAGGGACATCATTTCTATGACAACACCATTCCCTGCCTGTGCTTGCCCATGTAGGGAATGTGCATGGCCCCTTGCTGTTATGGGAAATGGTTCAACCGACTCGTAAGACAACTTGATGAAGGCTGAAATGCTATTGGTAGAAGGCGGCCGGAAAACTGCAGACGGCACATTCCGGTGCATCCTGCCAAAATCGGTAGAGGCGCGGGTAATGGCATGTGAATCCATACTTATGTGTTTGGATAGTTCAGTAGGAAGGTGATTGAACCATGGCTGGAATAATGGACAAAGCAAGGATGAAAAAAGAGTTGCTATAAACATAAGGAAGGTGGTGGAATTCATGTGTGTTGGTGATAGATGCTGCAGGGATGTTCTTGGGGTGTATATAGAGGTAAAGGAGGGGAAAATAACGAGGGAAGATCTTTGAGACGTGAGAAGTAGATTCTGGATAACGGATTGTTGTCTGCTTCTCATTTTTTGGTATTTTCTAAAAGGGGCCTTAGGATTCATAGCAAACTCTTTCTTATTATTTTTCCTAAATCACTTTTTTTTGTACCAATATAAGACAACATCGGGTAGATGAACAAATTAAAGAAAGATAGAGCAGAAGCTCAGAGGAAAAGAACAGGAGCATTACAAAAAAACAACGGTCTTTGCTGATCAGAACCAACATCCAGAATACTACAATTTAATTGATTCTACAGATTCCTCAGGATAGAACAGCTTGATCTCATGCTATACTTGTAGATTATCGTGTCCATTAGTCTAAAGTACTCGTCTGTAGAGTACGTAAAGAGGCCTAGATTCCAAGGGCATATTATTATAAAAAAGTTGCCTTACAGGCAAAACTAAGGTAAATGAAAAAGGAAGCCGTAGCACTGACACAAATTTAATTAGTGTTTAATTTCTTTACAAAAATAAGACTTGTGCAAGTCAAAATGTGCCGCTAAAGTTACTGTAAAGCGTTCCCATAGTAATCAAGCTGGAAGTAGGTTTATTAATCGAGGGTATGTAGTTGACCTCAAATACTTCTTTTCAAAGAAACATGAAGATGTATAATAATTTCTTGTTTCAAATGCTCTAATCATGAAATGTATAAAAAACACAAACCAGTTATAAGTTAATCTTCATAAAGATAAGGTGCAGGATCTCAGTTTATATTGTCTCTGCAATCTATTCTTGTCAAGAACTTAAGCATGCCCTTTCATTATGGGTCAAGGTGGTCGGCATATCCTGGAGGAAGGACTTTCATGACGAGACAAAATGAACATAAAGACAAGGACTCTGCCATGCATGTCTGTAAC
Organism: Nymphaea colorata; assembly: GCF_008831285.2. Lineage (NCBI taxonomy): Eukaryota > Viridiplantae > Streptophyta > Magnoliopsida > Nymphaeales > Nymphaeaceae > Nymphaea > Nymphaea colorata. Next base: position 4,924,889 of record NC_045143.1, read on the forward strand.
TTGAGCCCAAGATGAGATGTTCAAATTGCTATAGATCAGGAAGAGTAGATGGATAAACAAAATCTTGATGACTACTGCTCTGTAGATAGCTGCAGCACCTTACCATATGGACCAAAAATATCCAAGATTTGGGGGCTTTTCATAGGATACTGGAAATCTATGTCTGATAAAGGTTAGTAGGACGTGCATAATTCTCCCTCACAAGTTGGTCGTCAAGCAGCTTGGACAGCATGCAGATTATGGTTCAGAATGTTTAGACAGACAGTGGAGCTCGCACAGTTGCAGAGCAAGTTGATCATATATGTTGATCTACGTCCTTTTCAAGCAATTTCATTCACAAAAGTTGGCATGCATATCAAGGAACTTGGACTTATTGCACATGGATAACTGTGTGAGTGATTGACAAGTCATAAAGTTATATTGTCACTATGGCAATTAGCAATTTACTACCATGATGTTTCCCATACGTTGTTAAGTTTACTGGGAAAAGAAAAGTTAGTTTGGTCTTGGATGGTAATGGACTCAGGCTACCCAGCTTTTTCAGAATAAAACACATATATATATATATATATATATATATATATATATTTATACACACACATATATATATATATATTATATATATTTATATATATATATATATATATATATATATAGAGAGAGAGAGAGAGAGAGAGAGAAAGCCCATAAAATGAGAATATAAACAAGATTTGGGGACAAGAGGTCCCCTAAATACAAAAACAATCCGCAAAAAAAACATACCGCAAAAAACACAAGCAGGAACAACAAATATACAATACAATGCACAGAAAAATAGGAGAGAAAAGGAAAGACGAAGCGGTACAGTCACCCAGCCGCAGTCAGGCGGCAGCGCTTTAACTGAATGGCGAACTGGATATCCCCTTGCACAAGACGAGCCACAAAATCTGGTGAAGAGAAGATACCCCTGAAGACCCTGTTGTTGCGCTCCACCCAAATGCGCCACCAAGCTGAAATGAGCCACGACCTCCAGACATGACCCCAGGAAGCAGTCAGGTGGGGGGAAGGACAAAAGAGGAAGAGAAGACGAATGAATGGTGGGTTTGGAAGATTACTAACAAGGGAAGGCCAAGTAGAATCAAGGACACTAGAAAAAAAAGGGCAAGAAGTAAAAAGGTGGACCCGAGACTCAGTCGCAACAAGACATAGGGGACACTGATTAGCCAAACTGATGTCAAGGCGCTGTAGGTGATCAAAAGTGTTAGACAAAAGCAATGGTACGAGGAGATGGGCCAGGAGACCAAAGAGACCGGGGGGGGGGGGGGAGTGACGCGACAGAAGGACCAAAGGATGCCAGGTAGCAAGAAGAAAAAGTGAACTCACGGGTAGGTGAAAGGGGTCAGGATGGGGCCGTGGACGATGAGAGGTCAGCAAGGCGGAGGAAAAGAAGAAGGACAGAAAGCATGTCGGACCAAAAGTGAGAGGGGGAGGTGTGAAAGATAGAACTATGCCAGACCGGATCCGCGTGAATGAGAGAGAGGTGACACTTGACGGAATTGATAGAAAGACCCGAGATGAGCTCAAAGACCCGAAGGATGAGCCACGTTCTCACAATCTGCTGGCGGGAAGCACTGCCGAACAGGAGAAAATCATCTCGGCGAGTTATTAGCCCTCATTAACAATAGGCAAGGCCGGCGAGTTGGGATCAATAACTTTTTGTATTGCATCTATCTCAAGATGGAGAACTTATATAGGGAATGGTAAATATGCACCTCAACTTCGTGCTCTTCCTTTGGGTCGAAAAAGTAAAGCCTTTATGGAGACAGAAATGGTGTGTGGAAATTAATTTGTGCAGAAAAATTTTGTTTGCTTAGCAGACTAATGAACAAGAAGAAAATAAATTTAAATTGTAGGTTTGAGCTTGCCTGGCGCTCTTTCTCTTTAGATTGTAGAACTGGCTACCATTGTCTGCCATGTGGTTAAACAGTTTATGCTTTAAAAGTCAAGATTGGGTGCATTGAAATTGCATAAATGCTGTAAAACCACTGTAATTGCATAAAAGTTCAACAAGTCCTGTCCGGCCTTAGATGCATTTTGCAGGTTGTAACTTCTAAAGCACAGAAGTTAGCTAGTTTTTGATAACTTGGCTCGATCATGTGGTTATGCAATGACTGAAAATTCAAATATTGTTTAATTGTACGGACAACAAAGACAACAAAATCCTATCTAGGCATCAATAAAGCGATCCCAGAGCTAAATGTATAACTTGGACCATAAATACCACACCCAATCTATTATTCTTTCCAAAAAGGCCTCCATTAGTTCCTTTGGACTGTAGTTGCACAAAATCTGAATCTCCTTCTTCTTTTTCAGAACCTCTCGCTGCATGTGGAGACTAAAGAACTGAGGCTTTTCCAAATATTAAAGCTGCCGGCGCCAGGGTCCAATCACATTTTTCGGTTTTTGCTGTTGATTCAATGAACACTTCCCTTTCTTTGTCCATTTTGGAGCACTTTTCCTAATTTGTCTTGTAGACACAGTACGCCCATCTGTTTGTCTATTCCACACGTCAGATAACAAAAGAACAAAAGAAAAAGCGAACCCTCTGAACCTGAAAACACTCTGAGGAAGAGTGAGAACTGATCGATCTCCTATACTTGGACAAGGGGGCCATCACCATCATCAGGTCATCATCTCATTAGCTAAATATGCAACAGAGTCAAGCACAAGAGAATTGCCAAGTTATGACCTCCTTCGCTTATCACAACATATAATAATCGATAAACCTAAACCGACAAATTATCTAACTTGGATTAATACTTCCTTTCGGCTAATACTTTTTTAAGATTTCTGAAACCAAAGTGAAGAAGAACTGGGTCGTTTTGATATAAAATAATTTATCATCAGCAATATTACATATTTGGTTATTCGAATACGTGTTACAAAAATTCTAGTGGGTATTCAGTTTATAAACGAATGGCAGCAGTGTCTGCAGAGTGGATGGCCTGAATTGCAGAAGAAACAGACTTTCACTCACTAATTAGAAGCCATTTATCTCAGTACGATTTTCAGGGAGCCTTGGAAGCCTTCTATAAGTTAATGCCAGATCATCATCTCTTTCATCATTGATTGCACAACCTATTCCTTTGAGATGGCCAGGGATCTTTCAAGGAACATACGGCACAAGTTCAAAGTGCATTAGTTTCGTCAATCATCTGTGGCCACAAGAGAATTGAAGCTGTAAATGCCACTTATGATGTCCACTTATTCGTCAATAAAACTATTACCAATGAAAAGCAAAACAGAAATTGAAACATTTCTTAGAAGAAAACAAGACAAAGTGGATTAAATAATGTATCTCCACACTGACAGACAGCATGTGCATGTACGTGAAATGAGAACAAAATGAACAGCTAAAAAGGAATACAGAAGGACCACATAGCCAGGGGCGGAGCCAGAAATTTTTTATGAATGGTGACGAATTAAAGTTTCTAAATTTTGACTAGAGCCGAAATATCATTTTTTAAAATTTTTATATAAAACAAGTTTTCTAAAATTTAGATGTAATTTTTTTTTAAAAATAATTTGAGGTGGGGCCAGGGCCTATGCAGGCCCTGCCTTGGCTCTGACCTGACATAGCTTAAGCGAGTAAAGGGGCATAAGATCAGTTCGATCTTTCCAGATCTTGCATTGCCACCGCTTGATGTTATGACAACTGACTTCGCGTAATTTCTAGCTAAAACATTTGTTTTTTCTTTCACAAATCTAACAATATTGATGCATATTCACTTCAGTTTATTTGTTAAGAATGGAAACTGTTTCTGCTGAATAATGAATATGATTTTTATTTTATGGCCAAATGTTTTCTGAAAAGTTTGAGTCATTTGATTTTCAAATCTTAATATATGGACACCTGTAAACGCATATGGAAAAATTGAACAAATCGAGTGCTGTTTCTTATAATACCAGTAATATAGAACATTTTGTATGGTTATTTTGCCAAAATAGTAAAAGTAGCTTCAATGTCAGTATATAGATGAGAAGAATACCAAGGTTGTGACTTTGTGTCAGCCAATTATATTTAAGCATTGCATGAAGAGAGATGTGGCTCACATTCTGCTAACAAAACATAAAAAAAAAGGACAGCAAGTTGAGTAATTTTATAAGGTGTCAAAAATGGCTCGAAAAGAAGGATAATTCTTTCCCTGCTAAAGTCGATAAGCGCCACACCATCTTACCTACCATGGAAAGCATGTTGACACAGTGGGACAATTTAAGTTTGATACTGCCTAAGAACTGTATAAATGCACCCACATGCGTACATGTTTTGGGCATAAAGAATTTGGATGTGGGTCAGTATAAACAATAAAGTATAAACCCTACTTGGTTGTGTTCAATACAGGGGATCCAACTTCTGAAATCAAGAGGAAAGTGCCTCTACCACTAAACTCAATTAATACCCTTGGATCAAGAGTTCAATGCTCTACGATCTTATAAGTATCTGCCCAACTGCAGTTTGTCTATAAAAGAAAAAAACATGTAAGTTTCCATAAAGAAAAGTTTAAAACATTCAGTTTCTCTATAGATTCTGCTTTTCTCTGCATTTGGTTAGTCCTTAAGATTTTGTAGAGTCCTTATTCAATCTTAATTTTGATTTGCATCCACGCAAATTAATGAAAACATGCAACGATTAAAATATATTGTGAGCTCAGTGCCACGACGATTGTAAGCTGAGCAAATTAAAAATTTCTTTTTTCATTACTAGCTAAAACAGCAGGCATCGTACGTTAAATGCATGCTTTGTTGCTGCCGGCATTCTTATTATTTCCATTCGCCACACTACGTATATATACATACATATATTGCAATGCCATGCTACAAGCTGCTGGGCGGCGAGTGCTGAAAGCTACTGCATGTAGCTGGTTTAACAGTTGAAGTAACAGAAGCATGCGAATCCAGGGAACTGGAAATGGCATGCCCCATGCGTGGCGTGCTCCCAGTTTCGGCACTGATCGTTGCACTTATTAGAGTCGGTGCACACTCCCGACCATGTTGTGCTCCTCCTCTCGCAGAGCTTCGCTGCCCCGATTTGGATCCCTGACGATCACAACAGGAAAAGTGAGAAATGGGACACTAGGGACGCGCATGGTTATCCAGCAAATAGTAAGATCAGGGGGACATTTAGTTAGTAATTCTTTTTTTTTTTAAAAGTATGTTATCTATAGTCCTTTTATTTTTTTCGATTTTCATTTTTGTCTTCTCAAAAAGTTTTTTTTTTTTTTCTGTGTGAACCAGAGGTATTTTTCTTATAACTATAATGGTGCATGAAAATTATGTGCACCAGTATGGTGCATATAACCAGGTCCTCTTTTTTAGTGGTCGAGTGGCATGATTATAAGGGATTAGATGCTGCCATGTGTAAGGTGGCCTTTCAATAAAATTCAAATGGTAATTGTCATTTGCAACTTTGGAAAAAATAATTTTACATATTACACTTTGTAAAGCATTAATCAAGTTAAGTGGATAGTTCATAATCGTGAAGTATATAGACACTAGATCACGACCAACAATTGGATAACTCCTCCATCTGTTTCCTTCTTACATATATAGGATTTGAGTTGTCACGATTCAGAGAACAGTATATATGATACAGGCACACACACTAATTTTTTCAGAAGTGGACTTAAGAATTGGAGGCTCTTAATGCAGTAGATATTATAGCCCAGGGATATAGAAAGCACGCACGGTCTAAGTTATTAAGAGAGAATGCGGTATAATATATATGCGGCCTTCATTTGTATATTTCGAAACTTTATTAATCAAAGGTGGCAGAGGATCTATGAAACTAGTTTATTTGTTTGAGAAAACAGAAAGGAGATTTTGACAGAAATTCGTAAATGAAAGAAGGTTTAAGTTTTTGCATATCATTCATTTATTCAAACTTTTGCGCAAGATAAAACCTTCATCCAGTACATGGAAAACTTGACCGATCACAACTAAAGTAATGGCATATATATGGATGCCAATAAACCGACACAAAGACATATCAGAAAATTCTCCAAGTCAGAAAGGGATAGCTCACCGGGGCCGGCAGCGACGAGGAGGAGGATCAGGACGGTGACCATGAAAGCAAAATGAAGAGATTTAGCCATCTTGTGGTTACGTCGCAGAATTAGCGCAAGGAGAAGGAAATTTATAGATAGACATCAGTATTCGTTCTTCTTCGTTCTAGATCGAAAAGAGAATGAGGTCTGTCCTTGGTGCTAGTGAACCAACATTTAATCTGTGGCAGAAGCCATTGGCCAAGATCATCGCTTAGAGCAGACGCAATTAATGTTTACTTAAAAAGCAGAAGATTACAAAAACAAAGGTTGGTGAGGAAGAAGAGCACAAAATGAACCAACTCCCAGAATATCGTCCTATCTGCATGAGTCTGAGCCTGCGTGTCTGTGTATGAGAGAAAGAGAGGGAGGCAAGTGCCGAAATGAAGAATGGCGAACACAGGTGATTAGAACTAAGGAATATTGTCAAGATTCAGATACAGGCTAGTGTCTGATCTGAATTAGCTAGTTAAAGAATGCTACCAGTGGGGTTTGATAAGAAGATCCAAACCTCATTTGTGATGGGTCTGACAATGAAGATCGAGTAATGAAGTTCAAGTTAGGATGTCCCAAGTAGAATTCCACTGAGAATTCAATTTTACATAATAACTGACTAGTTTAACTTTATTTTATTTTATTTGATAAGGATATTCTAAAACAAATGCTCGCGGAATTAAACAAGGGTGGTAGACATTGGAAAAGAACATTGCCTGATCCAAAACGGTAAAAATTTCAAGGGTCAAGTTGAGAAGATCTGAGGGTTCATGCAATTTGGCAGAAAAGATGGCGTTTTCTTCATTTAAGAATTATTTTTAATTTGCCTAAACCTCAGCCTGTAGAGGTGCCTGCATCTGTGCAAGAACTAACCACTCGACTGCACTTCTTTTAGAAAATATAGTAATTGTTGGTAGTGAAAAATTGCAGAAAGGAGCTTAAAGTTTGGGCAGATGACAAATCACTGCACAGCTTTTAAAAAGCGAACGAATATATAGACGCTTAACTTTGATTCGAAGGACCGACAAAAGAAAACTATCTTTCATCGGTCAAAGGAGAAGCACTTCTGCATGATAAATATTTTTGTCATGTCAAATGAAAAGTTATGTTTTAAGTCATTAGGCGGCACTCTGAAAATTTCTCTTAAAAGTTCAGTGCTCATTGTTATTTTAGAAAATAATTTGCTATTTGTCCAAGCATTTAGTATCTTTTTGTAATTTTTTTTTCTTTTTACAGTTAAAATTTAAAGATGAGCAAGGATTAAGTATTGTCATACTTCAAGATTAAGATTTATTCAAAAGAATCCTATTTGATTTCCAATAGACATCAAGTGTCAAAGATAACATCGGTAAAAAAGAAAACAACGTCTGCGTTTAGCTATGTTGTCGGTTAAGAAAATGTCGGTAAAAACTATCACCAACATTTCTGCAGTTTTCTATGGCGCATATCCGATTCAATAACCATATATTCTAAGAGGGTGGCATTCATGGACATGATCATTAGGGTTTTAAATGGATTAGATCTGCTTTGAAGGTTTTATAGTTTTCATTCTATCGGATACGAATTACGTACGTGCATTGATTCACCTGTCCTCAAAAGACCTTCAGCTGTCTTGTTCTTTGGCATTCCATGAGACATAGGTTTTCCTTGCATAAAAAACACACCTACGTGCGTCTGTCAATTGTAACATATTTTTCAATTACATTAACTGTAAAATGAGATTTTTTAGATTATATATATATATAAAAGAAAAACATGTCACATTTTTTTTTTTATTTTTCTCTCAACTGTCCATTATGATGGATCAGATAATCCTCTTGAATGAGTTAGGAGGAGAACAGAGTTACTATTTAATTTTTCTGCACACACACACACACACACACATATATATATATATATATATATATATATATATATATATATATATATATATATATATATATATATATATAATCGGGCTGTATGTGTGGGTGTCACAAAGAGAGAAAGAGAGAGGGAGAGAGAGAACCATCTGTATATCCAATTCGAATTCAAACAGAGTTCAGCTAACTTGACTAAATTAACAGAGCTTAAATATTTTACAATTAAGCTCACCAAAACTTTTAGTTAAATATTTTCTGCAGAGATCCAAATGTGAAAGCTGACTTGCCTACACAATCAATAAAATAAATTTTCAAATAATCAATATACTAAACATGCCTTAACGAAAACAGAAAGACTTTGCTCAGTATGGGCAGTTTCTAATATATGTAAGTGCCCATTCATGTATGAAAAATCTCTGAATCACTCCCACTTCCCCTCCAAAAAAAATTTCTGGCTCCCACTGGTTGGTAGATGGTACTCTTGAACATCACCAAGTTGACCGGAGATCGATCACAAGTTTGAAAGGCGCGGCACGGATCACCTAATATTAGAGAAGTTCGATATAGTTTTTTTTTTTTTTTTTGAAAAAAAGAAGGCGACGTACAGACTTGACCAATTCTTTTTCAAAAATATTAATAATGAAAAATTTTACACAAGCATGTTAAAAATATTACGAATAATTGCTTTGAAAAATGAACCATGTTACCCAATAATTAAATGCGTGGCTTCACAATTATGAGGTGATCTTATCTCAACCGCAGTATCTGGCAAATAACTTTGACCTCTAGGCCACCCATATGTTAATAACGAACTAGTCAAAATTGGATATAAAAAATGTGAATCATCTGCCCAACATCATTACCTAACTTTTCAGACTTCTACCCCACAATTGGTCTGCAACTCTATATCTTAGTTGGATTTGGACTTTTTGTACTCAGTTTGACTAAGACACGAGGATGTAAATCAAATCCAATTCCTGCCTCTCATTAACTAGATGCTACTATTTTTCTCCGGCTCAGATCAAATTGGATCTTATCAGGTTCAGATATCCCACACACATCCGCTTAGAACATCTTAGAGCTCCCCATTAAAAAATTAGAATCCGAATCAACATCTTTAAGGGATGTAACATGGGATGTAACATAGTTGATCGAGCTCCCCATTAGAAAATTAGGATCCAACCACTCTTAATCAACATATTAAGGGATGTAACATAGTTGATCGGATTAGTGAGAGTCAGGTCGTTAGTTTGATTCCTATAAGCATTATTTCTTTAAATTATAAATAATGTAGTTGATGAAATTTCTAAACAACTTTGGCGGACCCTTCTTCTTGCGGTTGCGGCTCACGCTAATCGGGAACAAGTCTCGGTCAACCATGTCATGATATACAGTAAAGTCAAAGAATGAACTGTAAAGATTATGAAAGTGATTTGGCGGATTACGTTATCTGCTCTCGATAAGACTTGATGGCGACCTTAGTTTTCGTCAAAGGTTCGATCGAAGAGCAAGAATAAACAAATAAACACAGAAGGCCCGCCCATTCCCATGATGCTTCAAACTTTGTGGATGACTTTGTCCTCAGTCAATGCATATCGATCTATAGAATCAATGCCCCGAAGAATCCAATGGCGACTCCTGAATCGTTTGTTGAAACGATGTTATCCCTCGTCAGAGAGAGACAGGACAGAGAACCATATCGAGCAAGATTTACTGTGCTGATTTGTGGGCACATTACCATCTGAAAAATCTGACAGATGCCATTTCGTCGCAGTAAAGAAGCAAGAACAGTAGGGACACGCCAGATATCAAAAATTGGCTCTGTCTGTGGCTTTTTGACCAGTAATCAGTGTTATGTGCCCCCACAATTAAACCAGTTTCATTCTACATGCCAACTCCAACATCGGTCAGATCAAGAGATTTGATCTAATTCGCAGTGGAGCCAATGGCGTGAACGGAGAGATCTCATTTTGGAATCTACGTACTGCTAGTGGAGCAAATCTAAGTCTGACAATGGACAGAAGATATAGCGTTGGTCGTCATTATTCGTCTTGTTGATAATCTGTTTTTTCACGTGATAACGGAAGACGATGACTCATTCGGCAATCGAAGATTGCTCTACAAGAACAGCAAACAGTTTCTGCAGGGAAAATGACTCGCTGGCTTTTCCTTTTCCCAGATGTGAACGTAATCGAAGATTCGCATGCACAGGGTCATTGCAGAGGTTATCATGGCGACTAAGAGAATCTTCAGCAATGGAAGATCTTGTCTATTTGGTGTCCGGAGATAATCTTTTTTCTATACTTGAGGACAGATTTTTTCCACCAAACCAGCTTGTTGTAAGATATGCAGTATCTTTAGTCTTGCACGCGCCACAGGTGGCAAGCTGGACAATTTGTTCTTCGATTGTCTTCTACAATTCTTGCGTTGCTTAATTTGCTGTATATTATTATTATCAACGTGTTTTGTGCTTGACTAGTTTCTCCTACCAGGAAATTTTTGCACGTCAACGCCAATATTAATTCACTGTTTGATATTTCACGAGATGGGCCAGTGGAAGATCGATGGCTCCGGCATCCAATGTTTCCTGAAATTTTTTAGTTTTTCGTTTTGTTTAATTAAGATCTGCGAACTGAAGCAAGTCAAGATCGAAGATCAGTTTAGTATCCGGGGCGCATCTAATGTTGTAAAAAAGCAGTATTTGGCGCCATAAATATATCGATTTGCTCATGAATGTAGTTTATAGTTACATTTATCAGTCCGTACAGACACTTTTCGATGTTATGAACTTAAATATTAGTTTAAAATTTAATAAATTCATTCAAAAATTAAAAATAAAGAGAACTAGAAGCATCCATGTATTGTACAAGTTAAATACGTTATATATCAGCTGATAGGTTCCGATGAAAACTTGCTAGCTAACATTTTCAAACTTTTAAATTGGCTCCTGTAAAAATTATATTAATTTAGCCAAAGCTAGTGAAAAAAATTTCACATTTTTCTTTATAAGACAAAAAAAAAAAATCTTTCCCGGCTCCATTCCTAATTTTTTTATTTTCTGCAGGCTTAGATGTACCTGACCTGAATGCTGGAGAATGAATCCAAAGTTTTCCAAAAATGTCTAGCGATTTTTTGGTCAATGAATATCAGACAACTGGAAATAAGCGAAAGAAATTCCTTATATATACGTGTATGTTTCTTCGATTAGTAAATAATTTGTCGAATGCGTACTTGTGCACATATACATGCGCGTAGATAATCAGTTATATGGTACTCAAAGTTTTGGCATATTAGGCCAACTTACTTAGTTTTCTTAATAACTTAACTTCTTAATTTGCATGTCCAACCAAAGTAGCCCTGTTAAACTGCGCACTTGGGTTAATTTTAACTTGAGTTTTCATCGATGGTGTCACCCCAATTCGGATCGGATGAGCAGGAGAGTTATCCCACCACCTGAACGAGAGCCAAAGCTCCCCTCCTCCCCTTTGCCCCCAAGGTCTAGAGCTGCATCGGTGCTAGGTGGGAGATTGAGTTGTGTGCGCACCACTGTACTTCACACAATAAATATACACCAAAAGTGAGATTTTAGATTTTTTTACAATCCTTGTTTACCCTTATGAAAAGGTTTTTTTTTTTTTTTGTATTTTTGTGGAGACATTTTGGTGCATGAAAAAAATCTTGCACTGGAGTGCATATATAATCAGCTTCGAGTAGCTGGTGGGATTTCCACATACTTCAACTTACGTGTACAAACCCATCCCTTTCTTGGTACAAGCAACCCCTATGGGTTGAACTGGAAACATGCTGGATAACGTGCCCCCAACTTGCCTGTCGGAGCCATGGCCCCACTTCAGCGAATTGAAAAAAAAAATTACATTAAAAAAATTGAAAATTTCCCATGTATTGTTTGAATTCGAGTTTAATTTGACCCCACGGGCATCTAAAGGTTAGGCTGTGTGGCCCACCCTTGAAAAAAATCTTCTCTCCCTGATGCCACATGCAAGGGATGAGATGAAGACATAAGTGTTCTTAATGAAAGTTGATTGTGTATCGTGTGAGAATGACTTGTTAACCGTCTCATATACATTGAAGACTTTGAAAAAAACTGCAGAATCAAATGAGATTCTAAATTAGGTAACCATATTTAATTGTTTATGTACACATTTTCATAGAGACGAACCAAGAAAACCTGTTTCTCCTTGACCCACCTAATCCAAATTAACAAGGGCTGCTAAATGGAGGGGCAAAGTAGCCGGTCAAGTCAAGTTCTAGGTAAAACAAATATCAAGCTAATTTCCGGCCCGGCCAAAGACAAAGAATATGTTCCCTAGTTGAACTTTTTAGATGATACTGAAGCGATCAAAGTTGAAACAATCACATTAAGGGAGGTTCTGTATGTAATACGACATATATTATGTTAGCTTGGTGGCCGAGGTCTTAGTTGGTACGGACACATCACATGAGAGTACTTTAAGATAGCTTTCTAGGAATTTTGTTGCTGAAAGGGAAAAAAAAAAATAAAGAACATATCACGACATTAATTTTGATAGAAGAAGAAAATGAAAATATACGTTTTATCTTTTTCTCTTCTTGTTCCCCATTCTCAAAAGAAAAAAATTGAGATATTATAACTTAATCTTTTTGAGGTTTCTTTTAACATATTACTAAATATTTTGAACTGTGATCGATGTTTTTGTAAGAAAATTAGTGGAAAACTCAAATTTCGTATTTGTTGTTCTTGAATTTCTTGGAAAAAAACAGTTTTTTCGACTAATACTTGTAAAAATCTGGCCGATAAAAATTCGACAAGGATATCCGCGACAGTGGTTTTGCTTTTCAGTAAGACTGAGGTTGAGAGCCGTCAATTTTGCGTCCATGCTTTGCGTATTAAGATGTTCATTACATCTGCTAAGTCCCTCAAGGGAACAAGCGGTTCATGCGTAGAATATTTTGACAAATCATATCTTCTTTGTAATCTCCAGCGCAACCATTATTCAGCTAGGTTGAATCCACTACTGTGATCTCGGTCAAGATCATGAGCAGTGGCCGAGTCAGAAAAATTGGTTAGATAGGTATTTGTTTTAAAAAACTCATATTTCATGGGACACTTTTATATACTTATAAAGATAAATGTTTTAAACTGTCTATTTAAAAATAAAGAAATTTCAAGAGTCACCATGTGGCTCTGCCACTGATTTTGAGACAAGGGGATGATAGGGATCCGAGATTCCTTTAGGAATAGATTCAACAGATGAACAGATCTGCTTAATCCACATGGGATCTTCTGCAGAAGTGTCTGATTATCCATATTATCGAGCACCGATCGATCAAAAGGTACTGCAAGTGGACTTAATCCGGGCTAAGATAATCCTGGCTTCAAAAGTTCCAAGATTTACATGTATTTGGTCTATCCAGCTGATTAGTTTTAGTAGTGGTTTCGGAAAGGTTGTGGTTCAAATTTGAGAAGAATTAGAAGACAAGGGGCAGACGCATAGTCGCCCCCTACGTTGAGAATGATGTTATATGAATTATCATTCAATCAATCGCTTCTGGTGCTGTGACATCTTTTTCACACCGGGAGTTTATTGGGCATCAACATGGAAACATGAAATAAGAATCTTTCACGTTTTCCTATTCATCACAGTTTTCTTATTCATTGATGGAAACAAGCACGGACATTAGTACACAACGGCTCACATAGCAGAGCTACTTGTTGGCTAGGGTGGGCTACTGACCACATGAGCTATATAATATTTCAATCTTACATTGTTATGGCTTTAAAATTATATGCAATAACCACACCAAATTTGTGTCACCTATGCAAGTGCCCCATAACTAAAAATTCTCGGCTCAGCCATTGCATTGCACATGTCAATATCTTGCATATCTTATGAGGAAAAGAGCATACACCTCACTTTCCAGAGCACATCACCTCAGGAAAAGGAAGGAAAAGCAAAGATGAGTCGTGGGATTCAATTCTCTTTTGGATGTGAATGCTTACTTTCACATATAAAAATGACTTTTGCTTTTTTAGAACATGTTAATCTTGATTCGGTTGATCTGAAAGGCTGCTTAATTCATTTGATGCTGAAGCAGATCCTTCATTCCCTTTTTGTTTTTGGGATCTAAATCAAGGTCAACATTTGTCTTTCCATGTTCTTTGGCTTGTCTTTCGGAAACGCACTCTTCATTTTGAAATTATCCTATTATTCCGATTGTTGTTACTTTCATGCGGATATCAGTAAAAGCTCAATTTCAACGACATTTTCTCGACACGCATCGGTGAAGACTGATTCGCATCGACAATGTTGGTGAAACATAATCTTCGTCGCCGCACAGCTTCCTGAACGTCAGTAAAAATGCACTTTCAAGGACGTCTGCCATTCCAGGTGTTGATGAATTCTCTCTTTCTTGTAGTGCTACTATTACTGTTACTATTATTACTGTTGTTAAACTTAATTCTGTTAGTTTCCCAAGTCCTTTTTTTTTTGGAATATACAGACGAGTGGCATTTTTTATGATGTTGGGGTCAGGCAAAAGCTTCATCTTGAAGCTTATAGACAAGCACCCATAAACTTTCCATGGTTGAAAGATGTGCAGATCAAAATTGCTCGTATTACGTATAAATTTAATTAGCAGACTATTTCGTTTAATTTATTAAACAGCGAGAAGAAGCATGCATGAAAGGGCCAGGGTACTAGAAAACTAGTGACTTTGAAACTTACAACTCCCTCTTACCATCCGACACAGGTTATTGAAAGGGATGATGAAGTGTATTTCATTGTTCTACAGATTTCACCGATATATGGTGGCAAAAGACCGTGCTGATTTGATAAGAATGAAAACTTTTGATTAGCCAAAACACGACTACAAGACAGAAATTTTCGAATTGTCCATTTTGAAGACATCGTTTTCTTGGAGGGCAGCATCTTAAATGATCGAAAATAATTATTGTGGAAAGAACTGTTTACTTCTATTCACTTGCTTAGAGTTCAGTTATATGCCATCGTCAGAGATTGCCTGAGACATATGCATTCCATTCTCATCTGTTCTGCATCGGGGGTCCATTTTACTCTTTGATTAGCCGTGGAAGTGTCTTCCACACTACCCTTTTTTTTTTATATAATTGTTCTCGTTTTTTTGGTTGCTCAGAAGGTAGAATCTCCCATTTACCAAATAAATATTAATGTCATTTCAACATAAGAAAGAGAGAGTGAACTTACATAAAACTAATATTACAGATATATAATATATGTGCTTCACTACAGAAAGATCGGAAGAAAAAGATAGACTACTAGTTGAGAACTGTAGAATTTTGAAAGATCGAAGACGGGAGTGGGAAAGGGAAGATCTTCTGACCAGTGGCCAAGATGCCTCTGGGATCATACTTAGCTTTCCTCTCCAACAAAATGGCCCACCTTTCTTCACCATAGTGTCTCTTCCACTCTCTTTCCTCCGTGTAGTGGGGGAGGTACATCTTCACCTCAATCTTCCTCTCGTCACATGCTCTCAGAATCTGCCTGTTCTGTTCTTCGTAGAATTCCCAGTCGTCCACTGCAGATCTCAGCAAGCACACCGAGTAAAACACCTCCTCTGTCGGCACTACAGCAGACATCCTCTGATCCCACCTGCACCAATTTTTGACAAAGTGCAGGTACAGTCATCAGGAATCCATTTGAATCCACAGATGTGAACCCTGCAAGTGGAACTGTGTGTCCATGCTGGGCCAAGAATATTATTCCAATTCATGCTAGAATGCCTATATGCTAAGCCGGCTGAGAATATAATCTAGCTTGTGTGCAAAAATATTGATCTAGCTCATGTTTAGAACGTGCAATAGATTATCTTTTACAGAAGATTTCAAAGAAAAATTGGAATTTTCTAGATATACAAAACAGATTCAAAGCTACCAAATTTTATGTAGTTTTTATATGTGCAATAGACAAATTAATTAACTTCAGTGGGGGATAATCGTCCTCCTAACAGTGAAAAACTTGGAAATAATATTGGCCTTCGCCACATTGTGATCGTGTTAAATGGTTTCCATATTGTATTGATCTTTTAGACACTACCAACAAAATTATACACCATTTTAACCGGTGCCCATCACATCTGTAACTTCATTTATCATGATCAAACGTATTAATTAGCAAATTAACTGCAATACGCACGGCACATATGATTCTCTCGCATTCGTCCTTTTCTTATATGTTTTCGAAAGTTGAGCGTGAGCTCTTCTCTTCTAATTCAAATTCAACACTCACTTGTTTCTGTTCAATGGGTAGGAGAGCAACGGCCCGGAAGTGTTCCGAGACAGTATTCCCTTGAAAACCACATCGTGGAACTCCAAGATCCTGGAAGAAGGCACGAACAAGCAGAGCCATGGGTGTGGAACGATCCACAGGCCCTGTGACCTGAGCTTCAGCTCACCCTGGTGAACCCTGTCCAAGAAATCTATATAGGTCACGTCCTTGCTGCCCAACATCCCTGGTATATAGTGCAGCTCGCTGGTCAGTCGCTTCACCTCCTGTAAAAGACATAACAATAAGACCCACATTAGCATGTTTGAGGTGAGACCAACCATCAAGAGGTCTCATATCATAAACCGCTCACTTATAATAATGACATTATCATCTAATACTTATATATATATATATTCAATGAGTCACTTGCATGGCCGGCGGGCACCGCCCTCCTTGTTTTTATATCCATATGTTTATCAGTACACGTAACCCAATCGCATACCAAATATATTAAAAAATAGAACATTCTTACTAGGAACCAGGCACCGAATCTGGTGACGAGATCCTATCCTTCTATCATCCATACTTGGACAAAAAGTGTGTGTATATATATGAAAGTGGTTACTCTTTCACATCATATAGATGACCAACTAGGTTTAAGCAGTTATATTCAGGTTTAAGAGGGAAGCTGGTTATATGCAAGTCTATGATGATGTAAAGGTGCACACGCCTGTGTGCATGGTGCCTATCCTTAAGAGTGGGCCAGAGGCATCAGTAATTTATATGTCAAGCATCAGAGGCTGTGCATGATGCATCCCGGTGTCCATAACTATCTGTTCATTCGGCCCAACAGGTTAAGTCAAGCCGCATATATGGTCGGTTGACGATCAGATCTTCTGTATGTGTATCATCATAAGGTTGGTGCAACACATCTTAGCAGCATGTCTTTATTGGAAGTGCGTGGAGAGAATTTTACCTCATCTACAAGATTTTGGTCGGTTGAATTCATGTAGTACTTGCCGGCCTCTAAGCAGTAGAAGATCGTGTCTTCAGTTGCTTCGAATTGAGGGAAGTCTTTAAATGGAGATAATCTCCAGTTGTTGCCGTTAGAGTTACTGTTGCAGCCATTTGCACCCATCACGATCGCCCCCTCGACATAGTCGAATCCACCGTCTTCCTCGCGAGTTAGGGATATAAGATATTCTTGGTCCTTCGAGAACTCAGTAAAATTGGTGTATCCCATCCTCAGCCATCTCACCTGAATCAGTACATACATGGACAGTTGAGTACCACATTTGTGTATATAATGAAGCGTAGAATTACTTGCAGCTGACCAGAGATTGCAGTTCTCCCTTTAAGAAGAATAAGAAAGAAACTCTCATTCATTAATTCTTCAGCCTATAGTTTAAAACATTTATTTTTTCAGTTAAACTTAGATGTGAACTAGCTCACGATCTGCCATACATACCATTTCCGGAGCCTTCTCAAGAGTAATTCTCGCTCTCGTTATGATACCAAATTGCCCAAGCCCTCCAAGAACTCCATAAAACAAGTCGGAATTCTGGTTTGGTGAGCACGTCAAGATCTCCCCCTTTCCTGTAATTCAAGTGCAGATTTCCTCAGTTAATACAATTACATTTTCGTATAAAAAAAAAGGAATCACTGCAAACAATTGCACGACGGAAGAAAAACAAAACTAAGAACCACGTGCTTCCGGAATAACATAAACTAGCTATTATCTTCTGCCAGGTATCCCTAATCATGCGCAGAGAATTGTTCTCTTGTGCTTCAAATTTTCATAACGTTGTAGTCTTATTCTTGAGCCCGTACATGGATATCCAATGCTGGCTATTCTTTGTATATATATACGGTGAAAGGATAACTCTAGGTTCATTTAAAGTAGAGAGATGTTGAGAAAAAAATAATAAAAAAAACTTATAAACTAATGTTAGATGATAAAAATATCCATATCTTTTTTTATTTTTCTAACCGTCCATGGATTGGATCCAATCGATGCACTATATATATATATATATATATATAAACACACAGTAGAGCACTATAGATTAACGTGAACAAAAGCGAGATACAGGCACAATGATCGTTTACCATTGACGACGTCCATTTCGAGCACATTACTGATCTGAGGACCACGACGGAATGCTTGGCCACTGACTCCTGCATTAGAGAGAGTCCCGCCAACTGTGAGGTACAAATAGTCGGTCCAGGTCCTCGGCGCGAGCCCGTGCTTGGTGGTGGCAAGCAGCACTTCTATCCACAGTTGCCCGCCCCCCACATCCACATAGCAGTCACTGCCATGGCTACCATCACGGCAGGAAACAAAGATACTACTATTTTTGCTGTCATGCAAGGACCTCATCTCCACGACCACGCCGTTGGCCGCCTGCGCCTGGCCGTGTATGGAGTGTCCATGTCCCCTGGCTGATACCCGGACAGGGCAAGAAGATTGGTAATAGTAGCTAATGAGTTTCGCTATGTCAACGTCGGAGGCCGGGCGGAGGACGCCGGCGGGGTAAACTTGTGTCATATTGCCAAAATCAATGGAAGCATGGTACAAAGCAGTAGAGTTGCTTGTTATCTGCTCGGATAAGTCATCGGGGAAGGAGGGCAGGCATGGCACAGGAAAACCAACTGTGGCAGCAATCAGGTTTGCTGCTACGATCAGCGTGATCGTGAAGAAGGTGGTAGGAGAATACATATTGTGATAGAGAAAGGATACTGGTTTTGGTGATCTGGGATGATGGCAGGCAACATTTCTCGAGCGTTTATATAGACACAGGTAAGAGAAAGTGATGGAGGAAAATCTTTGGTTGCAGGAAGGAGATCTCCGCAGGAAGATCAACGTACGGCCAAACTTTATTTGTTTTTTTCCGTGGAAGTGAAAGATTCGGAAGATCTGGAACGGAAGATCGATAGTTACAGATTTTGGTTTCACACTGAGGCGGCAACAGAACGTTTGAAAAAACATTGGCTCTCTCAAAGTCGCCACAAGAGATTCGGATTCTGCTTACATTTCACTATGAAATTTTTAAATATTATACAAATCCCCATATGTGGAAGCTGAAAATGAGTTTATGGAAGAAGTCTCTTTTCTTCCAAATCTATGTGATCGTCCTTGATGTCAGTTTTTGTCATGCATGGGCCAACAGTAATGCCTGGTTTTGCCCACAGATAAAGCTGCCTCCATACAGATTTTGAACGGTTCAAACAAAATGGTAGAAGACATTGCTTCTTTTTTTCTCTCTCTCTCTCTTATATATATATATATATAAATATATATAAATGTTGACTATTGAGTCGTTTGTCCATCTAACCAGGATTATTCATATGAAACAAATAAAAGGTTGAAAAAAATACAAAAAGAAAAAATTATGAATTAATATATCACATTTTTCTTCTTGTTTTTTTCTTCACAGTCCATCAACTTAAATCGAACAGCTTATAACTTGGTGGCTCTAAAAAACTAGATTTGCCGTCTAATTTTTCTATGTATATATATACAGTCTTGTCTTATAATCTTTTAAATTTGAAAGGCCTGCAAGAGTTAGAAGCTTTTGATTAGCGTACTCCGAAGCATCGTTCTAGTCAAGAAGCTTTGCATGTCACACAAGAGACTCAAGCTCCAAGTTGGTTATGTGTTGAGCCCAAAAAAAAAGTGGTCTTATAAGGACAAAAGGAAAGTACCAATGCGTTGCCTTTTTAGCATTTTTATTTTGCCCTTGGGAATGGGCACGGCGGGCTTGTGAGGGGTTGAACACATGAGGCGGGTGTTAGACAAAGTCCTTTTTTTTTAAGTTGGCTAAGGAAAACTTGAGTAGAGTTTTTATTTCATAATCTCCCACGAATTCTTTAATATGGCGGCCAAGTTGGTACATATTGATTAAAAAGATCTTTTACGTAGAGTTTTTTTTAGACCTTTGTTTCAAAATAATCGATATAGGATTATCCGTGCACCACGTTTCTTGAGACTAACACATTGGTTTTGAGACCGTATATATGATTTGGATTTTATATCAGTTATGTATGATGATTTAGGGGGTTTTGAGGGTTGTTTCGAGCCGAGATAGTTCTATGGTACACCTTTCAACTCAAGTATCATGCATGCCACTATTTGCAGTACAGAGAAGTATGAATTATGGGAATCGAATTGAGGACGATAATTCAACTGCTTTGTCTTTTAGTAGAACATAACCCAAAATGTAATTAACTTATCTTGATAACCAATAAGTCTATGGATTGGGAGCATTAGTACTTAAGGCATCCAAGCTTCTAAACCATTTATTTTTTACTCAATAATTAATATATGTAAAATTTTTCTTTGAGTCCTCTTCACATACACAAAAGTGTTACTTCAACTCTTTAAGGCATATTTTTTCATTGATATGGGGCTCTAAGGCTTGGCTTTGTGAATGTCTCAACTTGTATAAGGAGTGTAGCATAAATGGTCGGGGGGGGGGGAAGCAGCATGCATGAGGCACATCATCGGTTCCAAACTTGGTGTGCTCCCAAGCCTGTCTTGCGACCAGTTTTTATTTGTACCTAGAAAAACTATGAACCAAGACAACTGGTAGTGAAGAACTCATATTCTTAAATTCTTATCTTATTTGGGTGATCATCGATAGTTTGAGTCAGTAGCGAAGCTACATATAGGCTGGCATGGGCAGTTGCCCACCCCACCCCAGCAACAACATTTTTATTTATTCTTACATATTTTTACATAGATTTCTTACAATTATTTATATATGTTGTGCCCTGAGAATTTTTATAACAGTGTCCCATAGCAAAAAAATCTGGCCGCCAGTGGTTTAAGTTAAAAACGTTTTTGTCATGACAGAAAAAATTAATCATCAGTTCGTTAGTTTTTCTTTAACGAATCATTCTCTTTCATTCAAAAGTGAATGAAAATCCATAAATGAGACAAACTTTGATATACGGAACATTTTGTTGTCATATATCTCTAATCAAGGGGAGACAAACCCCACTTGTGGAAATTGTTACACGCGTTTGATCGGGCCTTAACCAAGAAAAGACAAAAATACCTTCAAGATTAGTTAACGAGTCTTTAAAAAATTCCCACTACATACTAAATTTGGGAGAACCCATCTTTTTTTTTTTTCATTTTCTAACATGGCGTATGTCTTGTGATCAAGGGGTATCGAATATATGAACAGTGTATTAGATTTCAAACCCACAGCAAGCAGTACTGATCGGTGAGAAATCTTTTATCGTAAGAAACCATTTCCTCTCTCCTAACTTTTAATTTTAACTTCAAGACACTTTATTTTGCTGCGGTTGACAAATTGGCAAATTCGGTTCAAAATTCATATTTGGATTTGGATATGAATATATAAATCAGATTTGAATCGTGAATTTTGGATTGGATTAAGATATGACCTTTCTTTGTTTGTATTCAACTATGAATTTGAATCCGAACGTATGAATATATCTGATATGTGACCCGTTGACATCTTTTGAAAGCTTCCGTTTGATGACAAACTTTTCTGGAAAAATAAATGACAGTTGTTGGCCGTGGTCTTGGTGCAACGTAAGGGCTGCCGCGTAATCCAGTGCAACGCGGTTTAATCGATGACGTATAAAGCTTTGTTCCCCATGATCGATTTGGGTTCTTAGTAGTACCAGCAGCAGTACAAAGATCTTGCACTACCAATTAATATCGATGTGAACTTTGATTATGTTAACTTCAGGATAAATTTAGATATTTATGAAATAAAGATTCTTTAAAAAATTGGATCTTTTACACACACACACATATAGACAGTTTATGGTATAGTAAAGGTTTATGATGCTTTTAGCAATTGTGTATGTAATAGCTTCAATTTTTGAGTCAAATGGGAGAGCTCAATACTGTCATATACTTAATGTTGCTTCATGGTTAAAATTTAAAAATTTTTAATTGAAGAACAGTAACTAAATTTTATATATATATATATATATATATATATATATGTATGCAATTTTATAAAGCATATGGTAGGATGTTGAATGATCAAAATCTGAGCTGTATATTGGATTTTATGACAGTTATACAACTAAGGGTTTTAATTTTTTTTTATCAATAAATCCTTAAATAAGTCTAAAAATCGTGAAACCTTTTTTGTCTCCACTTAGTTTCCAAAAATTTGATCGTTCACTATATTCAAATAGTAGGATGTCATGAAAGAAGAGTACGAGCGGTGGCTGGATGTACAACCATTGTCTGTTGGGCAGCAATATTTAAGCTCCGTTTATGTACATGGGATGTGCTAGCTGCCGCCATATTTAAGACTCTTTTATATACATAATGTGTGCTAGCTACCTAGACTTTGTTAAATAATTAAGTCAATCGCCAAATATAGATGGTCGGTTCCAAATTTTATATTGTTTTCTGTCTCAGTCTCACATGCAGGTTGTGATGGTCCTCACAAATTGAACCATATAAAAGAATGCAAAATGCTCAAGTTTTATATAAATAAAATCAAATGTATATCTTTTTATATGGTTAGTTTCATGTAACAACTTACATCACTGTGCATCACACAGACTGCATAGTAGAGAAGACATGATTTGTGAATCTTATATGTATATATAAACCTACTAATATCCCCATGATGCCCTCCAAGGGCACAGAAACATGTTACATAAGTGCACCAATCCACTGTGCGCGCGCACACACACACACACATATAATTGGTAGATCCCATACCACTAGGTCAGGGACAAAAACCAGTCTCCTTATGTCAAATTGTTAAAACACCTTTTTCTACAATCCAATTGTACAGATCTGATCTTAATGATGCTTGATTAAGTTAATTCTTTTTAAGCCTAATAATATTTTTATAGAGATAGAAAAATAAACGGCTCTTGTAACATCAAAATTTTACTAGTAGAAAAATCAATATTTTTTGTAAGTGCAACTTCAATTGAGAGTTGTTTTATGTTAAATTAGTGTTCATATATAACATTCTTGAACGTTCATATTTTCTTCAAAATATTCATTAATAAGAATTTAAGAGGTCTGGTTTTTATCCATGCCCTAGATGGTCTGGAATATACTGAATTTCTTATATATATAGAAATCAAGAGGTCTGGTTTTTCCGGCCTTTTTTTTTTTTAAAGATGGATTATTGAGAGAAAATCAAGGAGAAAAAATTGTTAATTAATGTTATGCGACTGAAATACCTTACCTCATTTTTCTCCTTGATGTATTATGAGTCATCGATTTCAAAAAGATGAATGGCTAACATGATACTTCATGAGTTTAGCACCTAAAGGCTTATCGTATATGCATGTATTCCTTCGGCCATCTAGATGTTTCAAATTCTCACACATACAAGTGTGAGAATTTGTATTGTCATAGCAGCTGAATTATTCGAATGAAGATGTTGGTCAGTAGCATTTGCAAACCTCAAAGCAACAGAGGATGGTGCTGTTCTCATACGAAGATAATCTCGAATTGTTGCCATTAAACTCACTACTGCATCCATCCCCATTACTGATCATGATCAACCTTGAATCCCCTCTCTCGCTCACCATTCAATCCTCAGCCACCTTACCTGCAATATGTATCATCTCTGCTTGTGATAACAGTAGTCCGTATGAAAGATGCAGAATCAGTACAAGTTGAAAGCTGGGTTTATGTTCATGGAGTTGCTTCTAAAGCGGTTTTCTCTTTTAGGAAATAGAAGGAGAAGCTGATTTATATATTCAGCAGCTATAAATTTCGTGACTTGAACTGTTCTGAGAACTATAGCTTATATGACATGCGCACCATGCTCTTCTTCTTGCTCTTCTGCATGTTGATGTCTATGCTGAGGATGATTCAATGCTAAATAATCTCTCCGTGATTTCTGTGCTCTGATAAACGGTTGAATGTAGGTTTTCTTCCATTTGATTTTTAGATTTTGCACCTTCATGTTATCAGTTTCGGATATCGTTTTTTGTTTGGTCCCGAAGATTCATTTGGGTCATAACCCTATTCAAGGGCCATGTTTGGTCTTAAGGATTTACAGGTTTAGTGACTGATGGTCAAAATCTTGCAGGATTGTAGGAGAAGGAATCAAGGGGAAAAATGAAACACTTATCTTTGGAGTTGAACCATCGAGGAGCTTTTGTATGAAGAACTTGAAGAATGCACATGAATGCAGGAACGAGCAGAGCACAGAGAAAACGCAGCAAGGACGGCAAAGCTTCCTGATGAAACGAGATCAACTCAGATGTCTCTGGAACGAGAACAGCAACGCGCACTGCTCTTTGATTCACCTTTCCTTCTGCTGCAATTACATTTACCATATTGTTCTGTCTTCTTTGAGATTCACTTGGATTCAGACCGCTGTCATCTCTGTTCTTGTCTGATTCACCATCTGCATCAGTTTCTCGTAGTGATGTGCACAAGTTAAAATCGTGATGGGACAGAAGTCTCATCCATTAGAGTTTAGAGAGGAGGTCTACTACTCCAGTGAAATACCCACTTTGTGGCTCCTTCCTGAAACAGGAACACGGTCAAGAGGACGCTTCATCAAATTCGGATTTAAGAAACGACATCTGATCGAGTTCAGATTCAGTTTCAAACAAGTATTTAATCAGAGTCAGTTTTAAGTATCTAACTGGATTCAGTTTAGATTTCAAATAAATAAACACACATTTTGACTCTATATGTTTTCGAAGTCGGTTGAATCTTAACATATTATGGTGCGGTCTGGACTCGGTCGTGTATCTAAAAGTTTGATTAGACTCATATCTTGAGATGAAAATCAAATTTGGATAGGGTTGAGGTTGTGAACTTAGAAATTAGATTCAGATATGGTACAGAGTTTTATTCATTCACATTCGAACATGAATTTGAATCCAAATATGTGATCATTTGATAAAGTGGATATAGTAAAAGATAATCCGACCATTTTGGACAACCCTAGTTGTGTTTCCCTAGCAAATGATCTTGTTCTAATCAAAGCAAATCCATCAAGTACCCATATCCAACCCAGGTCGTAGATCTCCTTCCCAAAGCTTGCACTCGGATAAGACTGTACTATGCTTGACCCATGTAATGGATCCAGGAGCGCGGGGAGAAAATTCTGGTTAAGATGCACTAGTTATAAGATTTATATTTTCAAGAGACATCAATATGTAAATGAGAAAAATTACCTTGAGGTTTTTCTGTGACTGTGTGGGCAATTGCCCACACCTCCTTTCACCTACACAAAACTTCCAGAAGCCTTTCCCTTTTTATGAAAAGGCAGCCATGTTTTAATGGGCCCATGCTGTGGGATGTGGTCATATAAGGAGGGGACAATACTATGTCACTCGACCAGAGTGGCTGATCTTGACCCAAATACTCATACTCTTGCATCCTTTCCTTTCAAACAAGCTCAAATTTATAGGTGGATTATCGTTAGTAGGGGCACAAGGAAGGGGGCCCCGCCTAGGCCACCCCAGCTAATCGAAAAACAAAAAAATATATTAAAAATATTGAAATTTTTTAGTTGCATAATGTATTTTTTGGATTCAGGTTTAGTTTGGTCCTACTTGAATCGTTTGGCCCGCTCCTCAAAAAATCCCCGCTCCGCCCCTAATCATTTGAATTGGATTTGTATGAGTATGTCTTTATCTCATGTTTTATCAACAAAAGACAAGACTTCTTAATCTCAACAAATTTGTATCTGTATGTCTTCACATTTATGGGAAGTAATTATACGTAGAGGCTCAACTCTTAATGCATTGAACATTGTTGTAAACATCTCCGTGTGTGGGATTGTAGGGGTGATATGCATCGTATCGGCCCCTCAGCGCAGTTATAAATGAGTTCTTCCGCATTGATGGCAGTGGCGGAACCACATATAGGCTGGTGTAGGAAGTTGCCCACACCAGCTTCTTAATTTTCTTTCATTTTTACATTAAGAGCATTTGATATTTATTTGTTACACATGTAAATGTCCCTGAAAAATCTTTTGGCCCTACCACTAATAACCTCAAAAAGATCAAGAGTTCAAGAAAAATAAAATTAGATAAAAGCACTTACTAGATTTTCATGGAAATTAGGGAAGCCTATTAGATATAGATCAAACTCCAGACTCCAACATCCACAAAAGGATGACGGACAATCGACCGGACTGAATCAGCCAATATTGGCCATATTTCAACCAAATAACAATAATAAATAATTTATTTATTCCACAAAATTTGATTTTAGATGAAGATGATGATGGGACTAAATCCAGATCTGGTGGGCATTTGCATACACCAAACAACCTTAGATATTAGATCTCTCATCTATTCAAACCTTAATTAGCCTTAAATCAACCATCCACATATGGTTGACTAAATTAAAGTGACCTGGTTCGGACTCAGCTCTATATAATTTGAATTGCCCGAACCTGAACAGGTGGACCAGGTCAGAACAGCTCATTAAAGTTGGCTGGTTGTCGAACCCAAAACTCCTTCCCATCCATAGAACTGACAAGAAAGGCCAAAAACATCGTCATTCCCTTGCCATTTCATCTGTTCAACTTCATGAAAACAGCTGGTCAGCTCTTTTCTTCGATTTACATATAGAATGTCAATAGTGCCTACCAAATTAGTACCTATATATATATATATATATATATATATATATATATATATATATAGAGAGAGAGAGAGAGAAAAAAAAAAAAACCCATAAAATAAGAATACATAACAAAATTTAAAAATAAAAAGTCACCTATATACAAAAACAAACTGCAAAAACAAAATAGAAAGAATGAATTATACAAGATAACAACATAATAAAATAAAATAAAAAGGGTATAAAGAAAGTGAACATATGTGGTGGCAAAGTCACCGAATAACAAATGAAGAACGACGCCATAATTGAATAGCAAAGTGTACATCTTTATACATAACAATCCGGTGATGAAAATGTTCCTAAATGCACCACCAAAACCAAAAGGAGAGAAAAATCTTTCAGCCGTCGGTTTAATCTTTTCAACAAAAAACACACACATATATATACACAACGCGGCGTTTGAAACGCGCAAAATAAAATCTTCTCCACACGAGTATTTCTTCGGACAATTGGGGCTTCCATAACCCACGACCACGTGAAAGAATGAGCACCTCCACGAAATTCTGGGAATGCATTGATGAAAGCAAATGGCAAATGATCATGACACCGAGCTTGATATTATTTCTTTCTCTTACGAGAAAATCTCTCACAAAATCAATAAAAAAAAATAGTATAAGGCCCTATTCTTATAAAAATGTCAATGAATCCAATCTGATTACTATTAACAATATATGGTAGATGATGTTGAGTTGCTTTTAGTAGGTCATTTCCTACTTCCTTATGTCCGGCATCCAAATCCGACGACGAATTTGAGAGAAAATGTAAATATCGAAAGACACTCTATCAAGAACCAAGTGTGGGCTTGTGTGGGCAATGTTTTTCAGATCTAAGTCATCTTATATTGCTGCCTCATAAGTTCCCAACGAAAAGATTCTCGATCCGCTACTATCAATGGCAAGTGCATCTTAAGATGAGGAAAAGTGTGATGTTAGTTTTGGTGTTTTACGATGACATTTTCATTGTACTTCAACTTGTATATCAGTAACAATATAATATATCATCATAGAAAGCATTAATGGTATAAAGGTGGTTTAGGTTTTAGTAAACTGCTTTTTCATAGGCAGAAGGTCTGATATTTTTCACTTTGAAACTGTGGCTTCGTTGGTAAAACTTGGTAAATCGGATCATTCTTATTAGGCGGTCGTCAGCAAAAGCAGGACCCCGTTTTAGAAAAAGTTACAAACATGGAGCCCATTTGTGTTATTTTATCAAAAGGTAGACCGCATAAAAAATATAACTGTATTATTTTTATTTTTGAGTTGCAGTTTTCACAAAAAAAAGTTGTTTTCTAGAAATATATATTCCTGAAAATGAACAACTTGGGGTGAATTTGTTTTAATATTATTTTGCAATTTCATTTTAAAATGAATAAAAGGGAGAAAAAGGATGAGCTTGGAGAGAGAGAGAGAAAACCCGCGCTGTAAAGACTAAAGAGTAAATAATTAAATGTCCTTTCTCCCCGCCCCTACCATTCCCTCTCTCTCTCTTACTCTCTCTTATCTTTCGGTGCTCTGCCCCTAGGGTTTTTGGTTATCTCTCTCGCTCTTGCTCTCCTCTCTACTCTCTCCTCTCACTCACTCTCCCGTCCTCCCCAAATCTAGGGTTTCGTTTTTGTTAGGGTTCACTCGGACCCAGCCCTTGTTTGGAGGAGGAGGAGGAGAAGGTGCAGTTTAGAGGATGGCCAACAAGAATGGTGGATCTGGGGAGAACGCCGCCCCTTTCAATATGGCCGAGCTCGGCACCGCCGGTCAGTCACCCACCTTCTCTCACTCTTTATGAAAGGAATCCTGGTTTTCTTCTTCTGACTTTGGTGTTATGGTGTAGTTCTGAGTGAGGAGGATCGTGCCGAGCTTGTCGACGTTATAAAGGTGAGGGAGAGTTCTTGCTTGATTTTTTTTGGGTACCTAAATCTACGAATTATCTGGTTTGTAGGGGACTTCACGTTTTCAGGTTGTTCCTAATATTTGAAATTTCTTTGGCCTCTGCCCGATTTCATTTGTCGTATTCATGGGTCTGTTCTTCGTGATGTTTGCCTTTGGGGCAAAATTTATTGCAGAACAAGCTGCAGAACCTTGCGGGGCAGTCAGAGTTTCTCGAATCACTGTCGCCGGTGGTCCGCAAGCGCGTCACATCTCTGCAGGAAATTCAGGTTCTCAACTTGCTTCGTTTTCTTCTGATCTCATTCCCCTGTTTCTTTGGTACAGTTAGCCTTAAGGGACTGGTATATGGTTCTATTTGTTCAAGATTTTCTTCTTCATTAAGTACGGCGTTTGGGATTGTGCTTTTGTCTCAGTTGAGGACTGTGGTGTTTCATTGGTGTAAGTTAATTACACGTTGGATCTTCAATCTTCATAATGGTAGAGGTCCACCCTTATTAATTATTCATTGAGCCTTCCATCTTTATAATGGCAAAGATTCACCGTTATTGCTTTGAGTACAGTTGATTCGTGATGTTGGATTATGCCATCCCTCTTTATATGTTTGAGTCGTCCACTTTTTGTTTTCACGGTTTTCTCTTACCGCCTGTACTTGTAAACGACTGGCTTACAAAAGCGGGATCGTAAACTGAAATTAAAAGATGGGGTACAAGGTTTTAGTTTGGGATAAACGGACAAAATCGAAGGAAAAACTTTCTGATTTACATTAACAAACTGAGTCCAGCATGACGAGTTCCAGCGTTCAAAAAATTCAGTCGCTTCTTTCTTTGCTTTTTAACCTCCATCAAGGAAACTTTAATTACGGGCAAGACTGACTGAAAGCATGGAATACTTGTCAGAAGCCCCCCAGATTTTGTTTCCCTTCATGGTCGAGATATGAGATAGGTTTGTGGGATCAATGTTCTCAGTATTGGTATTGGTGCCTTATCGGTTTGGTCACCGGCACAGCATTTCAGCCTCAGCTCATATTTGCCCTTTTCTCATTTTTATTTTAAAAAATAATTAAAAGTAATTTAAAATGATTTAAAAATGACAAAGCTAACTTATCAGCTAGTATTGGCCAGTGATGATATGATATGATTCTGACAACATTGTGTAGGATTTGCATCTAGGAGCCCCATGTTTGGATAGTGAGAGATTACTATCTAGGTATCACTTTCAATCCCCCTTAGCTTATAGATACACATACACACACTTGTATGTACATAGATGCAGGAACCTATACATCTACATGAAGAATTCACATTATGTCAGAGACTAGTTGACAGAGCATGACTTGCTGACCAACCAGCTAGTCGGACTACATGGGCACCAATCTGGATTTGACAACTAAGTGAAAAATGAGCTGTTGGAATGAAGACTCAAAGGAGTTTTACAGGGTGAACTGAGAGACGCAAGATTGAATTACATTTTCTGACCAAGGTGTCATACGGGAGTATTGAGTGGATTAAATGTAGTTTGTGTGTGCTTATTCTGCTTGAGATGTGTAGACCTTGACATAAGGTCATCCATTCTCGTGGGGAACTTAGGTAGTATTATTGACATTCTTCAAGTACCTGGGGCTGTCATATGAAGTGGCCTGGATGACCTACTACTGCCATATGTCCGTTGCTTCTAACAGGAAAGATGTGTTTGTTTTCCATGACTGACAGCTAAATACACGATCAGCAGGTAAAAGTACAGGTGCAAAGTGACTGTGAGAAGTGAAGTGCTCACATAATTTATGAGTTACATGTGTGCATGTGTAATTGTGGATATGATGTAAAAAAATCAAATATCAAGTTCTTGAAAGATACGGCACTTCCTTATAAGGAGGAATGATGTTTGTTGCAGCCATAGCTTCATTGAGACATGAAGGAAAATTAAGTTAACCAATACTTTAGACAAGCTCTTATTTATATACTGATAGTATCATGATGTTCTGAAGAGGTCTTATTGATATATTTGCCTTTATGTTTTTGTTTCAACTGCTTGTGCATATTTAGTTGATCCTTCCCGATCTTTTTTGGTTTGGATATTCTTATATCTTCAATCCCTCAGGATTGAGTTACCGGAATGGTTCTATGTGGTGTTGCCTAGGTCTCTAATCCTTTGTGATATAGAAGCTGTTTGTGTGTTCTTGCTGCATACTTGCAACCATGCACTCTTGTCTGCTTATGTGCATGTAGTCCCAATCTTAGTATTTTACACATTTTTATACAAATATTTGTGCTGATGATTTATAGTCCTAACTTCATGAGCTGGAAGAAGAATTTTTAAGATAGAGCAGCGCTTGAATAGAAACTTTATACTAAACTAACCCATGCAGTATTTCTAAGCATTTCCATACTAATATTTGGTCCTGAAAATTTGCAGTCCCAACATGATGAGCTGGAAGCAAAATTTTTTGAAGAAAGAGCAGCACTTGAAGCTAAATACCAGAAGCTTTATGAGCCTCTTTACTCAAAGGTATTCAATTGTAGTAAATTAATAGACCTAAAAATCTATTTGGTTTTGTTGAATATCTCGACTGTGTCTTTGAAGACCCTTATATGTGTATTCATTTGCATTGCTTGAATTGCAGCGGTATGAAATAGTAAATGGCGTTGTTGAAGCTGAAAGTGTAAAGAGTGAACCTGCAGAAGAAAATGCTGCAGACGACAAAGCAGCAGAAGGTATGTTGGTTTGTTTTCTGGTTTCATAGTTTTTGTGGTTCCTTGGACACTTAAAGTTGATTGCATGATCTACTTTGTAGTGAAAGGAGTTCCAGATTTTTGGCTTACAGCAATGAAAAATAACGAAGTCCTTGCTGAAGAGGTAAAAAAAATGCCAATCTAATGTTCATATTTGTCTGCCTCGGTCATTTGAATTGCTGCTCATTGTCTATTGTTGTCTTTGTTTGTCCTTGCAACTATGGTTACAGATTTCTGAGCGTGATGAAGGGGCTCTTAAGTATCTCAAAGACATTAAATGGGCTAGGATTGATAATCCAAAGGGTTTCAAGCTGGAATTCTTCTTTGAAACTAATCCCTACTTTAAGAATTCTGTCCTTACAAAAACTTATCATATGATCGATGAGGACGAACCTATATTGGAGAGAGCAATAGGGTAACTTATGATGGAAGTTTGCTCATTTTTCTTGAACCATAGATGCTTTTTATTTTAAATGTTGTGAAAGGCTGATAAATTTCTTATTATTTTGAAGCACTGAGATCGAATGGTATCCTGGGAAGATCCTCACACAGAAGGTTTTGAAGAAAAAACCAAAGAAGGGATCAAAGAATGCCAAGCCCATAACCAAAACTGAAGACTGTGAAAGCTTCTTTAACTTTTTTAACCCACCTCAGGTCCCTGATGATGACGAGGACATGGATGAAGATACTGTAAGCCCGTGAACTTTTGCTGAGATGGTGAACATTTTTCTTCCTTTTAGCAGCTTATGTCTTTCTTCTTATTTTTGACAGGCTGAGCAGCTGCAGAATTTAATGGAGCAGGACTATGATATTGGGTATGCATCTCAAACCTGCATCTCTCTCTCTCACCCACACATGCCTCTGCCTTTCTCATGCTTTTGATGTTTGACCATTTGGCTTCAGGTCTACTGTTCGAGATAAAATCATTCCTCATGCTGTATCATGGTTTACGGGGGAGGCTGTCCAAGCTGAGGACTTTGAAGATATTGAAGGTGATGAAGATGATGAAGATGAAGGAGATGAAGATGAGGATGAAGAAGATGAAGAAGATGAGGATGAGGATGAGGACGAGGATGAGGAGGAGGAAAACAAGAGCAAAAAGAAGGTAAATTTTGTGTCTTGTTCATGCTGATTGTTTTTTGTCATTTTTATTCTCCTTTTTCCTCTTGATATCAACTGTGCTGACTTGCTGATTTACTGTCCCTGCAGCCTGCCAGTGGCCGGAAGGTATTATATGCGAACCTTTTCCTTTAATATTTTTTATGTCACTTCCGGGTTTATTCTTTTCTGGTATAGACAACTTAACTGTGTTATCTCTACATGAATGCCTGTTTTCTTTTATAGAAGAGTGGTGCCCAACCTAGTGCTGCTCAACAGGGAGAACGCCCGCCAGAATGTAAGCAGCAATAGCATTGTGTAGCTGTCAATTATGTGTGGGGATTAGTGTTTCTGAGGTGAGATGTTGGAGTGAGGTTAGCCCGTGTCTTTTATTTTGTAAAAACCTCATGTGTAGGGGTTTTGAGTTTTGGAATGATATTATTTTTCTTGTTTCCGCCTTTCAGACAGCCACCTAGGGTGGCATATAGTAATCAGTAGAGAAGATCAGATTGAATTCATCATGTTCATCCATCCATGTGTGTTCCTATTGAGAAAGCAGTGTTCTTGCATTGTCAGTGTATGAACCTTTTGAACTGTGTTTTGTCAATGGTTAGTACGGTGATAATTTATTATAATATTTGGCTTGGCTTTGCTGGATGCCTACATTTTTTGGGGTGTGGGGGAGATACTTGTTGGTTTCAAGAGTGGTAGCCAGGCTGGCTCTTGCTATTGTAAGACTTGTTTGTTGGCACCAACATGATCTAATATAATGAATGAGTTTTGTATGTTCAGGTTGAAATTGCTCCCTCCAATATGGAGGACGTTACTTTTTTCTTTTATTTTTTCTTTTATTGATTGTATTTGTTCAGGGAAATTGCGTCCCAGTTTGAGCGGATATGTCCCTTGGACAGCTGCTTAAAACTCTGAGGCCAGTATCCCTGCCGTTGGGTCTATATGCCTGCTTCAGCTTGTCCATAAGCTTGACCTGTACAAGTATCGAACCAACGACTTGGCATTGTAGTGGGCTTTTGAGAAAATCTTGTGATAAACTCGAAACCTTTTTTCAAACATATTTAGACATCTATGATTTTAGCAACAAAATTGGTATTTCCGTCGGATTCTAGACCACTTAGGTGGCCGAGTATCGCTAATAATTCGTCTCAATAATATGCGTTAGGTAACCTGCTAAGAGGGTTGGACTTGTGACCTCCAGGTTCAAGGGTCAACTCAGAAAGGACTAATCAGCATATTTTTCCATTATTTCTCAAGCTTCGCTTGTCGCTACTCCGAGCAGTTTCTCTTCCCAAAGCACTGGCATGTGAAGTGTTTCTCGACGTACGGTATCTTTTCTTTGTTCCAAATGACATGCTTTGTTCTCTTATATTTATTCAATCTCATGGTGGCATCCCTCCAGAACACGAAGAAAAGGCCCAGGAGAAGTCCAAAAATTCTCATGGTCTGTTGCCCGGTGTATCAGATTGCAAGTTCCGGCTAAATGTGACAAAGGGCTTGCTATACTGATTGCAAACTGAGTCGATTGCAGAAAGTTGAAAGATGATTGCTTTTCTTTTAAAAGGGAACTTCAGAGGTTAAGCATTAAGCCTTTAAAAGTTGATTGTAGCCTGTGATTTGTGGGAGGATCTGGAACAGGTGTGGCATAACAGGTTGTTTCTTTCTCCCTACCAGCTCTGTTGGTTGTAGCAGACTAAACGTGATTGCAAAATGGTTCCTTTGCAGGAAGCATCTTGCCTAGGCTGCTTTTGCTTTTCACAATGAGTGGTATTCTGTTAAACGACATTGGAAGTTTAGCCATTCGATGGCGTTACTGCGTACATGAGAACGTTATTGTTTTTTGGCTTTGTCTTCAACCCTCAGACATAATCATTGGCCTGTCTAATGATGCGCTGGGGTTTCTAGGAAGCGGAATTGCGCCCTTGAGTACGATTATGCTATCCCTCACATCAATTACATAACTATGGTCTTCTACAACTAGTTCTTTTGATAAATAATAAAACCTACCTTTAACCATCGAATAAAAGTAGCCTCAGCAACAAATAAGTATGCCTTTTATACTGTGAAGAAATGAAAATGTTCACAGTTTCCTGTAATAACAAAGCATCTCATGAAGAGGATAGAAAAATTGGAAGCAAGAAAAAGAAAGGAACCAAGGATTCCTATCGAAATGTATATCATGCAAAATTGGCTGCTTCCTCAGTGCCATACAGTTGTTGAGCATATCCGTATTCAAGCTCTAAACCAATGGTTATCAATTTATTGGCCTGATTTGTTCAATGGGGTCACACATTAACTCCTCCACCCACCCTGCACATGAACTTCTTAATCTCATCATACAACACAAGAACAGCAGCAGCACCCGTGCTCCTGAACATGTTAGACAACGCACCCCGGTAGAAGGAAGCGACACCTTCCATCTTGTAAATCTTCTTCCAGCAATCAAGGGTGCTGCTATATGCTTCTCTCTCCAAACCTGACTGCATCATCATCCTTCTCCTCACTGTATCCAGGGGATATGAGAGCAGTCCAGCTGATGTAGTGACAGCTTGGGCAACTATCCAACGCTTCCATAAAGGCAACTGCGATGTAGATGAGTATGCTGAACCCTCTGCCAGCATCTCCTTTGCAGTATCAAATCCACCAAAGTAAAGGCCCCTGTGGACCACCATTCCTTGTAGAGACGCAGGCAAGCCTCGGTAGATACCCCTGATGCCATCTTTCTCATGAACAGTCTTCAGGAAGTGGCATATGCCCCTAAATTGCCTGGTTTCACTTCTACCAATATCTGCTGCCAGACGCGTGTGAGCAATATCAAGTGGATAAATGATGATGAGTGTCGTACAGCCTGCTGCAGCACCAGCTATGAAATTTGATGGAGCACCAGATATGAGACTATCATCCGGAAGTTTGTCACTCTTCAACATGCTTTTGTAAAGATCCTGGTACATAAAAAATCATTATCTGGTCATTATCACAATCACCAGATGACCGATGCATTATCATAGTGCTTGTGTTTCTCATGTAGCTTAGTAAGCACAAGAGACATCTCCAGCAGCTATATGCAGAGGCAGAGATAATTCTGATCCCATGTAGCACAAGCTGCTGATAACATGCAACGAGATATGCCCATCACTATATTCATCAATGTATCTACAAATCTGATTGGCAATTCTTATTCTGTTACATGCACGTGAATCTGGAGGGATTATAGTTATAGGCAAATAAACTAAAAGCAGACATACAATTAACTACGTTAAAATACATTCTAAGTGAAAGTTCAACATTAGAAGGTCATCGACCTAAAGCACATATCTGCTGTTGCATTTGCCAAGTGGCACACAAAATTTGATGCTTCAATTTGCTCACTGCACAACCTAAATTTGTTTGACTTTCACCATTTCATCTGACACGAATTAGCCCCAAGCATATCAATATCATAATCATCATACTTTTTAACAGCCCCATCTCAGGATATGCATCTTAATATAGATCTATAGAAGCTGTTGCTGCCTTGTAGGTTCAGCAAGAATAGTTGGTTCACATGCCTGGAGGAGAGTGCATTAGAGAGCCATTATGCAAAATAAATGATACTGATTGCATGAATAATTTGCCTCACAAAAAGCCTAAAGATTAAAAGAACATACAGCATTAACCTTATAGCATCAGAACAGTAAGTGGAGGGCATTCAAAGTGATAGTAAATAGTAAATAGTAAATAGACCCACATGTCAACTTTGCTGGAGTTTTATTCAAATAACTGAGGTAGAAACGGGTATGGAAGAAATACTAAAATAGCTTCACCTAGCAATCCTGCATGACCATAATTTCCATGAATTAATGGATAATAAAGGGTCAATATGAATGGTCGAGCTGCATGCATCGCTAATCTGAATAGTAAAAAGATCCACCACCATTTTTCTCACCAAAACCTAATTGGGACATTACGATGCCTGCCTAACCCCAGTTTGCCAATTAAAACAATGCAGTTTGCTTTTTCTTCTTTTTTCATACGGTCCCTTCAAGTTAAGAAGTGCTTATTCATTCCTATGGAACAAAAAGGTATTACTGTAATTTCATTCAATCAGACTGGGTTTCTTGCGTCAGTTTTTATAATGTGCAAGACAGGAACAGGTACTGATTTGGCAAACACCAAAAGGCAGGTTTGAATCATAAGACCCATTTTTGGAATTAGAGCAAAAAAATTGGCCTATAAAATGATTTAAAATAATTTAAAGTACTTTTTACCATACAGAGATTAAACCAGTGATATAAAATATCAACAGAGATAGGATCTACAAACCCCAGAATGATCAGGTGAAAAATCTTCTGCATTAAACAGGAAGGATTGCAAACATGATATTTTTAGAACAAGTTCATATTGCAACTGGATGTATGCAGCCAATTGAACATGGCATGCTGAAATGGTATGATATGTGGGGCAGTTGATGCACAGATATGGGAATTAAGAAACAAAGTAGGGAAGTAATCTGGAATGAAACTGGCATCAACCCAACACAATAGTCAAAATATGAAACATTTTTCAGCAAACAACAAAGATCACACAGCACTGAGAAGCAAGATATTGGCTTGGAGGCTTGGAAAAGGTGCGTTGAAATCAATTTAAGCAGATTTGGCTTGTATTCAATAGAGGACTTTGTATCCCTCATTCAAAGGGTCCACATCCAAATTATAGAGCTGTTCCTGCTTGGTTGCTGCCAACAGATAATGGCCCGAACAGAATTTGCACCTTTGAGAGAAGTGCCAAGCTAGGTGCTCTAGTACACGTTACCTAGATAAGTATGGATGAGCCGAAACAAACAACTTGTGTTGGAGATCATGCCTTTCAGAGTATTCAAGGATCTTATTTGGTCAAAAGGGCAGCGGGAATTCAAACATTTAGGAGCATGTTTTTTACTGAAACATCACTGTCAAAGGCAAGAATGGATGACTTGCTAGAAATAGTCACCCTCTCAAGTGTGATGGTTCACATGAAAGGAATAAAGATTTTGAAGATAAAAATAATGATATTTCTATATATGGAAGCACCTAAGTACTACGTTTTATCTATGCAGAGAGAAGTGAATGGCCGCACCAGCTGGTGCAAATTACGCCTTTATATGTCATTTACTCTAAAAGCCACATTTTTTCTCTAATACATCTTAGTTACTATTGACTGTGGTTTCCATTGTTCTTTTGAAGCAAAAACATAAAAACGAGAAAGAAGACAGAAAGAGCAAAATCCATGTTAAATCCAAGTGAATCCCAGACATAAATGCATTTCATCTTACTAAATTCAGACTTATTAGCTCAATTGCGGATTCTTGGTATTCTAAGATATATGTTACTACTTACCCTGTCATGGACATATCAGGGCTGGAGATATAATGCACACTCAAGTTAGATGGGTTCATACTTCACATACAACACGTGCACTATAAGTCAGGGTTGAGATACAAAGTTGCTGCAGGGAATTTCATGTACACTACGTAAAATCAAATAGTTTTCCACTTACAGGGACCCATATCATTGATGGGTGATCCAACACTTTGAAATTGGCTGTTGCATGACCAGGAATCTCACTATAATAATTAAGCTTTCTCTAGTCTCCATATGGACAGAATTTTATTAGCCATTCTTATGATGGTGTAACACTAATACACTATGAACCCGTCTTTTATCAGGCTGATCATTATTTGTTGTGCTAATAGCTGATAGTTTGTGATGCAATAATAAGGGTTGCAAACCCTGAAGAAAGGAAGCTAACTAGCTAAGAATCTAAACCAGTGAGAATTTCAGGCACGTTGGTTTTTTATCCTCTCTTTTAGTTTCTCCCTCTCCAAAGATTTCATTGTCTCTTTAAGAGTCTGGCTCAATCAATATCATTTCCATACCATAATTGTGACCACATCTTTTACATTGCATTTGTTCTTTCATAACAGTCCCTCGTTGATCCAGGAGCACTGAGAGCCAGTTATGAGCACCCAAAGTGGTGCTTAGAGATTTTGTGAACGGCTTTCGAAAACTAGCTTGAGGTGACGGTGATTCAAATTATTATAATAAACTTTTATGCTTCTAAAAGGTTCATTCTTTTACACTCCATGGAACCCTCCCATCATAACAAGGATGAAAGCCCCAAAATGGAAAAGAAAGTTCACTCTTTAGGCTCTAGAACCAAGGTTGTAATTCATTTCATGTCAACAGAAGAAATATGAAAGTCTGTTATCAATATCTTGGTCCCGTCTGAAGAAACAAAAGGATAGAATTCTCTAAACCCAAATTGTACCATGACGATTTCATTTTCATTGAATGGTTCTTGATAATGAAGGTCACTATTCAGGTCAGACAAATCGTTCAAAATGCAATTAAACATAGCGCAGAAAGCTAATATGGCCAACAAAACATCAGCATATTACATGACAATTCGCACCAAAGACGACTCACGCCAACGCCACAATAAGTAAACAACCAAAACACAAATCCACTAATTGAAACTTCTCGTGGAAACAAGAAAAAAGGGGAAACAAGAACATTGTTCGTAATGAAAGCATATGAAAAAGAGGAGAAGAAAGAAAAAAATATAGCAAGAAGTACCTTGAGTGAGAAATTAAGAGCCACTGAGGGGTAATACCTAATAACGCTGGTCCCATTACCCCTCCATAGAGACAGGAAGCCCTCCTCTCTGACCGTCCGTGCCAGGCAGTCCACCATCCCCTTGAATCTCCTGTGCCTCCCACCAATAATCGCGATGTTGCTCTCCTGGGTCTGAAGCAAGAGCTTCGTCCTCTCAACGGGCGCTACTATTGTGTGAACCACGCCACCCATCAGGGCACCAGCCATCAAGTCCCTCGAAAAGCTACCCCACCATCGTTCCTCCTCTCTCATACCCTTCGTCTTCTAATCCAAAAGCTCGAATCAAGAAATACTCAATTCTCTCTCTCTCTCTCTCTCTCTCTCTCTCTCTCTCTCTCTCTGTCTCTCTCAACGTGCTCTGTTGTTGGCAGCTAGCACTGGTAGTGGTGGTAACAATTCAATGCTCGGGCTGGATTGACGATGAGGACGCAAACAGGAATCTGTGAAAATTGATAAGATTGGGGATGACGGTGACCATAGGATAGGAAGGAAAATGAAGAAACAGGGAGGAGAGGAGAATGGTATGGCATTAATGCAAAGAGAAGAGCGCCTGAGTGTTGCTGCTGCTGTTGTCGGTCTTGGTGGTAGATGAAGGTTTTGATCCTTCTAAAAGCCTCCTGGCGTTTTATGGTAATCCCAACAACAATGGATTTTGCTTCATCCCCATCATTTTCTGAATTTGGTCACTTTCACTTCCAAGCTTCCAGCGACCCTCCCTCCCTATCTCTCGCGCTCTGTGAAAGCGAGGGCAACTAGCAACGGGTTGGATCCGGATGAAGTTCAGCAACCGCCCTTCCATGCGTCTCTTAGAACTTCCAATCTTAGCGGACGTCTACGAAGGGACGGTATCCCTCAATTGGCCCTTAAATGTGGGAACCATACGTTTTTAATAGTTCATTGTACCGACCTCCTTAGTTTTATGGTTTCTCAAGGGAGTGGGTCTGGGAAGTCCAAGAGGTCAAAGAGTCCAGGGCAGACACATTGTACTGAGGACTCAATCCAGTTCATTAGCATATCAATCCGGATCCGAATCCCCACAAACACCTGGAACTAAGTTGGCGCAGTCCAAGTAAGGTGGTTCTTGAGTAGGCGTCCATCTCGAGATTGATGGATGATATCTGCTGCTGCATACCGACATAAATTAGAAAATAAAAGAACTGAAAAAGGGGATGAATGAACGAAGGTTTCCATGGTAAGTATTGCTTTAACACCATGCATTTATTGATTTCAATTGCAGATCATAGTGGGAGGGTAAAAGCAGCATTCTTTCCAAGTTTGAGGACTTGCTTTTCTGCAGATTGTTTGGAATTTCTTTCTACAGTTGGTCGCAATTATGGATGATAAAGAGACTGCTATTACCAAGATGAGAAGGAAGCGATGGAAGGAAACAGTAGTGGAGGAAACCTCTAGCTTGCGTTGTGCATGAAAAAGGTGCGACTTTCCTTCCCCACGGAGAGAATATCTTGTACTTCTGTATTACTTGGTTAGTCTCTATCTGATCATGTCAACCTACACTTTTGATGGTGAAACACAGTGACCTCTCGAGTCCTGAACAGCGGAGGATCAACCAGCTTCTGCTTTGAGAATTTGGAACTGCTGGACTATATCAGGACCCATGTTCGAACCTCCACTGAGCTGTCTCACTCGTTTCTGGCTATTCAGAAAAAGGGAAACACTGTGGAGAAACAAAAGGTTTGCCCTTCGAATCTTTGCTTGTGAATATATTCAAATACGCGATAACAATGGCTTCGTTCTATTATTCTCGTAAGGGCAGCGGCAAAATGTGTTCGATAAGTTTTTAGTAGATGCGCAGTTTAAAAACTGATATTTATTTTCCCGGCAGTACAGATCTGGCGACCAACGTCTCCAAGAAGGAAATTTTCCAACTTTTTGTAGTCACATATGACATCTCCCTCTCATTCTCTCGTTGTTTTTCATCCACTACAAGTCTAAGCGCCACCCAGTTAGGTAACACGCAAATTAGATTTAGTAATTGGAAAAGAACTCTGCTACTAAGGAACTCATTATCACTCGCAAAGATGGGTTCCGCAAGCTGAAGACAAGTAAAAGGTGCACATCAAATTAGCTTGAGTATGATACCACATAGATGATGTAAACCAACTCGATGAAATGTTTATTCGCAGACTAAAATAAGTTTACATTTTAACTTCCATTCAAAAGGTGGCTATTCCTGATTTCATTCGTGGGAAGGCAAGTCAAAATACTCCAACTAAAAAATGGGTCTCCCTTCCAGATATCAAATCCAAATTGAAAAGCAAAGAGAAGTTGCGTGCTTCCTTTATATTCCCTCTGTGTTTATTGATTATTGACCCTTCACGACGCAATCCATTTGGCTTATTCATAGATCCATGGAGAGGTTCATTTTAAGAGTTCGGATATCTTTAACTATATTGATGTAGATGGCAATAGTGGATCACAATCTAAAGCATGATAGGTTGAACTTTTGCCTACCATCCATTTGGTTGTGCTTGGTTTTCTCACTACACCTCGTTATGTTTACAGCTCCCAAGACAGCACCCTGCCCAAGATGGTATTGATAAAGAGACAAAAGAGCAACCCAAAAGAGTTGGGGAAAAGAGACAGAAAGAGCTTTAAGTCTTCAAGAAATCTTTGAGTCAAAACAAGAAACTGTATCTCGGAGCACCAACTTTGAAGATTTTGGCGAAGCTAGTACGCGTATACTTTGATGGATCTAGAAATTGTGTAAGAAGATGCTCAACCTCCTGCTACCACAACCAAGAAAGATAATGGCAAAAATAATTCAGGGTTTGCTTCAAGGGACCAGTACTGATGATCGTCTTTTTCTCTCATCCTAGTCACATGGGTAGGGCACGAGTTTGGGTATGTGATTTTAGAAAATTTGAGTATGGGGGTATGACAGAGTATATACATAAATATGCAATTTTGATGGATGGGAAATAAGAAAAAAAAAGGAAAAAAATCAAAATTGAAGAAAAAATTAAGTTTCAAAATATAAATTTTTTTAGTATATAGCCATATCCAGCCATACCCACACACGTGTTCCTGTGCCAGTGCACTGACACAGCACTTGGGCAGATCACACGTACCCGTGTGACTTAATCTCGCATTAAGAGAATGCTAGATAATAATTTATTTGGCTCCTTGAATTCCCTGCTGCTCGATAGCGAATCCTTCTTTTTTTAACTAATTTATCCACATTGTTTACAAATCTTATTGTAAAACTAAAAGTTTCTTATAATCCACTATCTTCTATTACAATAAACTCTTAAGGGACTCCAAGATTCAGGACACATCTTTTTCTCGCTACCATGTCCACCTTACAGTAAAAATTCTTTGTATGACTTGACAAATACTTAGTTCTCTTTCTTCGACATCACAAAAATGATGATGGTCAGAAGGAATGAAAGTCTCAAGTAAGCTTTACATAGATTTAGCCTATGAATCTAAACTTATTCAAGTTGTCCCATGGGTTCTCAAGTAAAATAAGGACAACTGTAAGCAGTATAAACCAATACCTGCAGCAGCTTGGGAAATTCAGATACGCCTGAAAGTTAATTTCCCTCTAATGTTTTGATCATAGATGTATCCTGCGATTCTCTTAACGTATGATCAGCACCAACATGTTGCTCCAGTTTGGCTTGTGACTCATGTTGGGATGAAGTTAAGCTCGAGATGCTGCCTTTAGAAGAGCCACGAGCTGAGACCAAGCTGTATTAACTTTGGAAGAAAAAGGAAAAGAAGACGTTGCTCGTTCATGAGTGGTACCGTGTGGTTGTGTTAGTAGATCTTTACAATAGAGAGAAGAGAGAAGAATGTTGCTGCAGGATGAGAATGGTGAGGATCATCCTGCTATTTTTTTGTGGGTCTGCCTTAAATCTATACTAGTCCCTCCAAAACTTAAACCTATCTTCTGCCAAACTGTAGATTTGAAAACTATAGGTTTCAGATTCTCAATATGCCTCAAACTCATGGATCTCAAGTCAAAAGAGGAGAAAGTGTGACTTGAGATGCATAGATTTTACGATGCAAAAATTACAAATTTATGATATAATTCATGCATCTTTCGAAACAAAGAACTTCAAATTCTAGTACATTAAAAACAAAAAGATCCGAAATCTTGAAAGATAAGATGCTAAAATCTTAATTGACTTCACATCTTAAATCTAGAGTAACCAAACACACCCTTCATGGTTTATTTTAAGAGATGTGACCTGAGTGATCAACCCTTGACCGCTAACCTCCTAATACATGGTCGATGGATCTAGATTTTATCGGCTGTAATGCAACATTCGCAATCTAAGATTCTGTAAGACAAGAAAAGTAAGCTATTTCCAGGCATTTTTGAAGGAGCGGATCCAGTAGTCGCTATATTAAATACCAACTTGATAGGTAGTGCTGCACTTAACAAATAAAGGAATGTGGATTTGAGACCTTGGGTTATAGAGCATGCATGATCATGTTTTGCAGATTAATTAATTGGAACGAATGTGATTTGTTTATTGTTTTTTGGGTTTCAACTTGATGCCAGAAAGGAAAACTGA
The DNA here is from genome assembly GCF_008831285.2 of Nymphaea colorata. Lineage (NCBI taxonomy): Eukaryota > Viridiplantae > Streptophyta > Magnoliopsida > Nymphaeales > Nymphaeaceae > Nymphaea > Nymphaea colorata. The sequence continues at coordinate 4,968,584 of NC_045143.1, forward strand.
CACCAATTATATAAACTTTTGGCTAAAGAAGATAGTGCTGTTGTCTAGATTTACCAATTATTTAGTCCTTCTGAGAATATTCTTCTGCTCAACTTTATCATGCATGAGTTCGAATTCTTGTTTTACCAGTGCACGAGATGCCCCACTGCGAGAAGGCATTTCTCTGAGACCTTTGACTCCCGAAAAGGAAAATAACAAAACGAAGCTGAAATTGATATAAAGCATTAACTTAGTGATGTATTTTGCAGAAAAGGTGGTCAGATCTACGGCTATCTTTTAGTCATACTTTAATGGTTTTGGTCTAAAAGTGGTGCCATACATCTGTAGGTGATATCCTTGAATGAAAAATCATAACCGCTTCATAAAGAATGTCACTCATCTGTTTCATATATGAACAAGAAAGATTCCTGCTTTGATTTGGCTAACCAAAAACATTGTTTCCAAGTGAAATATTAGAAATTGATTGTGATATATGCATGGTTTCTTGTACAGAAGATGACCACCATGAGAAAGCTCGGACAACAAAAGGCAGGGTAAGGGAGGGTAGAGTTTTAAAGGGTTAAACCCGTTTAATTTGGTAATGAAAAAATTTTTTTAGAACAGAAATCTCGAAACTGATCATGCCATTCTTATTAATTTATAACCAGATTGATTTCTGACTATCAATGAGGACAAGGGCATGAAAAAAACTTGAAAACACAATGATGGGGAAGGGTTGAGAATTGATTTAGGGTCGTTAACTTGACACCCTACACATTTCCCTCTTACGACCTCTTCACCAATTGGTTATAAAAAAGAAGCTATACTATGTTCGTGGCCGCCTTACATTTTTTCTCTTTTTCTTGAATATGAAGATCAGGTTCTTGGCATATGCTAGGATGTAAAAGGTTCTTGGCAAATGCTAGGATGTAAATGGTTTTCCAGCAAATTAGTAGATAGAGAAACAATATGTCACCGAATAAGAACAAAAACCAGCCACTCCGCGGCCTAGCCATCCTATCCTCTAAAAGTAGCCTGCAACCATTCACAATCTTCTTCCTCTTTCCCCTTTCGGTTTGAACCACTCACCGTGTGAACTAATAAAGTTTTCTTGACACAAAAATTCATGATGTTTGTATGTGAATGTGGAATATGTCACTTGGCCAACTTGAAAATCATGGCGGCTGTCGTGACTGGTACCAATCAAAAGGCAAATATGATGAGATCCTGGGCCCCGATGGGTTGTAGGAAAACTAAACAGAAGAGTGCAGGAAATTCGAGCCATCACTTAACGAGTGGTGCGGGCAATGCTACACAATCCCGGTCGACAAACAACAATTTATGAATAGCTGTTTTCAGAGATTTTATCTTTACACAAGTCGGATGAAAGCCTTAATGTGACCATCTCTGTCTCTGTCTCTCTCTCCCTCTCTCTCTGACAACGCAGAGATGTACACAGACAGTTTGTTACTCATAATCCCATGGCAGCGTCTCCGGCACAAGCATAGCACAGCCCGACTATCACGCAAGAGATCATAAGCAAATGATGGTTGACAATCTTCTGCCTTGCTCATTAGAGGAAGATATCCAAACATTTCTATTGAAATAGAGAAGGCAAATGTTTGTCAAAAATTGCCTAAAGATGGAAGGCATGAAAGAAAAGTAACAAAGTTCATAGTTATTGATTGTCACTTTTTACACTTTCTGAGGTAAAAATCTTGGAGCCGGCTAATTTGCTCCACTGAACAACAAATTTTGTATTACATACAGGACTTGCTGCTACTTTACAATAACGTATGATGATAGGATCAAACCATTTGCAAATTTCTTACTAAATGGCATCGAACTCTTATTGCTAACTCTTCAATCTCCTGAAAAAATTCGCTTGATATTGACAATGTATTCAGGTGACTATCAACATTCAACTATTGGGTTCATGCGTTCACCTAATACTGAACCCATTTTACTTCCGTCCTTGCCTCTGCTACTTAACTGCAAACTGCCTCAACTGCTACCCGCTTCATGACTCCCGGACAAGGGTCTCCCCTGAAGACATCTTGGGAGATGACCACGGAGCACCACTCCTGTCCAACACACCTCTGCAACGAGAAAGACAAAAAAGTATAAGAACCTAAATGGATTTACATACACAAAGCTGCATACACACCTAAGCACATGCCATCCTGCACAAATACACACACGCATGCACACACACACAGACACACACACATAGTTTTGAACGAACCTTTTGAAAAATGTCATATGAATGTGGGGAGTGACAAGCTCCTTGCTTGAAACTTCCACAGACTCCTTGAGGAGTCCCAAAACTAGCAAACTTAATTGAGGTGATCTTTTGTCCCTCGGAGCATGCCAGATGAACCTTTGCCTTCTGCGGTTCTTCAGGCTTGCCATATTTCTTAATCTGCCAATTCTTCAAAGTTGGATGCCATTCTGAAATATCAGCACACGCACTTGCCAACTTTCTCTTCACCAATGTGATTCCTGAAGGATTACCACCCCATTCTTCAAAGATCACCAAAAGATTCCCAGTTGGATTCAGCCAAGAACGTGGAACATGATACCTGGCATGACAGGATTTTAGCTTGACATGGCTCAGGGTCCAATAGTTTGGAATGGAGACAGGTTAGTTATCTCACCATCTCTGTGAAGGCTCGCCACAGTTTGATCGGCATTTATTCTCATCAAAAGTCCCAGGATAATCACAACCTCCACAGTTACCTTTTGCAGTGTAAGCAGGCCAGTAACGTCCAATGCTTTCTCCATTTATCCATATTTGACCTTTCCCCATGCTGGCCATATCTAGAGCCAGGGGCTCTGTTCCAGATGGTGCATCAAATGTTGCCTGCATCATTAGGGCAGTTGGAGACCATTTTGAGACAAAATTAGACCGGAAATGCCTCAAAGCTCAGACAAGGTCTTTAAACGAATGTTGACATCATTGGTTTGCCTTACCTTGTACCATGTTAGTGGCTCTCCTTGAGCGACCGTGGATCCCTGGGTCCATTCTACAGAGGCACTTCCACTGACTGTGTGAAGGCTTAAAGCTTCACCTTTTAAACCAACCTGCAGAAATCGCTGTGATTGGAACACTCTAGATAGAGTAACATGATAACTCCATGCTGTCTAAGCATACCTTGTACGACCACTTTTGCCAGGTTAAGTCCCTTCTACCTTCATTCAGTCCACTCAACTCCACAGGCCCAAGAACACCTGCATTCCAGGTCTCAAATTGTTTGCCGACATTCTACATTCAAGAAAGTAGAAAGAATTATTTTCAGAAAATAAGGCGTCAATGCTAATCATAATAATTGGGTGGTCTATAGAGGTAAAACTGACCGGCAGGCCAACTGCTATGCTTAAGAGTGCAATTCTATTGCTTCCAGCCCATAAGTTCAAGCTCTCAGTAAGTGTCAGCTTTGGGTCCTCTAAACTTCCATACATGGAACCTGCAAATAGCCAATAGTCACCAAAACGTTCATAAATGTTTAATTTTGACCATTCTACTACTCAAAACTCCATGAGCCACAGAAGTCTACCTGCAAGCTTTCCATTGACAAAAGCATGTAAAGCATGACCTGCTGACATGACAGTAAGAACTGGCCATGCTCCACCATCGAGAAATTTCTCACTTGAATCTATATTGACACTGAATCCACAAAAAAGGGAAAAGATAAATCACGCTAGGGGCATGCAAATTCTTTGAAATTCAAAATGCTTCTGTCCGCATGAGTATTAATAAATCAGGTGATTAAAGGAAGCAGACAACTTAGTTACTCACTCTGTCATGTACCACAAGTAATCACTAACATCCCTTGTTACATTTAACTGCTCTAACAAGCCCACAACAGTAAAAGGATCATCATTATATGAAGCAATCTCTTCGTTATATGATTCCCATGCCAATCCTTCGTTAGAGAGTGGGACCATCTGCATATTTGAAGCTTGAACGCCAACCTGTGCCAGCATCCGCCAACTTGTGATTGGGCATTCATTCAAATTGATCAAAATGAAATTGAAGCCAATATCCCTAAATTCTCACCATTGCAGTGTTGAAGACCACATTTGTGCAATCAGGGAGGATGCTGATTGACCAAGGTGGAAGATTGTAGTGCATGTTTCTAAAAGACACTGTTGCAGTAGCTTTCGTGTCATAGTTGGCAAGAAAAGCAGCACAAGCTCCAGTTTTTGAGGTGAAAACGTGAGCCTGGACAGTAAAAATCAGCCAGTTTAAATTTCATACTGAATCAGAATCTGTTTCTATCTCTGTAGCCGAAAAGAGATCCAGGCAGATACCTCTTGGTAGTTCCCAAGTGAATCCACAGTAGGATCACCAGAGACTAAAGCTGGTTCACAGAGCTTTATGGCTTTATGGAGGTCTTTCAGATGTCCCCATTTTGGTTGCCTAATCAATCCTATTAAAAGCAATAAAGAGATCAAATTCAATAAGGGGGTAAAAATGGTCATTAATATATCACAAACAAACTAAAATTAACTCCATATTCTCTACAAGAAACAGAGCTCTGCAATTAATGCCTTCCCAACCTCAAGTTACTTCCAAGATAAAGATGCTGCATGTTAGCCATAACATACCATATTCATCTAGAGGAGCGTCATAGTCATAACTAGTGGTGATGAAAGGCCCACCAGCAGTCCGGCCAAAGTTAGTTCCACCATGATACTGCAGTGGGTGTCAACATGGATATAAAGTCAAACTACTTGATGCTTAGCAAATAAGAACAAGAGCCAATGTATTTTTAGTAGGAAAAGTTATTGAGTTAATTCCGAGTCCTGTGACAGCAGCCTGTTGACTAAATCTTACCATGTAATAGTTGACAAAAGACCCTCCTTTCTGTATGAAACGTGCAACAGAAAATGCTATGTCTTCAGCAGGTCGATAGGGAACTGCACCACCAAACTCCGTAAACCTGGGCAGAATAAAAAGGATAAAAAGTTCAAAAAATAGCAGATAGTCTGAACATGACTCCCAGTAAACAATATCCAAACTCCCATCATCTGCATATTAGCAGACCACGCATGAATCTATTTGAAGAAATACATGGTCGATTGGAAGATAAAAAAAGTATGTCAAGCAGACGTAAAGCATCAGAGAGAAAAAGTACCATCCTGTCCAGTTTTCAGTCCACATCTTCGGTTTATATGGCTTGTTGGGAGTGAAATAATCGCAGTAATATCCATTGCATGTATTTATCTGTCATCAAATATATAATTCATCAGGAAGAATGTAAACAAGTCCTGCTGCCCCATATTTTAGAGTACACCTGCCTTTGAAACAGAAAGTATCATATCTAACCTCCTTTAGCAACCAACATGCAAGAGAAAATTTCATAAACAAATACAGCAGCTGATTAACAATCAGGAAAATTCTCTCCCAGCCAACAAAATCATATATGCCACAATAGAACTAGGTCGATCATGATTATCAGATCACCAGAACACTTCAAAAACTGTTTCCCTCTCTCACACACACCAGGAAAATTCTCTCCCAGCTACCAAAAACAAAGTATGAAGTGATGCATCTGGGTTTATTCATGATCTTCAAATTACCAAAAAAATTCAAAAAATTGTCACACAAAGACACACGAAAAACACATATATGAAGTAGAGATCTAATATCCTGACAATCACTAATCTTGACAATCTAGACTTACCTCTCTTCTCTCATTAAATGTCATTTAATAAGGGGAAAGGTAAGGAAAGAGAGACCAAGAAGACAACTAGTCAGGATTGTGAGAAGTGTAGGATATATATATATATATATATACACACACGCACGCACATGCAGGCACGCACGCACATACGACTGCAAACTAAAATTTGACATATAAAGAGCTAGTAATTGCAAGGACACTTACGATTGGATCTGGTGCATCATCCTGTTTGCACATAATCCATGGAACCCCTGTACCAAGAGACACAGCCATGTCTGCAGCCCAAGCTGTGTATGCCTTTCCAGGGGCCCCAATCTCCCACTCTTCTGGGCCATATTCGTTCTCAATCTACAAAATGGAAAAAATCGCCTAGACTTTACTACGAAACAAGGAAAAGAAGATTTCCAGCTAATAGCCAGTTCATCCTCGAAATGAAATGCTTCCATACTTGTGACAAGATGATTGGTCCTCCTTGTGTCTGGAACAGCTTTTCAGCTTTCATCATCTCAACAATCTTTTGAGTGAATCCCTTCATTGCAACCTTCATAATTCAAAAAAAAAAAAATGAAACGGAAACTCATCACGTCCCACTTTTTCATTTCACTAGATCTAAACATGTCGCCAGAAGAAAATTCTTAAACAGCTAGAGGCAACAGAGCAAAAACATACCTTAAAAGGTTCATTATCAGTTCTAAAGCTGATACCTGGTACATACTTCAACCAAACCGGAAATCCTCTGTAATACCAAAACGAAGTTAATGCACAAGTCATTAAATCCAAATCCAGGCAACGTAATGTGCACATTCTAATTTGCAGAGAAAATCAAGACTGACCCAAAATTCCATTCAGCACAAATATAAGGACCAATCCGCAAGTGAACATAGAGGCCGGCTTGTTGAACCACCTTTATGAACCGAACAAGGTCGTATCTGCCCTCAAAATAATACTGCAAAGAACAGAAAGACATGACAACATTATGAACCTATCTACCAAAAAATAAGAAAAAAAAAAAAGGTACCACTAAAAGAGAATCTGCAAGTAGAAGGAAACGAAATGTTACCTTCCCAGGGGAGGGCTCATGGCCGTTCCAGAAAACATAAGTTTGGATAACATCCAAGCCTCCTTCCTTGGCTTTCTGTATCAGATCAGGCCACATCTACATGAACCCCAGCAAATTTCATTATATCAGCGCCTTCTTGAGTAACAGAATATCCAAAAAAAGAACAGGAAGAGAAGAACCCCATTTTCCTCATTTCCAGATTTTTTGATGAATGTACCTCAGGAGTGCTCCTTGGGTAGTGAATGGACCCAGAGATGAGGATCCTCCTCTGCCCATTGATGATGATTGAGGTGCGATCATAAGAAACAGAGCACAACACCACCTTAGTGAATGTGGCTAACGTCAACAAAAACCATAACACGGTGCTTTCTCTCCACATTCTTTCAGCGTTTCTTCTCTCACCGGGAAAACACAAATAACAAGGAAAGAAAGGGTTTCGCTTCCTTGTCCCTTGAGTGCTTGTCCTCCCACCCTCTCTCCCTCCACTTTTCTCGGTTTGGGAGTGCTCCCTTTCTGGGTTGGCTCCCTCCTTTTTAAAGAAGGCAGGGGGGACCCTCTCATACGTCAGGACGTGGATCGTCATCCTCTGCTTTCTGTTTTCTTTGACTAACAGCGATCAATTTCTACAACTCAATGTAATCTCCATTTTCTTCAGTTTTAAATGCAGACAGTGGATTCCATTGCAGGAGGTTGGTTTCTGCCGATTCAGTAACTTTGAAAGGAAGCACAAACGACCACTAGTTTGCAGATTCATTACAAAATGATACCGCCTTACGTATTTAGCAGAGGTTCTGCCTAATCCCAACTGGGCACACAAAATAGGTGGAGCCTTTAAGCCGAAGCTTTAAATCAAGCAATGTAGATGTCTTAGCAATGTATGTCCTCCGGCGAAATGTTATTCCCGGCGAAGTTGATCGTCCAAGTCTCGATATTGCATTAATAGATGTGCTTTAGAAGATGAGGAGGATCTCAGTAACAAGTTAGATGTAAAAAAAAAAAACTATAAATTTTAAGTCGGATGAAAGGGGTGGAAATTCAACCTTAAATTTATGAATCTAATATCTTAATAATCTCAAATCCAAGGAAAAAAACAATTGCCACATTAGTATTATCGTCAAGACAATAGATTGAATTTGATGTCCTCGTCCAAAAAATATGAAAACGAAAAAATTACAAAGAACTGCCCAACGTTTGGGCAATTAACGGATGAGTACCTCCGGCGAAATGTCATCGAATGTGGCCCATGTATATATTTTCAAGGGCCCCTTTGTAATTACGTGATAACGCGTTTTCACCTTTCGTCTAGAAATAGAGAAAAAAACATTATTTTATAATAAAGGACATAATTGGAATTTTCAGAATCATGTGGTTTATAGCTGTAGTACTATGCAGATCCATGGAATTATATGTGTGTATGTATACAACTACAAACCACATGTTTTGAAAATTCCAAATATGTCCTTTATTATAAAATAATGTTATATACACAAGTGGTAACTTCTTTCAAAATATTTAAGCTGCATGTGGGTGCCACTAAAACTCTTTGGAGCCATTCATTGGGTCAGGAACATTGCTCACAACTTATGACTTTGATAGACTATATTGCCCTGAAAATATGGATATGGAGATGAAAGTTGCCAAAAGATGTCAGCATATTTCTAGATTAACTTAACTGTAAAAATGCAAATAGTATAGAAGAGGTTTGCAACATTTTCCAGTTGAAAACATTACTCTCCAAACGGTAAGTTGAACGAATTCTCGAAACATTAACTATCTGTACTGCAAAAGGAGGTGCTACAAATACACAAATTAAAATGTGGTGAATGTAGCACTCGAAAGCACCACCGAAAGCAGATCCTGTACCAAAAATGATTGATTGAAAGTAGGTTTGAAAAAATGTGATTGAGCTCGGAAAACCTTACATTCACGGCCCATGATCTGAGTTAGGTAGGCGCCAGCGGGAAGTCCTGGGTCCAGTGGGTCCAGTTCAGTAACATGATGGGCTCATACTGAACCGATCATCTGTGCATGGTGGGTTCGGGTGGGTCAGGTAGGCCAGGGAGTCCAGCTCCTCGGCAGCTAAGCATAGTACCCTCCTCAGCTTTTGCTTTTTCACGTGGTTTCTGAAAATTGTTTTATTGGTACAAACTTAAATACCCCAAAATTTAAAGATAATTCTAGAAAAAAAAAGGTACGTAAATTAAAAAGAAACACATGAAAAACCTACATAATAAATTATAAAAGAGCTGCCAAAAAACACAAAAAAGAAATTGTATGGGCAACTTTTTCACAAAATACGTAACTTTATGGATGATACCATCTGCATGCCAATGTTTTTTCAAATGTGTTCGGTGCATAAACATATAACCTGCTCCATTAATTTCTCATCTAAAATTAAAAAAAGAAAAAGAAAAAAGAACAAATTATAATTCAAGACCACTACTGCTTTTCATTTTCTTTACATTTTCAAAGAAAGGTGTTTAAAAAATTCCTCTCAATTCATTATTTGCCCATTTTTTTAAAAAAAATAGAACTGCCTTCATATAGATAAAAAAACAAAAAATTATTTTATCAATTGGGTAGTAAGTTTATGACATATGCCCAATATAAGAAAGTTCTGCTTATAAAAATGGCAGAGCATTCCTTATATGGGTAATAAATATATGATCATGCCCAATATAAGAAAGTCTCTGGTCATAAAAATGCCAAAGTACTCCATATAAATACAAAACTATCTTTCATCAACCACCCTTATTCTGCCATTTTGTTTTACTCAGTGTGCGGCTCTTTGAAATTTTCTCTAAGAAATTGAGCATGTATTTGTGAACAATTAAAAGTTGAGCAATGATTTATTATTAACCCAAACATTCAGGTGTCTTTTCTTATAATTTTTTTCTTGAGTGAATTAAATTGTCAGACTCTCATCATCAAATTGGCTTTTACCTTGGATGGGACATGCTTTAGAAATGTAAGGGACATGAGCCATCAAGCTTTTGCAAAAATTTGGCATGTTTTCCCATGAAAAATACCTTCCTTGAGGAAGAAAACTTTCAAAGAGATTCTTTATGCGAAAATGAGAGGAGAGGGCCTACTGCTGCTTAACGTGGGTCTTCATGTCACTGTTTGGGAAAATTTTCCCAACCAAGACAATAATATATATATATATATATATTGAAAGTTTTATATGAAAAGTGGTTCAAGTGCTTCATTTCATAAAATTTATTTTCCATTCGTTATGAGATTTTTTGGGCAATATATTTGGGTAGGATTTGCTTAGAAAAGTAGGTTACTGCCTTTAAATCATGAATCTGCAACTTTCTTTTTTCTCTTTTTCTTTTTCTTTTTTCTTTTTATGACCTCGATGGAATTTGAATTTGGGATTTCTGCATATTGGCGGACCCACATGTGGTCTCGTGTGGGCAATTGCTCACACTAGCCCTACAAAATACTTTTATTTTTATATTGCTGCATTGAAATATTTGACTATATATATATATATATATATATTGCATGAAATTTTCGGATTAGTGCCTCTCTAACCAAAATTTCTGCCATTATGATGGAGCCATGCAGTTACCCACCTCGGTGTCGCTGCCATTGATAACTTCACATCGATTCATCATTGATTGCACCATAAATCCTTCACCCCTACTTCTTTCAAGTCTAACTTAACAGGAACCCGTGAACCAAGTTCTGCACACATGAAGATAAAACAAAAGTAGATGAAGTTCTGAGGATGAGTTCTAGAATCTAAGAGAACACTGTCATCATTCCGAGAAATATAATGCGATCACAGATGTGGTGTTTGGATCTAACAATCAAACATTATGCTTACTCGCATCATGATTTCCAAAACAATAATATAATAATGTTTTTCTTATCAAACACCTTATAAAAGTAAAATAATATGTATAGATTCCTATATTTCATCAAAGCAATGATGCTCACTTTGTGGAAGATCGATCCAGAAAGTTGGAAATGAAAGAAAATAAGGCACGCAATGCAATTGTCGGTTGAAAGAGATAGCTTCCGAGATAAGGGTTAGGTCCAACTGAAGGCCACTATGCTTTCATGATTCTTATTCAAAAAGGAAGCATCTCATCATCTCGTTGATCTAACTTCATCTTTTAAGCAAAGGCAGGTAGACCATTTCCACTACATGTCACTTTTTTGTTATAGCTATAGAATTTCATATAAGAACAACTATATAATTATGATACAAAATGTGTGTAAGGCAGGCAAAGAAACTGATTCTAAATAGTTTAAAGAAATTCATTTTCTTATAGGGGGCGTTTGATAGTCTTGGATTTGAGATCCAAGGTCACTTGAGATCATTGGGAATCTCAGATCCACAGATTTAAAGTCATTTCGAAACCGATTTGATCTCAAATATAAAGTTTCGGACCAAATGAGAGTGAGCCATGAACAAACTGGATCCAAACAAGTGGCGGAGGCCATTCACAATATGTTTGAAGGGCATTTTGTATGCAATTATGCAAATATTTAGGGTTAATTAATATGTAAGTAAGGGATTTTTATTGGGTTGTGCGAGCAATTGCCCACACAAGCCGACATGTGGCTCCGCCGCTGACCCAGAGTAGGCCGTGGTCGAGCCAACAAAAATTATTAGGATTAGGTAAAGAGTTTGATCAATCTCTCTCAAACTTTATGAGGGGAGGTGGCAACATATATTCCTATTTATCACTTACCTCAATATTCATTCGGGGCGGTTTTGTTAATTGGCTTGGGGCGTCAATGTCGCCACGTAAATGCTCGAGTCACCATGGTCAATGTACACGAACAAACACATGAAAAATTAAATGTTCCAATTGATTGAGAGAAGGAAGGTGTTAAGAACGTCCATTGTTGTTGTGATGGTTGCTCGCTAGGGGGTGAATAACGAGAGCTTGACTTGTTTGTGAATGAGTTTGAACAGAGTCGTCGAGCTCGAGTTCATGAGTCGATTTATTTAAATAATCGAGTTGAGTTTGAGCTCAACACGTAACTGTCGAGTCCAGTTCGAGCCTTAATCGAGTTTGTCGAGCCTTAATCAAGTTGATATATTCAAATGAGTTTATGAGTTTTGGAGCCTTAATCGAGTCGGAGCTCGAGCTCAACACGTAACGATGCATATCAATTATATTCAAACGAGTTTGTTGAGTCTTAATCGAGTCGACCTCGAGCTCAACACGTAACTGCCAAGTCGAGCTTGAGCTGCTTCTAGCGAGCTATTCTCGAGCTCGTGTTCACCCCTACCTAGTAATACAAAACTCCGTGTTGGTACTTCTTTTCCGAGGTCCTGCGACTATTGGGTTCCCACCAACAAGCCCAGCAGCACCAACCCCACTCAGTTTGCAAGGCCAATTTTGAAACAAATATGATTGCATTGAGGATTCTACATCAAACATTGCCGCAGCCTTGTACCCTATGGGTCGATGGATCCGTACCAAACACCGACAGCCACAGCCCTAGAGCTTGTGGGTTGAGGGCTCCATACCAAACATCGGCTGCCACAGCCATAGACTCTATGAGTCGAGGGCTTCTTGTCAAACACCGTCACAGCCCTAAACCCTGTGGGTGATAATGAAATACTCTTCTTGTTCACCCCATGTGATGCCAACGATATTTTCGTATAATCTGAACATGAAAATGAAAAGGACAATGGGAAAAAGTTACCTTGACGTGTGGATTATCTTCTTTTTCCACAGCTGCATAATTCAATGTACTGAGTGGGGAAGTATGGGCACACTGAACTTGCGAGAAAACAAGGCAAAAGGGATGTGTTGAAAAACACCAAAGCAATTGGACAAGAAAGAGAATTTTACTTGGAAGGACCACTTTTTTAGCCATATTTCAATTTTTCGGGCATCGCTTTCACGTCAATTAGGTGTCAATTTCACATTTATGGACAGCAGCAAAAATTTCTTATTTAAAGCTCAATGATAAAAGGTGAAATTTAGAATCTATCAACAATTTGTTACTCTTTCATGAAACTATATCTTGAAATTAAAACAGATTTATGAAATACTGTAAAATAGTGCCTTCGTAAATATGGTTCAATTTTTAAAGCTTATTCACGAAACAATAACAAGTTATGAACCCATGTAAACTCAAATCTGATTGCCTAAAACCCGATTAGTTAAATTCAATAAATGCTGGATCCAAACCAATTTCTAACTATTAAACATTCCTACTCATGATCCAGTTTGTAACTTGATTATCAAGAGCAATTATACTCAAAGTATGTCCAAACCTGACACTAGAGATGATTTGACACAACTTGGACAAACACCAACAACCTCAAACTAAATAATATATGTAGAAAAATTATACTTTTTTAGGTAAAACCAAATCCTTTATTCGTTATCGATATCTACAAGACTATGTGACCAAACCCTTTGACATTTATTATATATAAAAAAAATTATTTTCTCAGCTTCCATTTATTTAAAATTTTCACCGAATAATGGCCAGGACAGGTTGGTTAAACAACTTCTTTCAAACAGTGATAAATTTATCTCATGTGGAGACATCCAACTACCATCTAGTCCAGGCAATATGTCGATTTTGGTAACAACCCTCGTTAGATGAGTCATGCACAAGGAGGTCACGGGCAGGGTTGGAGCAGACCTGACCTTCAAGTGGGTCCCGAGCCGGTACGCTTTTCCTGGTCCAATTAATGCAAATTTGGCCTGGCGTGAATACTGCCCGATCCAACTAATCCACTGTCCGCTACTTTTTGTCCGGTACTTTTTGTCCAGACTATTCGAAAACAATATATTGTCAAACGTAAGTGCCTTTTCTATGAAGGAAAAAAAAAAACCATTGTAGATGCGACTTCTTTTTCCTAAATTTCTATATGACTTTTCTCGTGATTAGTAATCATTTCTGCATGAACAAGAGAGAGCAAGTTGCGTAGCCATATGATGACTGGTGTGGGCAACTGCCCACACCAATTTTTCAAAAGTTATTTATTTTTAAATGAGAATCTTATATATATATATATATATATATATATATATATATAGAGTATTTTTAAACAAGTGCCCTTCCAGCAAATTTTTTTGGATCCACCTTTGGAGGGAGTCCTAGCGCCTAAAAAAAGAGTCCGAACCACCATCCTCTCCCCGTCCGGAGCCTCTCAGAGTATAGAGTTGCTTTGGGTGAAGTTATGGTTACATCCTTTTAACTTAAAAGCAGCGCTTGCCACCAATTGAAGTGCATGAGAATAGCATACCGAACGTGATAGGCTTCTTGAGCCACCTTGCTGCATGATTGCACTATGCCCGTTAGAACTAGTCGGTGATAATTTGATAGTTCCTAACTAAACAATCAGAAGGCCAAAATATATTTCGCAGTCTGGTCAAGTTTAAGAAGCGATAATTGGCAGCTGTGGTTTGATTAACATGGACATCCCTTCTTGTTCAAGAAGAAGATGGCTGTAGGGGCAGAGTCAAGGGGGGGCCTGCATGGGCCTTAGCCCACTTTAATTTTTTTTTTAATTTACATGTTCTATATAAAAATTATAAAAGATGATACTTCGGCCAGCGTTAAAGTTTAGAAACTTTAATTTGACCCTCCTTATGAAAAATTTTTGGCTTCACCCCTGAATGGCCGGGTCTGGCTCTTGCAATAGAAGAGTTTTATCACCACTCTCTATCACTACGCCCCTGAATGGCCGGGCCTAACCATATTTACCTTAGTCGGATATTATTTGGTGTCATACTCTATGAATCTTTGTGTGTGAATTCAAGCTGATGATTATATGGTAGATTGAAATTTAACAAGCTAGAGACTTGGTTCAGTTTTTTAGCTGCTTTTACTCATCTTGTAAGAGTTATCTCGCTCAGACATGAAAACCAACAAGCCAGAACAAATTAAGTGGATTATAACATCTCAACCTTGAGAATTTGGGATGAGGGTGGGAATTTCTATTCCATGATCACTTGGCCAAAGACCTTTACAACATCATTTATGAAATTAGCTTTCATAATCACATATAAGATTGTGGTGTTGATCCCAACCATGGCGGACCTAGGGGCAGGCGGCTGCAGCATTGGCGGCCGCCTGCCCCTAGGTCCGCCATGGTTGGGATCCCGATAAAATGCATAGTTTTAGAGTAGAAAAAAATTTTGTCTGCTTAACAAGCTGCGGAGCTAGAAAATTCCAGCTAAGAGGTATTAGTTATAAAGTTTTAAATTTTCAATGGGCATCAATACGTAAATGAGAAAAATTACGCTGAAGCATCAATATGCAAATGAGTCTTTGCGGTTAATTGCCCACACAGTGCCCACACCTGCCTCTGCCCGGCCATATTGTTTAATATGATCTTCGCACACACAAGACTTAATGGGCCTAGTAGTGTTTGGATAAAGCTGAACATCTCACTTTGAGCTCTTGGTTCTTATCTCCTTATTGGATGGGAAGACCACATAAGCAGATGAGTAGGCATCTCCAACACCTCATGTGCTCCAAAGGAATGGCAAAAGAGCTCTCAAACACGACAACTCTTATCATCCAAAAACTTTTTACAAGTCAAAATGAAGCATCTATATCATACCAATGAAAGCTGTAGGCCTATATATATATATATATATATATATATATATATGCGGAACTACCCATACCAGTCCCATAAAATTTCTTTATTTTTACATTGGCATCTTTAAATCTTTACTCTATTAATTTATATGTATATAAGGTGCACTTCTAGTTATGAATATTTCTAAACTGAGTGCTCCTTTGCATGATACTTCATTGCTCCAAACACTTATTAACAACATATAGTCGCTCTTTATAATCTATAACTAGGAATCTTTCTACCGCAACATATAAAGTGTGATTCTTTCCACCCAAAAGATTATCAATTTAGCCCGATATAAATAAATTAAGCATATGCTCAACTAAATTTTCCCTTAACAACTGGAGTGGTTTGAAGATGGGTCGCCTTCAACCTTATTAAACGATTCTTCAGTTAACGTGAATCATTTGGAATATGGGCTTAACAGTATTCGCTTCGGTTGCTACTCTATAAAAAATATGTGAGTGCATCTTTACTAAAACAATATGGTAGTCAGCATAATTCATCTCCTTGCATTAAAAAGACAAAAAAATTCCATCATAGACATAATAACTGACCAACTTTGTTGTTGTTAATTTGTTTGATTTTGATTAACTTTTTAGATAAATAACTAACGATCATAACAAGCATTGCTGCTGGTAAAATGTTGATAAGACACGAAAAAACAATGAGAGGAGGTCCTACAATATAATAATAATAATAATAATAATATTACTATTATTATTATAATTATAATAATATAATAATAATAATAATAATAATTGTGGATAAGACGGCCAGGTGTGCAGCGGCCAATGCTGACAATGCATGATAAATTCCTTCTTCGATGAATTGATTCCGACAAAATTAACAATATAAATGTGACCTACGTGGTTTGTTCAATGAATGCCGGCTTTCCAGCCACCAGCTGCCACCAGCTTCTGGTGGTCGGGGCGGAGGGAAGAGGGGCCCGCCAAAGTTGTGGCCCCACCTCAGCAAATTGAAAAAAAAAAATTATATCAGAAAATTTAAAAATGTATTTTTTGGATTCGGGTTTAGTTTGGTCTTACTCGAAAAAACTCGTCGAATCGTTTGGTCCGCACTTGAGAAAAATTCTTACTCCACTTCTGCTGGTGGTATTGCCTAAATCTTCCTAGTTGGCAAGATAAAGAGATGAATTTCATATTTTTTGAGGTATAATTAATTAAAAATATTCAATTTATATGATTTATATAGTATAGTGGCGCCCTTAAAAATATGAGCATCCTTGAATCATTGCCCCTCCATTTAAATTTCTTGGCTCACTGATCGAACCTATATATGTGTGAAGCTTAGAAAATAGGAAGAAAGAGGAACGAAGGCAAGATAGATCTGCATTGAAGAATCTTTCGCCCTCGTTCTTTGGATGACATTATTGGAATGAACGGATGCATTAGTTAATTTTAAAAACATTTTTTATTTCAAAAGAGACGTTGAAGGCCAGAATTTTTTTCTCTTTTGATAGTTCTCCGTGACAAAGAAGCAGAAGGGGCATTAATTCCAAAACTTAGAATATATATATATATATATATATATATATATATATATATATATATATATATATATATATATATATATATATTCTGGGTTTTTTTAAATTAAGAGAATTGACTAATATTATTGTATTTAGGGATGTTCAATTGGACATGGAACTGAGGGTGGGTATGCAAAAAAAGTTACTATGCACATTACATTGAGAGGGATTTAATATGATTATCTATAAGAATATGTGTTTTATGAACATATTGATGCTCTTCTTTTTATGAAACATGGTGTGAGTATTTCTAACATTTGTTTATTGGATATAAAAACAACATTTATAATCACCCCATGGCATCAGAACACTGTGTTTTTGGAATATTTGTTTTTTTAGATTGTAATGCTCTTCTTTTCAAATGTCTTTTAAATGAGATACCTGTTATGACATGGTACAGTTCAGAGGTGGAGCCAAAGGGGGGCTTGCAGGGGCCCTAGTTCTAACCCTCTTTTTACTTTTTTTTTTAATTTACATGTAAATTTTAAAAAATTTACTCGTCCTATATAAAAATTTTGAAAAATGATATTTCAGCCACTGTAAAATTTTGAAACTATAATAAATCTGGCTCCACCCCTGGTAGAGCTGTGACTTCCTTCATGGGGCCAAGAAAATTTTTCGCAAGGGTCTATTATATTTCTCAAAATGTTCATAAAATATTAGTCCGCGGAGTTTGGGCCTTTGGCTCCACCCTGCTGTTATCTGATCTAATATTCTGTATAAAGCCAAAACCAGATCTGACCATAATGGTATGTCATTCCAAATCTAAATGTGATCCAAGTTAACTCTTAGGATGAAAGCCAAATCCAAAGACTTTTCATATTGACAAACTTCAAGACCTTTGTTTATGGGTCCTATGTAGGGCTATATATATATATATATATATATATACAATATTGTCCTTACTGGAATCAGGCCACAACACGTCGCGCCGACACCCTCGGAGGCTTGCGAAGTTCCAAAACTTGATGGCATGGATGATCAAGATTTTGGTTGGTAGAGCAAGAGAGAGATAAAAAAAAAAAAAAGGCTTATTAGGGTGAGTGGATAAGATGGCCACACCATGACAGAAGGAATTGGTTGGATGTGGTATGAGTCACTAAATGGCACAGTCATTAAATGGCATGGAATAGGGAAAGATTCCCTCCATGTTTCTCTCTCCATATCTTCCCATAAGATGGAAAGAAATTTATGGGCTAGCTAGTTGACAACCACATTGGGGCCTTCTTCTGCATTTATTCCTTATGGTCCCTGCATAGGTTTCTGGAGTCACACATATCTTGGAAATTTGCATTGATCTAAGATAGATGTAAATAATCTGCTATTCATACAATACAATTCATGCCTCCAATGGGTTTGTTGGGGGTTCAACTGCTACGGAAATCTGCATTCATTTTTTTCGGGGTCGTTTGGCAGCGAGGATGCTTAGTGAGTGTTCAATGAATCTGCTTCAATATTGTAGCAGATTCTTCAAGTGAACCTGTGCGAATATTTGGGTTAGATTCATTAGACACTTTCTAAGTGTTCTTAGAACCAAATGACCTCTTTAGGGTCAGTTGATCAGCATTGGAAGATATCAACTGCAGCTATTGCAGATTTCATCAACAAACAATCGAGTTTGATAGGATAGATGAATTGTATTGTTCCCGATTTGCATCTACTTCTAATGAATATAAAACAATGAATTGGTAGGCGGAATCGTTCGATAAAGTTAAAACAGTGAATTGGTATTAGTAGGCAGAATTTGCTGCACATGAACATGCCTCCCTTTTGTACTGTTATTGTTCCCATTCAGTAAGAACAGACGACAAACAATCTTTGGTTTTGGTCAGAAATTCGATTCATGAGTGTAAACAGGTTGAATAAAGACTTAATATATTGCAAATTTTTTTGCCACACAAAATCAAATTTTCTTTGTATTTAGTCGAATGGGGACATTTCTTTTACCATCACTTAAAACTAAAAAAAATCTTACCCAGATTAAGGGAAAGGAGGGTCGAAGAAATGGACAAACATTGTTCAATTTAAAAAAGGCAACCTGGAACACGATAAACTTTTAAATTTTACATAAAATTATTTTTGGGGAGCCCTCTATTTGCAAGGGCTTTCAAAATTTGCAGCTTTTATTAAAAAAAATTATAGAAAGTACAATATATAATATGGATGACATTGGATAAGTTGGTGGTAGGTCTCTCCTTGCTGCTTCTAACCGCTCTTCGTTGAAGAAACCCTGACCACTCTTCCTCAGGAGAGCTTCTCTACTGCTTCCTGCGTCAAAGTTCATTCTGCAGGTACACTTTCTGCTACTTTGTGTCCTACAATATGTGTGATAGCAATTCAGGAATTAGCTACTGCGATTTTTCGTGTTGATAATGTCTGGAAACAAGTGTTACACAGGCAATAATAGAGTGAATCAGTGGCGGAGCCACATATATGCTAGTGTGGGCAGTTGCCCACACCAACTTCTCAAATTTCTTTCATTTTTACATTAAGATGGCTTAATATTACTTTGTTATACATATGTAAGTGCCCCTTCAGGTACGAAAGCCTGTGAGTCAACGCCCCTTCAGAAAACTTTTCTGGCTCCACCATTGGAGTGAGTATGAATCTTACCGATCATGTTTTGGGAAGAATATGGAAACTGATTGGTAATCCAGTTTGGGCCTTCAGCACACTTTGGCATCTCAATCTGATCCAGTTTTGAGCCAAATCTGAACCTGGTGGATTAGCAGGTTGCATACCAAGAACACACAAAATTAGAGATTTTCTCGAAGCAGTTTGGTCGGAAAAGGCCGCTAAGGCGCGCTGTGGTGATCTTGATCAACATGGCTCTTGATTCTAGTGGCGCTTTGCCTTCCATTCTTAGCCAAATCTGATCAGTCTTGGTGTTGTCAAGACTGATCAGCAAAGGGGTTGTATCAATTCTCTCAAGAATGTTCATGCTTGGATTTCTCTTTGGACTTGTTGGACAAAGAAATGCGATCATCCCACTGCCCGAGCGAGGCCCGAAATCGTAGATGCTTAGCACAAAAGGTGAACGCCATGTGACTTGAACTAGGGACCGGCCACTGACCCGAGTCGGTCGCGCTACACTCCTCAGGACTTTGGCTCCATAATGAATTTTCTTCACATTTCAACAAAGAATCTCCCACTAGTCTTTGAAATACATTTGTGGGGAGTCATGCATATAAGTCTGATCTACAAGAAGGTGTAGCATGATAAATTATGTTATCCTTGTGGTTCAGTTTGATTGAAAATGCATACAAATATGGGCCTTCATGATCTGGTTTCATGTGCAACTTGATTGCTCCAAGAAGCCTGCAATCTCCAATTCTTTTGATCAATAATTGCAACTGCTAGATTGTGTGAATAATGGCTAGGAAAAGTCTAGTTGTCCCTGTCAAGAATTTTCTTTGCCCTACTATGGATGAGGAAGCCACCAAAGCAGAGGACCCCCCCTTTGTTGCAGATTATGTTCATCATGAATGTCCAAGACTGTGCATGCCTATGCATTTCTTGTGATCCAAACAAATTATTCTGTCTTCCTCCTTCTTTGCAATAAAAAAACCCATGAAATATTGCTAACTAAAAAAATTATATATATATACAATACACCATAATTACAGAAAACATGTTTTTTTCAAAGAAACGAGAAAAATGCGATAAATTAAATGGCTATTTAAAACTAAAGAACACGTTTTCTAAAAAAATGTTTGTTAAACTTGTTTTTTTCACTTTTTTTATTTTTTAATGTCTAACAGTTTTTTTTATATTTTTTATTCGTTGCAAATCTTAGTTTCTCACTTTTTTTTAGTTTTTTTTTTAATTTTAAAAAATTTACCTTTTTTTTTGTTTCAAATTCATCATATTATATCTGAGAAAAACCCCAGAATTCCCGTTTAGAATTCCGAGATGTTATTTTTGACTATGATATATATCCATAGGAATGAAGCTATATATATATATATATATATATAAATAAGAAAGAGCCCTCAAAAGTTTGTTAGTCAAAATTTAAGTAATGGCTGCCGTCTGGGATCTAAGATTCAAGGCTGATCTCATATATCATCGTTAAGTGAAACAGTAGTCTTCAAAAAACACATTGTTTTCGAAAAAAATGCACAAAAACATGTTTAAAACTTGTAAAAAATACGTTTAAAAAAAAACTTTAAAAATGAAAAAAATATGTTTCTAATGTTTTTTTTTTCGCTTTTCTTCACTTTTTTCATTTCTTTCAATTTTTTAAGGCCAAACATTTTTTTCATTTTTTATTTGCTGCAAATCTGTGTTTGTGTTATTAATTTTTCATTTATTTTATTTTTTTACTTGTCTTTTGAATGTGTGTCAGATTACAGATCCACGGTTTTTAAATCCCTGTGGATCTGGTGGTAATTCACTATTTTCTTAAGGATGATGAAAATAAGAAAGGTTAATTAAATTACACTCAAGGGCATGAATTGCAATCATAATTACCGAAGTGCCACCATGAATAAAATGTTAATGTTCAATATATTAGTATATAAAAGATCCATAAAGTTCAAAATATCACAGATTTGAAATTTTTCATAAGGTTGTCACTATTTTGACATTGGCAGCCTTCATTTGCCCAATAATCTTTTATTTTTCCTACTTATCATCCTTCTTCATTGAAATGCTGTCAGCAATCAATTTTATGATCGGTAGGATGCCACAAAAGAGAGAGAAATTAGATATCAAAACCTGACAGATAACAGGAACCAAAAACAATACATTGGGGGCGTTTGATCTACCCAGAGTTATGGAATTTCAGGATCAAAATGCTTACTTTTTAAGAAATTGGAATTGCCAAACAAACAAGCTATTTTGTTTCGGGAATTAGAAAACGGAAACATGGAATTTTGATTCCGTTTTAGTTTGAGGAGGAATTGAACTATGATTCTAGAATTTTCATGCGTGAATCAAAATTCCGAGCCAAACAAGATATCCAATCGCAAGACGAACTTTGAAGCACAAGTTTCGCCGCAATTCGGCTTCAAGTCGCGAGTTTGAACACTCGCAAACACAACACAAGAAAAGGTTCTCCATCTCCCGTTCAGGTAACAGATTCACGTCTGGTTCTAGGTCCATGTGAACCTTGAAATAGAAAAAGCTTTTGTAGCAGCAGAAATTTCATACCCTGCTTAAAAGAATTATCCTCATGCATGTATTTCTTCCCCTGGTAACAAGGGAATCGTCACTTACGCACAAAATATACGCAAACAACACAACGTCTAAGATTTCCAATCGCCCCGGCAACTACCTAACATCTTCATTTCAAGCACATGTGCCAAAGCCAAGGTTGAAGAAATAAGGCACATCAAAATCGAACTGAATTATTAGACCGATTGACCCGAATTGACTGATGTAAGGGTCACAAGAATCATTCCAAGTACCTTTAAAACCTTAATACTGTTTTTACAACTTCCTTTTTGTTTAAAAATGTTATGTAACAGCACTTGCAAATACTACATCCTAAGAAATCAGAAAACCTTGTCCTATGCGACGAGCGATAATAGCGGATACCTTTTGTAACAAATATGAGGTACAAAACAACGCAGGAGGCATAGCTAATGCTGCCAATGTTAAAATCCCAAATCAGGTCATGTGCTCCCATTTAAAAAAGGTAACAAATACGCAATTTAAACTAATTAAAAATCAGAAAGTACCCAAGTTTCAAACCGGCACGCACGGTAACGAGAACATGTAGACATGTTTGATAGCTACACTTTTACATGTAATTAGGGGAAGAAAATCTAAATACTCGATAGACAAAAATTGGACGATTTAGACATGGGTGCTACGTGATAGCCGATAGAGATCATGACAAGAACGATCCTTTTTTCCCTTTTAAAGCGTCTTCCGACATGTATACAAACAACAAAGTCGTAAATCGGTCATGACCGGGACGTTTCACTGCCTCTTTTTTCAAACGAATTAATTAGCAGTTCATATTGCAGCGAGTCCAGCACCCGCGCTATGGATGTGCACCAGAGAGATGATACTGAATCCAGAGTGGCATACGCTAATCTTCAAAAAGTGCCACCAGTAATCAGCACACAAGTGACAAATGTGTAATTGAAAAGACACAGCAGCATCATGTAATTGAAGAGATACACTAGCTTAATCCAGAAACCCTAAAAGTTGTCATGAATTATGAACTGAAATTACTATAGTACAAGGATCAGATTTTTCTGCCAGCCCCTCGATCTTGGCCATGAATAGGAAAATGACAAAATGAAAAATTAAAGAAAAAACATACGGAAGACAGACAGGTATAAACTGGGGAATTTTTTTGAACATTTAGGTTTTGCTAGCATGAAGCATCTAGCTCCAACCGCCATCTTAATATATAACAGAATGCACCAAGATGAATAACTATAACATAAGTATCCAGATATTATTAAAAAACGATGCACAAGAGACAAAGCGTCTATAATGTGGTTCAGTACATGACCAACACAGATATGGTTCCGAAAGCAAATTACTTCACGGGCATCACATTTTAAACAGAAGTATGCATTTCATTCTTATGCAGAAACAGGAAGAGCCAGATGCTCAGTGATTTTCTTGTGAACATCATCCTTCTTTGCTCCCACTATCCTCTCTACTTCCTTCCCTTCCTTGAGCAACAAAAATGTTGGCATCGCTTCAATTCTCCATTCCTCTGCTACTTCCTACAAAATGAAATTTTATTTATCAGAAACCACAAGAAGATTTCAGCATAACCCCTACTGGTAAATCTATGCATACAGAGAACCAAAAAATATGGCTGTAGAGCAGTACTAGCGAGAATGAAGAAAAAAAAAAAAGAATATTACCCTCAATTCATCGACATCGACCTTCAAGAAGATAGCATCAACAAACTTCCTGGCCCACTCAGCAAAGAGTGGCGCCATGAATCGGCACGGTCCACACCATGAAGCAGTGAAGTCAACCACCACCTAAGAAAAGATAAGGAGGAGATGATAAAACATTACTACATAACACTGTTAAAATTGCCGTTATATCTAAAGCTTCAGATCACTAGATGAAGGATAAGGAGAACTTGCTCAAGTGCACAAACGTAAAAACATATCCTTAAAAAATCACAAAGGCAATACGAAAGCCTCCTAACATCTTACATAATCGAACCGAGCAATTTTTTCAAATGAAAGTTGACAAATACAAATACAAGGACGAGGCAGAACTAGAACTTGCTAATCGAATAAAATCGTGGTAGCGTCCTTGAATCTGAATTCAATCAAAGGGATTGCTGGATTTGTTTGTGCAGCAGGCAAGAAACTGCAGCTCGTACTTTCTGGGTACAAATTTGTCCTGGTCTATCGACCATTACAGGTACCCGCATATTGATCAATATGAATTAATTAGCCTGCAAATCGCCTTATGACCAGCCCAAAAATTATGCTCAGACAAAATTAAACTTGTCGGCCGTCTGGACGCACGTATGACCCATTTCACTTCTGCGCGTTATTCTGACCTACGTTACCACTCTCCTTGTTCGTGCGTACTATGCAGGAGTTGGCAAGAGGAAGCCCGGTGAAATTAATCTCTCAATTTTGGCCGTTGCTTCACGGCCAGTGTATATTAGAAGAGAACTCAAGCAATCTACTCTACAGATACCGAAAGGAAATGAAGAAAAAAGAGGAAATATGTTCCCACTCACCCACCACAGAACATTTAAAAATCAAAGGGAAACCAGAGAAAATGAGTCCGACTAATATCCGGGCGAGGCGAAAAAGAAAAGAAGGAAAAAAAAAGAAATAAAAACTAGCTCGACCATTAGCAGATCGTTCATCAAGAATATCCTCCTGAAACCAACCACAAACGTGAACCCACGCCACGTGAAATCAATTCACCAACATCTCAAACACAAGAGCACACATATAACGAGAAAACATTTCCCACCGACAACCTACCGATGAAACAGAAAGCCCAACGGTATGGGAAAGAGAAAAAAACGAAAAGAAAGTGGCGATGGAGGAAAAGGGGGGACGAACCAGTTTATTGGAGGCGATGGAGGACTCGATTTGGTTCTTCCACTCCTGGATGTTGTGGCAGGCGATCACTCCCTCTGAAGTTGCCATGAATCCTTCTTCCTCTTTTTCCCTTTCTCTATTCTCTAGATCGCTCAGAAACCCTAACCCCTCTTGCCGCGCTCTCCCTTTCTCTGGCTCCCGCTTCTGTCTCTCTTCAGCTCCAAGTTCCTCCTTAAATAGGGAACCGCAAAACGAAGCGGAGATAGTTGGTCTAACGATGACGAAAAGTACCTTCTAACATCCTGTTGAGTTTAAGAAACAAGCCCTTGGCCCATTTTTCTATATTCGTTATGGACACGTTTTTCTTTATGTGATAAGATTTTATTTTCAAATATAAATATATATTAATATATATTAATATATATATATATAATTGAATCTTTAAAAAAAATGTCGGTTAATATTAATTCACATTTTTCCCATGACTTCATCACATTTCATATATATATATATATATATATATATATATATATATATATATATATATATATATATATATATATATATATATGAAGAGAAAGAGATGTGGATCTCATTCTCGTTAACATTGTCAATGGTTTTTACACTTTTACATCTGTACCCTTATGTTATGTAGACAGATATATCTTTTTTTTATATCATATATTTTTTTTTCTTTTTTTTTCTTCACCGTTGTTCACGAATCTAGCACTTTTTAGGAGGTTATATGATTCGAACTATTATGAACTCAACTTAAATAAAACTATATTGGATAAACTTTTCATTTAAAAGCGATCACCAATTAAATTAAATATAAGACCAACTTTTGACGAAAGTAGATAAGTTTCTTATATATATAATTTTGAACGGATCTTTGGACAAAGTCTAGATTTTTCTTAAAAATTATTAAATAAAAAGAGGAGGTTATATGTTATGGCCCCAGAAATGTATAGACAGTATTTTACAGTAATCTACATAAGTCAACAGTCTACAAAGTTTTTTAGCCAAATTTTAGTTTGCAAGTTACAAACTGTCGATCAAAGATATGAAGCAAACTTTGGTTAACTTGAAAAACAAAAAAAAAAAGTTTATCCATAATTGTTTTTCTCAATATTATCTTTCACTAGATTAAAAACCTGCCATTTTTCACTCGTATCAATTTCAAAGTAAGAACGTAGTTTAGTGAAATTAGGTTTCAGGTTGATTAATGCTCAATTCAAGCTCTTGTTTGAGAAAAATATAATCCAATATTAAAAGAACAAAATTATTCTCTCTCTTCTAACAAGAAAAAAAACCATGAATCAAAACGTAAACTCAAAAACAAAAGCTTCTCACAAAAAGGACCAAAAATCTATAAAAAAACATATTTAATAAGAAAAATAAGAAAAAATAATATGCACACAGCATTTTAACGCAGACTTTTTTTTGGGCTTATTTGGATATCTTGAAGACGGAGATTTCAAAAAAACTCTGGTTCATAAGTTTCACCCAAAGTTTTTAAAAACTTATTAAAAAAATCATTTTTGCTAATTTAAGTGTTTTTGAAAATTCATTTTTTTCAGTGTGTACTGCTCTCCAAACGCTGCGTTAAATAAGTGAAAAAATAGTTAATCATGTGGGTCAGGCTGCACACGAGAGTTGGTCGAGCTCAACTCGACTCAACTAGCTGGAACTCGAGTCGAGCTGCCTAACACAAGCCCGAGCTCAACTCGTTTATACAAAGTTTAGCTAGCTCGTTTACATGTGGCCAATAAAAGCGAATATAACTAAGTTTTCTTAAAAATCATTTTTTTCAAATATTTGGAATGCGCCAAGTGGAGGGCTTGACCGTCAGGCAAACGCGCGGTGATGGAGCTCCTCCACGTAATCTTACTTGGCAAGGCATCGGCATCGGCATCGGCATCCCTCCGCCGCGTGGGAAAATCTTTCCCACTAAGGCTTCGACGTGAGAAATAAAAAAAGAAAGCGGCCTTGACTTTGGAACAAGGATTGGGGAGGAAGGAATCTGGGAAGAAGGTTCCAGTGTGGAGGTACATGATGACGACCCTGCTGACGATGGCGGTGGTCACGGGACGAACAAGGGGCTCATGGGGGCATAGTCTTACTTTCAAATTTTTTTTTTTAAAAAAAATCACATATGAATTTTAAAAACATTTATTTGTTTCATATAAAAATCTTAAAATTTTTAGTATTTTTGTGTCTATCAAATTTTAAAAAGCACTCGTTGAAGCATTGATTGATCTTTCCTTCTTTCCACTTCAAATGGTGGTAGTGTACTCGGCGGCAAGATAGTTCGACTCTTTTAAAGACTCAACTTCGAGTTTTAAAATGATCATTGTTACTTTTCAGTGCATTTTACTTTTGAACCATAAAAGGTTCTGAAGCATGTTTTAAGGGTGGGTATAAGGAGGGCAATGGAATGAACCATTCACCCTTATTAAGAAAAAAAAAAAAAAAAAAGAATCTCTGGGTTGAGATTTGAATTTGATTATTTCAAGATATAATAATTGGGGTGAATTAAGTTATAAGATTACAAGGCCTTGATTTATTTCTGACTAGGATTTGCATTTTTTTTTTCTTTTGAAAGATGCTACATCATAAGTTTGCCTTGCCATCTTTTGCATGTTAAAATTCATGCATCTCCATTCAATCCATGAATTTGAGAGATAATAGAGATCTTAAATTTGTCGTTGTCAAATTAATAGTTTGCTGGAATCTAGAGGTGTTCACACATGGCAGGATTGACCTAGACCATATACAAAACTGAAAGCAAAGTCATTTAATAAATCAAAGTGCATGTTAGTGGGTAGCATTTACAAACAATACATGACGTTCGGTTTTAACCTCTCAAAGGTTCACTACCTGGCTCACCTGCGCCTTTCTATTTGGCCCCTCACCAACTGCTGCCTTTGCTCTTGCTTCTTGCAACCACGCTACCTTTGGTCTTATTGTACCATGGCTAGAAATTCTTTGGTTTTTAGGCTCTTTCGAGTGAGCGGAAAGAACCCATCGGTCAACAAAGAGCCGAAGCAGCTTTTTAAAGTAGAAAACCATAATGTTACTGTTGCCAAACAACTCCTTAAAATACAGAATCATTTTTAAATGTATTCGGGTGTTACATCAGCGATGTTTCTACTTACGCATCAATTGCTCGACTTTTGGTTCCTACATTTAAAATAATGACTTGACTGCCTACCAAGCCATTATGCCAACCGAGTCAAGGACCCTGGGTCATGTTTTTTGGCTTGCTCCTTTTTTTTACTCATCATGTCAACACCTTCGACCACCTTCAAAGCCCTGGATCCACCAAGGTAAGTAGTATGTCATACCACCTTCTTTCATAACTAAGTTGTGGCGGAGCTAAGTAGTATATAGTCTATTCCCACAAGAATCACCGTTTTTTTAAAAAAAAAAAGCGTATTATACACCAAAAACACCTATGTCGTATAAAACGGGAATAAAACGTGTTTTTTTTTTAAAACATGAAAAAACACATATAATACCCATATTATACGTTTTTTACCCTGTTTTCCTGTTTTTTGCTGTTTTTTATTAATTTTCATTTTTTATAATTTTTAAGATATATTAAATGTTTAAAATTTTTTAAAAATTTGCCGAACTTTTTCGTTTTATTCCCGAGATATAGAACTTTGTTGTATTATACACATCTTTTTCTTTGCCGTTTAATACCCTACACGTTTTTTGTGACAGTGAGTATGTCCTCCCACCTTCTTCCATGACTAAGTTGTGGCGGTTTACATGGTGTTATGGCTCACTCGTTGTTGGTGGCAGATTCGAGAGGAATGCCCCGTCATGGATTCTATGTCCTGCCGGCTGAAGAGTGATGTTCACCTCTCTCCGCATCTGTAGATACATATATGGCTGTCGAGTGAGTTGTTCAGTCTTTTATCCAGACTTTATAGGGCTGTTCAAATTTATTGGCTTAAAAGAATGATTAAAATTTGATGGGTACATCGAGATTTATAACCTGATCAACCTAAATCGTCAATTTTTTGCTGTTGCATTTTTTCGTAAAATATATTGATCGAGCAATTTGACAACGATCATGTGGCTGGTTTGCCAAGCACGAGCTACAATCCAGCCTAACTGCTGCAACTGATCGAACCAGCAATTAAAAAATAATATGTCTGCAGCAATTAAAAAATAATATGATAAAGATACACTTGCTAGTCGCTATACACAATCAATAATTTGAATTTAAAAATGAGGATCTTCATGTAACTGCAGATGCTGAGCTCCTAAGATCACGCATTACACAAGCCGGCTGCTCATTTTGTACCTGGCGTTTTATTTT
This sequence comes from Nymphaea colorata, assembly GCF_008831285.2. Taxonomy (NCBI): domain Eukaryota; kingdom Viridiplantae; phylum Streptophyta; class Magnoliopsida; order Nymphaeales; family Nymphaeaceae; genus Nymphaea; species Nymphaea colorata. Next base: position 4,997,773 of record NC_045143.1, read on the forward strand.
CAACGGGTGGATAATTATCCTTAGCATAGATAACTTCTTCGCAAGACTTTAGCCAATATATATAAAGTGCATCTGACAGGTTGTGCTCAACGTAGTGGAAACTTAACTCTGTCAACTATGTGTTTTTTGGACTGGATTCATCTACAGTGTCAATTTACAATACGTTGTACAGTATGTTTTGCTATACAACATCTGAAATAGTTTTCACATAGGAAATTCAGGATCGATCTGGCACACCACAGAATGCATCTGGTTCAAATGACCTCGCAGAGTCCTCATTATAAACACCAGCCACTGCTCTACCGCCGACATCTTCAGATAAGACATAAGGATCGATCTTCATGAAGGGAAGAACACATGATACCAACATTGCAGCCAGCAGAACCAGTGTCAGCTTCACCCTGTTCAGGACTGGCTTGACCTGAAGTAGAACAAGTGCTGGTTAAGCAGGCAACTGGCTGAGGTTTCTTTAGCTTGGTTTTGGATTTTCTTGAATGAATTAGCAACTATGATCAAATGGTAATAATACCAATTTACACGAAGTAGATTCCTTGCAGTGATCAAATGAAATTACATACAAAAAAAAGAAAAAAAATTGGATTAAGGAAAAGGTTAAACAGTTCATCATTTCTTGCATCAAACACATAACAAAAAGGAGAACTATGCTTACAGCTCCTAGCTGCGAGGCAGGATGGAGTAGTCACTTACAGCATAGGAGCCAAGAAGGCGGTCCCGAGCTAATACTTCAGGAGATTTCACCCATACCTGAAAAAAATAGAAAATTTCAAAGATTTCCTTAAAAGACAAGCAGAAAATGACTAGCTGTAGCATTAACTGATACCATCATAATCACAATAAGTCAGATGGTTGCTGTGCTTGACTCCATTAGCGGTACTTGCAAGAAAAACAAACAAATTTACACAATTTGCCAATGGACAGTCATGGACATAAAACCTTCACCTCTCTCATACAGTATTACTGTCTTGTTTCAGATGGTTGCTGTGCTTGACTCCATTAGCGGTACTTGCAAGAAAAACAAACAAATATACACAATTTGCCAATGGACAGTCATGGACACAGAACCTTCACCTCTCTCAACACAGTATTACTGTCTTGTTTCACATCCTTTTTTTTTTCCTGTTGTTATTTATCTCTATGTCGTTCATGACTTATTTTTATTTAACACACCTCCCTGCCATAGCCCCCATTTGATGCCCTTTGGCTTCTTATCTCTAGCCACACCGCCAAGCGGCCAGTTGTTTCTTGCCATACCTAATAAGTAATAACAGTAAAAGATCATGCTTTGGGCGAGTTCATCAAGAGAATTTTACATTTTCAATTGTGCCAACTTGAAACTGATACCGGTTTTAGTTGCAAACATATTTGGAAGGATTTTAAATAGCACTTTGAAAACATGGACCAGCTTATGCATATAATTTTCATTTTCATTATGCTAATTAAGTTTAATTCGGCCCAAATTTTCAAGCTTGACTCCCTCTCACTCTAACGCATCTTTTCCGTTCCTACAATTTTGTCAATAATAAGTCTCCTATTCATCCTAATTAAGAAGTTGATTTGTTATTAACACAAATTTGATGAATCATTCTTCTTTCTCTAACGTGTATCCTCATCTACAGCCCTTACCCTTGTCCCCATAATCACCATTTCATCTCCATGCACGGTTTTCCAACCTGAGCTGAAAATGGAGGGACCCATTTGGATAACAAGGAGCAAAACTTGCTTACAAAGAAACCAAGTGCCCCTTCTAGACCAGGTTTTTGGCATCTAGGATGCCAAATTGTATTGCATAAAAAAAAAGAGAAAACCTTAAAATGGGAAAAGCAAAGACAATAGCAGCCTATTCTCCACACACCACTGGTCAGGAAGTGAATTGGTTGAGGTTGCCCATGTCAGGGAACCTGTTTCCTGCCAGCAAATGGCCAGAAATTGCCAAAACAAGAGCAGATGCAATTTTCTTTTAGGCCATCTCCAGCAGATTGCAACGAGACTGACGCCATCCAGTCAGAGAAAAAACAATCTGGCCATTTCCAGCAAGAAATGGTGGGAAGTAGCCGTGCATCCCACCACCAATTGTGGCAGTGGAGAAGCAGATGGGGTCTGAAACAGTAAAAAATGACAGGTTTTTCGAAAACCAAGTTTATCAAGAAACCAGTTTTTTGTTCACCCAGTTTTGTGTCTGCTAAAAAAAAAGAGTTTTCACCCCATAACTCAGTTGGATGCCAGCTCTTACCCTACATTCATACTTTCCCACAAGGACATCTAACATTCCAGACGTGCCTGTCTTCTCTTGAAGCCTCAAATTGCTGTCTTGGTAGCCAAAATGTCAACCACTTGGAAAATGGTACAAGCAAGATAGATTTTTCAACATGCTAGTCCTTTTCCCTTTCTTCCTTATGACATGAGAGCTTACCATTTCATGCCCCATTCACTCGAGACAAATAGGGCCATATGCCCTATTAATGGAAGCCTTGCTTTTGCAGAATGAGGAACTAGGAGTATCAATAGTAATACCCTTGTTCTAACCATAATCTATCATATAGGCATTAGTTTGCTTTATGTTAGACCTAGTTATCAGAATCAGTTGTTCCTTGAAGACGAGATGAGAAGGCCCACCATTGCACAGTTCTGATAAGTGAAGCTTGTATCTCAGTGCTCCTGCCGATCAGTATTGACTTACAACTTATATCGACACCATGCTTCCATACACGGCTCCCTTACCTAGCTCTAGTTTGAAATAACGTTTGAGTGGCATGTGTAGTATTCATGTGAGATATTAAAAAGAGTACAGAACCTCAATGCTACACTCAAGTTAGTTATCTCAGATTCCTTGGTAGTGGGTGAAGACCACAAATAGCATGTGACCTGTTACCATTTCTTCAATTTTGTCAAGTTTCCCAAATATATCTTACTACTTCCAACAGTTCAATAATAAAATTTTCTTAAGATAGTAAGATAGTAGTACACATTTTTCTGACCTTAAAATATCCACTGAGGAGTAAATGTTCCTTTTCTTTCCACATACCAGATGTTTTATGTATATGTCCCTTCAATCACTGCATTTTTTCTTTATCCTTTGGCATAATAACAGAATCAACAACATGCTATGCTATGGTTGTTGTGCATCTGCAGATCACCTTTACTTCTTTCATTTTTTCCTGAGCACAAGTGACATAGTCAATTTGTTTGAAATTATAACAATTCATAACACACTTAAAACAAATAATCGTAAGTAGCTGTTGTAGTGACATCCTTTATCAAATATTTCATATTCGTGTGCCCCTAATATGTTCCAAAAATATCGTTTGAAGTCCAGTAAGTGCCTGAAGGGTGTTGCTTATTTGGAGAATGCATGAGCAAAACATAGATGCTAATGTAGTATTTCTTTTCTTTTCCTTTGTTGGCTTTGGAGCTTTATCATCATGCAGTTCTATCTGCAAGCTTCATGGAATCAGCCATTCAAGTCAGTCCTCAAGCTTAATATTGATTATCTAGAATGCTGAACTTTATAGTTATTTGGGAGCTATCAAGTACCATAAAATCCTCTTATTGAGAATTTAACCAATAACTGCATTCCCTTTTTCTTAAACTCAGCTGTCACGAACCTATAAGCTCCACTCTGAAATCTGTCAACTTTTATCACCCAAACAACAGATAAAATGATCTAATATCATTGCATTATATGTCAAGCCTATCATAATTATCATAGGGCCATTTGATTGTGAGAGCATCTTAGATCTTAGATCTTTGCAGATGATAGAATCAATCACCAGGAAATCTGCAGCAGAATCTCATAAGCCATAACATTTCCCTGAACTTCAAATGAAACCAGGAAGAGGATGAAATTTCTTGCATATGTCTCGGTTTAATAAAAACATAAAAATACAGCCACAAGGCTGAAAATGAGCATGTGAAAGAAGAGAACATCAACGTCTTCAATGAGATAGTAGAATGTTCCATATAAGAGAACAACAATATGTTCAATGAGATAATAGAATGTTCCATGTAACCAAAGGAAGAAATGAGATAGTAGAATGTTCCATGTAACCAAAGGAAGAAGCCAATCTGTGAACTGTCTAAACATGGAAATCCCTTTTTAAGTTTACATATAAAAACAACACAGAAGATCTTACAGGAATTAGAAGCAAGGTGCAAATACCGGTCAATCAAAAAATGCATGCTGCCATACAGGAATCCTTACGATAGGAGGGAGATAAAGTTAAAATAGACAGGCACCTTTGACAGGAATTCAAACATAAAGAGAGCTATTCTTCAAACAAAAGAAACTTGTATCATCTCGTGTCTAAAATGAAATGGCGGTTCTAATAAGAGCTCGACAATAAGATTCCTGTAAACTGATTATATGTGGTATCACGAAGTGAAACACCAAAGTCGACCGAAGTAGCCAGCCAAATGACAAGGGGAAGTTCCATTTTTGTTCAGGAATATGCAATGGACCCAATTGCAATAATACACATTGAAGTGGGAGTGGAGCAAGAAATAAATGGATTAACTAAGGATAAAAGAGCAAGGACATCAAGAAAACTGGAGATATTACACGGAAAAAGAGAAACAATGCTTAAATACTCCTTAATGACAAGCAATTCCTCACAATGCATCTACTCTTCATGAACAAAAAGGAAACCAACAAAAGAAAACTCTCGACAATGAAGCACCATCTCTAGAAAATGCAAAAAGTTTACCTGCCCATCGTACCAACCTGTTTCTTCATCTAAAGAACGAAAAAAAAGGGACAAAAACAAAGAAATCAGTCCCAATTCGAATAAAAAGCCCCGGTACACCATAATCGAAACTCAGTAACAGAAAAAGAGGAACAGAACCCTTACATTCGACGGTTGCACTGAGCAATCGGTTTCCCACGTAAGCCCAGCCGAGGTACATCCGCAGGACCAGCAACGTATCGAAAAGGATACCGGCAGAGACGGCACCGGTCACACACCTGATAGCGTCATTCTCCCTGCTGAATTTGGCAATCGGCCATCCGACGAAGAGAGAAAACGCGGCACCGATGACAAGGAGCCGGGAGGCGTAGGTGCTAACGTCCCCTGCAGCCCATGAGAAGAGGATGGAACCAGCCAGGCTCTTGTACTCATTAGCAGGCTGCTGTTCAGCTGGGACAGGGCAATCCGAGCTCTGAGAAAAAGACTCTTCTTCTCTGTCTCGCTTGGTAACCTTGCTAATGAGGGCCCTTCTGCGTGCCAAGAAGAAGATTTGGCGAGCAGAAGGAGATGACGAGGAGAGGAAGGTGGAAGCAGACCTTTCGAACCGTAAAGGGAAGAAAAGAAGATTGGTGGTGGTAAGTCTGGTGAAGGCGGCAGTAGCTGTTGACGGTGGAATTGCAGCCATACGTGGGAAATGGGCTTTCCTCTTTCTTCCCTTCCCTACTTTACCAACTAGCAATTCCCCATGCGTCCCAAGCCAGTCTCAGCCTGCGGTTCATTGCCACAAATCCCGCCTACGCTTTCCCATGCAATCCGCTTGACAGTTGACAGTTGACACTTCCAAAAAAACGTCATCATCTCTGCAAATATATGTTTAAAAACCATACCTTCTCTGCTCTCCTTCACGTATTGCTTGCCGACTTACTGTATATTTTCTATTTACTAGTCGCCATGGTTGGTTTTTGACTGCCAAGAGGAGATTTCTCTCTCAGACATCGGTGTTGGTTGAACTTATGAACTTTTGGTTGAAGAATATGAAAGAGTTCATTACCGGAAACCATGTCCGTCGATTCGTTAGGATCCTGCTTAATCCCAGATTATATGGCAAAGAACGATCACATAGAAAAGCCTTTTCTTAAGACGGAACCCTTTTAGGGGGTAATGGTATATACTTGTGAAGTATTTGATTGCTTTCAAATGAAAAATGACATCTTTGTTACGAACGCTGAACAAAACCTGATCAAATATTTCATTTGTTAATCCAAGCATTAAACTCTTTGTAAACATGATCTAATTAGTATAGAAGAACATAAAAAAGAGTGAGGGTTCTAAGAATGCTTGTTCATCGGCTATTTGACTTTTATCCATCGAGTATGATCGTGTTCATCTATCAACTCAATTGATTATAACTCGGATTAGACTCATCAATGCTGATCTAGCTAGCTAGCAAGGTTTGTCCCTTGTTCCTTCCAGGCTTCTTCGTTTTAGTGGAAGCTTTTCATCTGTGGTTCAGACTCGCCACACCTAGTGCACCAAAAGTCCCAGGACAGAGAGAGAGCATTAGCCTCAACACTGACAATCGCTACATCAATTCTAACATGGTTATATCTCAAACTCATCATCTACAAATATCTCCTTTGTCAGAAAAACTGTGACCCCTCTAATTCAGAAGAAAGAACTGTAGACGTCATTAAGTATGCGTTGGATAGACTTCGATCTCATATCCAAGTTGATTTGTGATCATTGAGGATTTCAGATTCCAGGAGGATGTGATGTCAGACCCCCTTCCATCGGAGGATTTAAAATCCCAAATTTTCTACAGATTGGAAATCCACTGTTTGTTTAATCTACGGGTCTCACCTAAAAGGGATTTCAAATCAGCCTTGGATCTCACCTTGATAGCTCCATCTTCCTGAGCAGTACTTGCAATTGTCAGCTCAACATCAAGATTGTGTAGAGGAATATATGCTGAGACCCAAAATCTTATCTCATTACGCACCTATGGATTACATTTCTTTGAGATCAATTGTTGCAAATCCTTGTTGCAAAAACCCGTTCTGAGGATGTTTGGATTTGTAAAGGCTGCCCCCTCCCAGGTTGAAAACCTGGTTTTGGGGCAGAGGCTGCGTGAATTGGTTCTATCAGTAACATGCATCATTGCAGCTCCATGAACCACAGAGTGTTGTTTATAGGTTTCAGCCCTTATGCATCCTTTGCTGCTGCTGCTGCTGCTGCAGGTTAAAATCTCTCTTTTATTTAGTTGCATCTCCATGATTCCTCTAGCAAGTAGTATTGTCGTTCCACCATGATTTTTTTCATTTTTTGTTTCTTGTTCGTTTTTATTTGTCCACCATTGGAGCTACAAAAGATTAGAAATACCATAGTGATATATATCAGTGTGTAAAGTATGAACATCGTTCTAGCCATCTGAGAAAGACATCCCATGTTCATAAAATTGTGCAAGTGATTGATCACTGTCTAAATTTTGAATCTTACTTAACATACATGAAAGGTTTCAAACCTGCTAAACTGTCATCGTTGCACTGTTCGGGAGTATCAGTTGTTAAAATCCTCCATGCTGCTGCAATGCTTGTTGTCTGCATGGAGTATGTGCCTTTCCTAGCTATTTAAGAGTTCCATCGATCTGTTACATGTCCTATTGGAAGCTCACAATTTTGTTCTACTTGTTTCAAGATCTCTGTATTGGGCATTTCTTGTCAGCAAGATCTGTTGGACAAAAGAGAATTGTGTGCTTATATGTTCATGTATTCCGATTCAAATATAAATCAAGAAAAGTATATACCATTATCCGAATCCGAGTGTTAAATTCAAAATATGAGATTTGCATTTCTGAACTGCTACAATTGGTTATCACAACCTTTTATGAATGTCGTTTACTGCAACTGCATCGTTCGAATTTTTGAGTTTCCTGGTCTGTTAATGCATGTAAGACTTGAGTTAGCAGGGTTGCGGCAATCTCAGGCCTCAGCTACAGATGTCAATGGATCGTATTGGAATTGAATATATACTTTACGATGTTCACTTTCTCGGATATCTATACAACTGGATTCAAACATGAATTCGAATTCGGATGAAGAAAATTTTAATATCATATCCGAATCTACAATCTGAATTCATAATCTGAATCCGATTCTTACTTTGCAATTTGAATCAAAATCTACTTTTTAAACCAAATCCGAACCATATTATAGTCATTGAGTTTAGGATATTTATTTAAAACTATATCTAATCCAAATCCAATCCAAATACAAATCTAGGCAATATTTATTTAATCCGAACCTGATCAGATGTCATTTCTTATATCAAAATATGATCCAAACTCTTGGATAGATATCATAAATTTTCCATATCCAATTTTTTCAGGCAGTTCGGTCAGTTCGATTGGTTGTTTGATTTAAATCAGATTTATTGACGTCCCTCACCTATTGAATCAGACCAGTACCAAAAAATTTTCAATACTTACATTGGCCAAATTAGGACTATTGAGGAAAAAGGGGCAAATTCAGTCCTTTCATCCAGAATCCAGCCGTTTAATCGGCTGCCAATTTTACCGATTCAGTTGAATTTAGAGATGTTAATATATTTAATTTGAATCGGATATTCGATCGGAGTGATTTTTAAAACTCGAATATGGAAAATTTTTTAAGATCAGTCTGATTAGATTCAGATTTAAGAAATGACATCCAATGCGATTCATATTTGGATATACATAAACATTTGATAAGATTTAGATTCAGATCCAGATTGGATTTACTTTTAAATAAATATAATACATCCAACGCCTTTACATTTTGAAAATCAATCGGATTTAATCTAAAATTCAGATTTATATATGAATGTAAAAATCAGGTTCAGATCAGATTCAGATGATAAAATTGGATTTCAGATTTAAATTCTCTATGGTTTTTCTTCATTCGTATTCAAAGTCGTATGAATATATAAAAAAACGAAAACAATTAAAAATATATCCGTTGACATCCCAAACTAAATCATTGGTGCATCTATAAAATAATATGAAAAAATTATTTAAAAAGTAAGTAAAAAACAACAAACACACACACATATATATATATATATATATAATTAAAAATTTTAAAAGTAACTAAGAAAAAGCTAAAGTCGGCCGTTTGCACGCTTGAATGGGCCACCCACCGGATCAAATGATAGCCCGATTCGGGCGGACAATGATTGCGACTCGTATCAAAGGGTGCGGGACCCACTCTCAAAGCAACGGCACCCTTTCCGCCCCGGTACTAGGGATTGCCGACTATTTGGACATTTTCTCACACCCAATCGGTCCTGTGGATCTGATTGGTTGAACTGGGGAAGAATATCCAGATCCAACCAATAGCCGATATTGAAATTGTGGGAGAAGATTTTCTTACGAAATCCGGCAAATAGCCGATTTTGGTGGTTGTGGAAATCCTTTTATCATATAAAATTATCAATATGGTTTTACATTTAATAGATTTGAATCCGAATCCAATTTCTAGTCCATTTAAGCATGTAGATGCACATAATAGCATTTGCGTGCACTCCCAACCTAATGCACTTTTAATTTGGGGTACATATCGGATACGTTTGATGACTGATTTTAAATTCAAAACTTAGCTAAAACCCATAATTTGTAGGACCCAATCGGGGGTGGAGCTCGAGTTTTTTTCATGGAAGGGGCTGAATTAAAGTTTCTAAATTTTAATCAGAGCCGAAATATTAATTTTCAAAATTCTTAAGTGAAATTTTTTAAAATTTACATGTATTTTTTTTTTTTTTTTAAGATGAAGTCAAGGCCCATGCCGACCTCCCTCGACTCTGTTCCTAGACCCAATGAACATTAGGAGTATTTTATCTTACTGCCTTTGACTGACAGGCAAAGCCACCCCCTTCCCCGACCCTCAAACCTATAATTTGTAGGACCCACTCCCTATACAAAGTGTGGATTTTAAATCCACGCTGGATAGCAAAAAGTGTGGATTTCATGTCATCGTATTTGAGATCCTAGCTTTTGATCTTATTGATCCAAACGCTGTCTTTGATATTAATACTAAACCTTTACTGACGTTTGGCAATAGCAATGAAGGTCAAGATTTACAGACACTTTTTTCCCTCACTAAATAGCACTTGTCCTGTACTGACTTTATTATGAGACAATAATACTATGGAAACATTAGGATTGCCTTTTATAACAACCATAACCAAAGTTACGTAGGTATGGGTACAAGTTGGGGGTATGATAGAATACATATATGAATATCCATGTTATATATAATAATATGCAAAAAATCAAAATTAAAGAAAAATAGAAAGACAATATAGAACCTAGGTAGATGAAAAATAAAAAGAAGGAAAAAATCAAAAGTAAAGAAAAATTAAGTTTAAAAATATATATTTTTAAGTTTTAAGCCGCACCTGCATACCAACATGAATACTTGGGCAAATCACACGTACCCTTGTGAATTAAACCATAGCCAAAGGAATGCATTTGACAGTTGAAAAGAGCATATGTTCTGGGAAAAAATATAATTTAGAAGCTTAAATTCTTTTCTTTGCAATTAGGGCCAAAGAATTGAAATTTTCTCCAAATAAATGGAGAAAGTTAGGGAATCTCAAGGAACATAAAGCTGTTCCAATATATAAATCCAAAGTAGAAGCACGCTTAATGTTAGGTAAGCTTGTATTATACAAAATATACAACCAACTAAAAATTTGAATCTTTTACTAAAGTATGAGAATAAAGATCAATGGACTCACCTGGCTATCATAACCTGGCATTCTTTTCATATTTTTAACGGAATCTATTTGCCAACATCAAATTTAAAAATTTCCAGTGCATTAAGAAACCGCCATTATTGATTAGTGATGTCAAAAGCAGACACTTAAAGTTCCAGATCTAAGCTCCAGGAATAAAGTTCACTTTCATTAAGATGGCATCCGATTGGAACAGATATAAAGTTACAGAAAGCCAGTTCGGAGACAAAAATTCTGGAGATACGTCGCTGTTTGAGAGAAAAGAAGACGGAATTTCTTATTCTAAACATCATCTCAAGTTTTGTCAATTGCTGCGGTTTAAGAAGCAAGATGACAATATTAAAAGAGGCTTACGGAAACGAAATTCTCGAAGCTTCACTTTCATGTTAATTATCTTCTCTTTCGTTTACTAGATTTCTTTTGAAAGTGGTTGGCGGAAATCTTTCAGAATCATCGTCATCCGTCTGTTTATCATTAGATTTTCTTTATGCTTTGGCGTTTTTTTTTATCAATGATTGCTTCAAGCATCAATGACGACTCATAAGTTGTCGTATCAATGGAATATTTTTCTGAAACATCTCACTGATCTTTTTTGTCATATAAAATGTTGCGTCTCAGATGAGTCAAATCTCATTTACATGCTGTTAGGAATGAGGCATTGTCTCTCTTTCTCTCACTCGCGACACCAAGAAAAGAAAAAGGAAGAAGACACAAGGTTTTGTACCTGGTTTGAAAACAAAATTCTTCTACGTTCATGGCCGCACGCGTCCTTTCACTATCTTGGAAAGGTCAAGAATACAGAAAATAAGCTGGAAAAAGTACATAGATGCTCTTACAAAATTTTCACCTTTGGGGCTTCTATCATCGAACCCCCAGCCTTATGGATGAAGCAGCAGCTACCACAGAGTTAGATCTGCGGGAATTAAGGAAGCCTATTAAGTATAGATCAGACTCCATACTTCAACGCATGCTTCTTATTCTTCTAAAAAATATAGATTTATTCTGCAATTGTAAGAAAACAGCAAATTGCCCCCCATTGGAATTGTGCATGTATGCTTGGCAATTTGCTGTTTGTTTATGTACATAAAAATAGATCATCTAAGTAGGTTGTTCTGAGTTTGGGTCATTCTCAAGCAAGCTTCATTCTATTGAAAAGTTGTCTTGTATTTCAAATTGTAAGGAATTTTGAAGGGCTTATAAAAGAGATTGTTAAAAGTGATTGTTAAGTGATTGGTTGTTCTAATTTTCAACTTTTTTGGGGCTCGAACCGAAGTTAGTGTGCATTGAGGTCCACCAACATCCCACTCAAAAGTTTAGTCCTTCATCTAAAATTGTGAGGAATCTGATGGACTGCAACATCCCATTAAAAAGTTTAGTTCTTCATCTAAAATTGTTAGGAATCTTGAAAACTTATAAAGATGGTTGTTCCTTGTCTTTTTTGGGGTTAAAACTAAAGCTGTTAGCAAAAGAATTGGGATCCATTGGAGTCATGTCAAAGTCAAGCTTAAGCTTGAAACAATTTGCATGTAATTAGGGAAAAACTTTTTGGGTTGCAAAGAAGATCCAGATCAAGACACAGTAAACATATATTTTAAAGGGAAACCAAGTCCTGCACATCCAAGAACCCTAGCCAGTCAATATGCAGAATCAATGTGAACTCAAACCAAGATCTAACTGGTCGAACTAAAGTCTAACACCCCCTTCTCGGTGCTACCACCTCACGCATGAAATTAAACAAATCATGGTATATAATAATATGTTTGCTATAGGAGGTGCAAACAACAGCATCAAACAAGAATTATAGCTTCACTGGTTTCATAGATTTTCCATAATTGTTTGCGCTAACCACTAGTGATCAAAACAAAGTGTGCCGACATCGAGGGCGCATCATCGAGAGCATCCATTATTTCTATACAAATCCAAGATAGTGTGAGGCCGGCATCAATGATTGAGTCAAAATTGGGCGGTTGGAAACCGAGCTGTCGTATATCCCAATGTTTCTTGCTGCTGCCATTAATCATCAGCTCGTGTTCAAACCTTCTGGGCCAAAACTCCGGTAAAATGAATGCAGTAAATGCAGCAGAATGGATGTAATGCAATCACCAGCAGACGATCCAATCAGAATCCCGCTGGGATGATCGAGCTACCAACCTACGTAGATTCACTTAAAAGAAAAAGTAGCTACCAATATGCATCGATTAACTTAAAGAAAAAATTAGTGCTTAGGTGAGAATTCATAAATCATAGTGTTGCATCCCCTTTATCCCGAGAGGAGTAGCAAAGCTGATCGGTCTGAGTGTCATGTTGACAAGGTATCCTCAGTTCAATTTCATAAGTGTTACTCCTTTAAACTGCAAACGGTAGTATGCATGTGACTCGAGTTGAAAGGTGTACCATATGACTACCCAAATCTCAAAGCAACCTTGAACTCCGGAGATGTAGAGACGAAGAGTGGCTTCATTTCTTGTGAATCACTTGCTAATTTTTCTCTCTCTTTTCTTTTTCTAGATATGTACTTTTTCTTAAGGTGGGGGGTTTCTCTTCTCAAATTTGAAAAACTAAAAGCAAGAATGTAGATATGCTTTACATGATTGACTTCATAGAAATTAAATGTTTGGGGTCGTGTTATCCTTGCACAGATAGATTTTATGAGGCTGGGAAAATCCACGGGCCCATCTTTTTTTGTAAATATTCAAGCTTCAAACTGATCCAGACTTCTCATAAGAAAGAGGAAAACATGGTTTAGATGCTGCCTTTTGGTCAATAGGCAACGTGGAATTCATCTATAGGTCAGGCTTACCAAGGACGAGAATTCCTAAACGACGTGATTTGCCTGTTCTTCTTTCCGTCTCTCTCACACACGCTAAGTGATGAGTAGCGCAACCGGTTGGCTTGGGTGGCGTGTTGTAAACGTCTTCAACTGAAAGGTGTTATCCTGATGACATTGAAAAGTAATGTTGTTCTTGGGATTATGGGTGCAAGTGGAGTAGTTTTTGTCTCATTTTTCTCTCCCAATCTCCTCTCTCTCTCTCTCCCTCTCAAATTAAATACAATATTATACATAGAAAAATGACTACTCATTTCACTTCTTTTCAAATATTAAATCATATTTTATAAGCTGGAAAAGGATGGTTCAATATTTTTTTGTAATTTCTTGAAGTGTTTGAATTTTGGTAACTTTTAAAGTGATTGCTTTAGGACAATTGAAATCAGCTGACTGCCTAATGCTGTCATATTGCTAAATATCAAATCTCATTGTAAAAAACGTAATAAATTACTATTGTTAAAAACACCATAAATCATAGTTACACTATATATCGTTGCTAAATGCTCACGAGAGAGAGAGAGAGAGAGAGAACTGTGCATCTCTTTAGGAAAAAATAGAAAAAATGAAAGTAAAAGTTTACAAATTGTGATGCCAAAGTAAGTATATATTTTTCAAAATGCTAAAAATGATAGCATGGATCATTATCAGCCACTGGATAAAATTGTATATAAAACTGTTTTGGAATTTGACTCAGCCAGTGGATAAAATAGAGGCGTGTCAATTGCTGGTTGAATTTCATTGCCTATCACATCCTTTCCTTACATAAAGTCACTAGATCTCAACAACTTTAATAAAAACAATTAAGACATTCCCCTAATGTTTTCCACATTCGGTACTAAACAATGAATGGGATAGAGTTGAGAGGTGGCAGTAACTAGTGGGTTGCCTGTGTCAAACGACTCTTAACCATTAAATGAAAGCCACATGTAGATGTTTTGAACAAAAAAGAAAAAAGTATTTTCGTTCTTTCCAAAAAGTAATTAACTTGTTGACTGGTTTCAGTAATAGGTTCTATATAGCTGGTTAGGCCAACAGCTGGTAGAAGACCAACTGCAGCTTTGATCTCATGGGTTTCAAAGAGCATGGCTTGGAATTTTACCTCACGTGACAAAGTCTCTCGGCCCAAGTGCAGTTTCTTCTAGATCCAATGAAGAAAAAAACTAACTAATTGAGCCTTTTCTTGTTAATTACACTTTTCTAGATATCTTTAAACAGTTAACACAACTGGGCATCTTATATATATTATATATAGTGTGTGTCTGTTAGTCCCCTATCTCAAATTTGAGGTGATAATTCGAGATCCTGCATGTTTGAAAGCTTAACTGTTATGGTAAGTTTTTACTGCTATGTGAAAGAGAAGACTTGAGATCCTCAAGTTTATAACCAAAATCACAGATTGGATGTCAGATGAGAGGAAGTCTGACCTTTAAGTCTGCGGATACAAGATTCCCAATGATCTAGGATTTCATATCTGATGCCATCAAATGCCCCCTGAATGTAAGATCATCGGATTTTTCCTTGTCTGTTGGCATGAAAATTACATCTTACTGTATTCGATCCACAGTTTGAGTTAGGATCTTACTCCATCATTTGAACATCAAACACAAGTGGGCATTGAATATATATATCACATTTAGTGCAGAGGGAGATACGAAAGAGAGAAATTAGGAAGCGATGATTGTTGTAAGAATTTGGTGTCCTGTGAAAAGAAGGAAAGTGCATCTCTGCCAACCGATGGCGATGTGCATTGATTAAGGATATATTATTAGAGAACAATATATTGAATAACTTGTCCCTTGTACGTTTATGTACGTACCATGTGGGCTCTTTCTCTCTCTAAAGAGGAAGGTGGTAAGGGCCACGGCCTCGCTCCTCTGGAAATGGCGTGAAGATCTAGGGGATCGAAGGGAGGGGCCCTCCCTACTTGGTCGCTAGCTCCTCCCTCCACAATCAACTCAGAGAGCGACTACACACGTGTGCTGGCTCAACACCTTCCATTACATCCACTGCTGCCATGGCCGTCAGCTGCCTTTGTTTGCATTCACCGCTGCTGCCCATGGCCATGGCCGTCCCCTCCATCTCCAAAACTCAAGCTGAGGAGGGCAAAAGCTTTTTTGGCCTTCTCACCTGATGGCAACCCATCGGCCTATGGCCTGTCCACATCTCCCCCATTTAAATTTTCCAAGTCCGTGCAGTGCATGGGCATTTTCGTCATTTCACAAACTTTTATTTTATGCCCACCTCATGAATGACGAAATGATTACCTTGCCTTCAGGCATGATAGTACCAGAAGAAAGAAAGAAAGAAAAAAAAAAATCACCAGTTACAGGGACCTTGGCAAGTTAAGAGTAGTCAACAGATGTATTAGCTCAGCAAAAGATTAATGTTTAATGCTTTCAGTTTTGTAAAGGAAATAAGAGAAGCCTTCGAAAAGCTACCTTGTCAAAAATAAGAACCTTGGTTGCTCAAAGTTTGTAAGTTTGATTAGACTATCAGTTTAATGAGGGTGCATGCTTTACAGACAGAATCTTCTTCCAAACTCCTTTTCTCTCATCATGCGAGCCCCCATGAAAGTCGCACCGTCCCTCATCTCTTAATCCCACTCTTAATGTGTTCTTTTCCTTTCTCTCTCTCTCTCTCTCTCTCTCTCTCTCTCTCTGATATTTGTAGCTTTCCATAGGTCATGTTTTATTATAACAAGTATTGCACATGCATGCTTAATAATCTTGTCTGGCTTCTAGTTCACATTCAAGCCATTTCATGTTCGTGTGCACTTTTACTTATTACGCTTTACACTTATCTATTTCATCAATTGATTTAAAAACATATCCCGCTTCCCACTTCAGAGTTTTCTAATATCAGTTGTTCCATTATTGTACCCATTTCGTATCCTGAAAACTATGATCATGGCTGTGCAATATTTAAGTTTCTACTTACCAATCAGTATCGGGAAAAGAAGCTACTGTCGTATATCGATTTTTGTGAACAAAGTCACAGTAGGTACACCAAGACTGTAGTTGTACTCATCTCCAATGTTCTGTATATTTGTGATCTGCATGGTTCCTAAAGCACACAGTCGGTTTAAAGATCACCAGAAGTTTGATGTGCATGGTTGCGGCTTATGATACAAGGCAGAACTCAGTTCCCTGCATGCAAAAATAGTTTTCATAGATTTAATGGCAAAATAACTAGTTGGTATGGTACAGTCGACGGTATAAAGTGACTGAATTGATAGGTATACCGTGGAGAAAACAAACAAGGATCTCACATGCTTGTCAAGGAATGGAGGTCCCATCTCTCTTATCCGTTTCTCTCTGATAGATGAACAGTGTTTCTCTGAAGGATCCTCAAAAGCAACATCATTCTAGATATGAGCAGTGCCAACTGGCTTTGAGATCGACAGTAATGTCGATCCATACTTCTTCCTTCTAGACGCTAAGAATGTATAGCAGGTCGATCCATCAGCAAACCAGACCAAGACATGAACCGGACCCTGTCCCGATATCATGACGCAGGGACATGGCTCAATTAGTGACTCCAGTAGACTCACTGGTTAGATTAGGCTGATGCCATAATCCAATTTGCATGTGGAAAACCTGTTCCTGGTTCTAAAATCAATATCCACCTTAATATCCAACTCATTTCATATGTTTATGTGGCAGGAAGGATCTTAGAATATACCCACATGAATTGGGTCACAGTGATTCATTGAATACTGTTTGTCCACGTACCAAATTGCATCCAAACTACCAAAGTGGCTTACTTCAGTTGATCTGAATGCACCACCTGAGTTACAGTCTAACTTGTCATGATAAAAGCTTGATGGTACCTTTCATTCATATTATTTCTGGCTTCTGAAAGTTTTCATGTAGGGACCCCCTTGACCTGATCCACAGTTTTCTTTCGTTCCTTTCTCTTTAACTCTATGAGATGTGGCTTCTGTAATGCCAAATCAAGTGCAGATACCAACTACTTGAGTGAAGATGTAGAGTGCTGAATCTAGACACAAAGAGAGGCTTTATGAAATAGACAAGTGAACTACCTGCACGTGAACCAAGAGGCTCGGCTACGGAACCCGAAACTGGCCTCGAAACCCCATACGATGTCTAATCATGCATCAAAGCCCATCAAAGTATCTTTCCAGTCATGTCCATTTACAGTCTCAGTTGTGGAGAATCACCTTGCAGATCATGTCAACTTGTGTCCAATCAACCCCTAGCATTTTAACCATGAAAAAGTTTTTCAGCTCTGTACCACCAATGGTGAAAGGGAGAGACTCATCTTTAATTGTACAATTCCGAAACAGTAAAGCGAACATGTCGGGCTCAAGGACCAACTTCATGGCTCCTTGATGCATGCCCCCACCTGTACAGTCAAAGGGACAGAGTGAGTTCCAGTCTCTCGTGTAACTTTTAGTTCTTGGGAATGGCAAACGACTGTCCTTATGAATGGCTGGTGCTTCCCCATTCATTGAAGAAACCAGCAGGTCACCAACTCAGTACTGTCAAAAGGGGTTGTGGACACGGAGGAATCACAACTTGCAGAAACTTGAGAGTCCATTGTCTCAGTTTTTGGCCTAAAGTCCCAAAATGAAACTCACTGAAACTTGGCTTGCAGTGAAAGAAGATAGACTTCATTTGGCTTGCCATGCATGAACTCTAAAACCTGTTAAAGTGCTGCTTCAGAGTTCAGACTAACTGATCACATGCAGGAGTAGCCATTGATACCTTTGCTAAGCTCTTGCAGCCAGGTATAAGGATGGGACCGTAGATAGTTTTTGACTCATGATTTTGTTCTTGCTGGAACAGTTGCGGGTCAATACACTCAATACATAGCTATCATGCATTCAAACAGAAAGAGAGAAGACCAATAGAAAAATAAAAGTAAAGGAAAGCAATCTCAACTCCATTGTTAGATAGTTTTCTTAGATTATCTTCCACATTTTGTACATTTTTAAGTACATTGGGAGGCGTGGCCGGCTTGCAGACCTCATAGATAACAAGTTGGAAAAGAAAATAACAAAAGGCCAAGTCTACTGTATTGAATGAAGCTAGACTCAATCATCTCCGTAGGCCATACTGTCCTACTACTGCCCTCCTTCAAAAAATCATGGTTGCAGGCTGTGTTCCAGTTCAACCCAAATGGATCTGGACAGCCTGTTCAGTCAAGATCGACATTAAATCGTTTCAATTTATGATGTGTGACCACAAGTGGAGATTATGGGGCAAGAGGGGAACTGCACAGCGTGTTAAGGTGAAGGCCCTTGATCAAATCTAAATCCTGTCACTCAAGGCCATAAGTTTTCCCATGGTACTGCCCTAGTGACTCGTAGTGGTCCGTGTCTTCATGCAAAGAAGGGACACATGGAACACATTGCTTTGTTCATGAAGGAAGTCTTTTTATGTGTCCATGCGTTCTAACGGTCATCGTGGAACGGAACACCCTGTTCTGCAACTGTTGTTCTGTTCCTACCCACCAAACGGCCTCATGAGTAAAAGTGGCATTAGGTGGCCTGATTCTCGGAAAATTTTAAATATAAAGTATACCAAAAAAGAGTTGTGATTTAAGTATCCTTCTTATGAAATCAACTGTGCTTGCTCAATCTTTCATACTCTACTCTAATTGAAATAATATGCAACTGCAAGTTCCCAAAAGAGGGTATAGCGGTAGGTCTGGTGATGGGGACACCTATGAGGAACTAAAGTTGATGGACCTCCCAGTGGGGCATCTTTAAGATGCTTGTAGTTGCAATAATAAGAACTCTCAATTTTATATAGAAGTTTTCTTCTTTGTTACAATGGTCCGTTGTTTGGTGAATTCCAACTTGATCCTCTGTTTATAAGATCTTACACTCCCTTTTTACTTTACTGTGGTAAATACATTCTTCAGATATTCCAACAATGAAAAGGGGTTTGACAGTAACTGTTCGATTTTTAACAAAAGACAGCATCGTACTCTTGTTTTAAGGCTATTTTACATGTAAAAGGAAAGGGTAGATTTGTTTTTGAAGAATTACTGTAAAAGCTACATGTCAGTTGAACAAAGTTTTTTCCTTTTTGTATTTGAGCCATTGAATTGCCAATCCCCATCTTACAGCCCTGGAAAAATACACCCCAATCCTTTAACTAACAGTTCCAACTCGTTTCCTGAGGATGGAAGGAACCCAAATGGGATGAATTTGCCTTAAAATTCACACATCCGTGATGGTTTGCCGACAGCAGTTAGGTAGAGATGGGTTCTCGAATTGCTCACTAATGGAAGACGAATTTGAGAAAATCCAAAACAGAGAAATAGAGAGAGTATTATCTTGTAGTTAACTAAGGTAAGCTAGTTAACATATAGTTTAATCCCCAACTTAAGTTAACAAAGCTGATTACAGATGGATCGAAGAATTGGTGTAAACTTATGTCTCAGAGGGTGAGGAGGAGTTTAGAAACAGAAAAGGCAAAGGGAGATTTAAACAAAATTTGCCTAAAAGGAAAATACTCTAATGAAAGAACTCTTTATGGTGCACCATCTGCAACACGCCGGGAATGCCCTAGATGAAAAAAATCATCATGCATGAGAGAGAGAGAGAGAGAGATTCTGGTCAAGTTGTCAAACGTGTAAAGCCAGCAGCCCTCTGACTAGTTCTTTATTAAAACAGCCAACATATCCAGCACAAGGCTCAAGGAATTAAGAAGCAGGAAGTTGTGTGACCTTTTTCTTGCAAAACCAGATGCGCACACGCATAAGTTGCAGAGGAGCACACAACCAGGGGTAGGCCCTGACCTTATCTGCTACTGCTAAGGCACAAACCCTTTTATATCCATAGGTCAGTCCCTGCATCTGTAGGGTCATTGACCTCTAATCAAAACTTTAGTCAATTTGGTGTTCTGTTTTCAATTCAATTGCTATTCCCGATACTTCGATTGACCATGTTGGCACCTGAATAACCATCTCCTGTGGAAAAAACCATCAGTTTTCTTGTGAAAGTGCACCTTGTCATGGTCGAATGTGGTCACCTTTGGAACCTTTAGAAATCACTACTATATATGCACACGGCAACTAAAAAGAATGTCCTCAGCCATAATAGCGGTCCACTCATCTTATTAAAATTAGGTTCAGCATGGTTAAAGGCAACTTAAAGTAAAGTCCCATTGTAGTTTACTTGCAGTGGTAGTATATATATATATCTATATATATATCTATAAGAGAGAGAGGATGTGGAACGGGGTTGGACTTATTGAATGGACTTCACATGTGTGCACGAGGGGGCAGTTGCACTGGACCCAAAAGACCGTGGCACGAGACAATCATGGGCGTGGGGACGGATTGAGACTCATAAAAAGTCTGTACTTGCCACACTCATGTCATTTTTTTCCCCTCATCTGCTCACCCATCGTGTGTCTTCTACTTCACCTCCTCCTCCTTCTTCTCCCCTATATAAAGAGCTGCCAATGGAGCAGAGGCTCCCACAGCTGCTTCTTGAGATTCAATCTTCCTTGTAACACACCGTCAACCATCATCAATCCTTGCCTACAGTGCTCAGGGGCGGAGAGAAGGAAGGGGCTGTTGAGTAGTCTGGCAGAGGAGATGAAAGTCCTGATTTGGCTGCAAAGCCTTGTGGGTAGCCCATGGTTTGCTTCTGCAGCAATCACTCTGATAGCCACTGTAGTGCTTTGCCTGCTATGGACTTCTAGATTCAGCAGAAACGAAGCAAGGCTTCCTCAGGGCACATTTGGGTGGCCCTTCATTGGAGAGAGCCTAGAGTTCATCTTCTGTGGATACACACCTCGCCCTGAGAAGTTCATGGACAAGAGAATAAAGAGGTAGGAAAGGTTGTCTCTCTCACCACTAATTAAGCCTTTCTGCAATATACTTTTTTTGGCCTTCTTCCTCTGCATCTGATCAGAGGGCGGAAGCAAGAAAACCCATCATGCATCTGACCAGTGGGTATTGCTAGAATTGTCCATGCATGTTGTCTGCTTGATAATTCATGGCTGTGCACTGGCTTTTGCTTTTGGGTTTTCCCCCACCCAACAAGGGATTCACTTAATTCTTGGCTAAAAGACAGCGCTGAGAGTGGGAATGACCCATATGCTGGTTTTCACCCCTACACCATGTGATGGTGTCACAAGTGGGAAAAAGGAGAAAGAAAGGAGAAGAAGAGGAAGCGTTGGTAGCAATAATAGATCATATGGGGCATGGCCTTCCTTGCTACTTTTATCTGATACACCCAACCAATCCAGGCGCTTTTGTTTCCCGAGGAAAAACTTTCACATGGAAAAGAAGAGAAGTTTCATAAACTTTTTTCTTTTTTCCTTACCTGATGTGACCGCCTCGTGGCAGGTACGGGAAAGTGTTCAAATCTCACATCTTCGGGAGCCCGACCATCGTGACCACAGATGCAGAGGTGAGCAAAGCCGTCCTGCAGAATGACGGCAGGACCTTTGTGCCCTTCTACCCAAAGTCCATCACCCAGCTCATGGGGGACTCCTCAATCCTCCTCATCAATGGCGGCCTCCAGAAAAGGATCCATGGCCTCATCGGCGGTTTCCTCAAATCACCTCCCCTCAAGGCTCAGATAACTGAAGAGATTGAGAATTATGTCAGGGTTACCATGAAGAGCTGGCAAGATGGTCAGCTAGTTTACATCCAAGATGAAGCAAAACATGTAAGCTCTCTCTCTCTCCCCCTCTCTCTCTCTCTTTCTCTGTGTATACATATAAATATAAATATATATCTGAAGAGAATTCAGTAAGTACGTTAACAAAATGATAATTACACAAAGTTACAAGTTTTACCCGTGTCTTTTTCTGTTTGAAGTTATGTACTAGCTAGTGCAACTTGGGGAGCTCGGTTTTCACCCTGCCAAAAGAGAAAAACAGAAGCGGTTAAGTCTAAAATTAAATTTACTGGTTTTGTCTGTGTTTCTGAAAAAGCATTAGTAAAATCCAGAGGTGGGGACGAGATTTTAGGTGACAAGAGAATTTGTATGAAAGTTGAGATATTCTTGGTTCCTCTGTACTGATTCTATGGTGCGGAGCATCTGCACCAGAGGGTTGGTCTGTACATAAAAAACAAGAGCTGTGCACATGTACAATGGAGGGGAAGGGGGGATGGGGTTGGGGGCGATCCTGTCTGTGTACCATTAGATCTTGAAAAATCTGTGAGGTCATGATTTATCAGCTTTTCTTCTTATTTTTCTGCTCTTTTTTTTTCCCTTCTGTTTTTCTGGGAGACGTATCTATACATGGGATGTGGGCCTGGCTGCGAGTTCTAGATCATTGATTATCAGTTGGTTGGCTCATTCAAAGTTCACTGACTATTTGGTGGATTTTCTTGAAAGAACAGAATCACTGAGCACAATAAAATGACACCTGCCTTCTCCCCATCTCTCTCTCTCTCTCTCTTGCTGATATCTGTACAGTAAAAGGAGATTAAAGTTTTTTATTAATTGTTTAATCAAGGATGGTTTTGTTATTATTGTTTGACAAACAGAAATCAGAAAAAATTGGAAAATAATTCTGTTGGCCTTCAGTTGATGGGACATTTCAAATTTAACATGTTGGGTAGCTTTCAGATCCTGAAACAAATGGCAAATCCTTTTCATGGAGTCTCTCTCTCCCCATCTCTAGCCAAGCTTTATCTCTTCCGGATCGGAAAGGAATCAAATGAAGGCATCACTTGGGGGGTGGGGGGTTCATAAACTTGAGGCCAGGACTCGAAAAAGAACTCCATTTGATTTCGACGTTTAATAAATGGAGGTTCTTTCCTGAATTTCGACTTTGGTCTCTCGAGTTAGAAACTCGCTCTTCAGTCTTTAACGGCGGTCGCCGGAACAAGTCTTTAGCCTTTAGTTTCCTTCTTTCAAGATGGTCTCGAGTTCTTAAACTTTCTGAATGGTTTGGAGTCCCATTCGGCCGGCGGTGGCCGGAAAGATTCATTTCAAAAACCCGAAACTGACTGACGACGTTGTTCTTTGTCACGAACGATTGCAGATTGCTTTCCAAGTTTTGGTGAAGGCATTGATTAGCCTTGGTCCGGGGAAAGACATGGATTTCCTAAAGCAGCAGTTCAGGGAGTTCACCGCCGGCTTGATGTCCTTGCCGGTGAACCTGCCGGGGACCAGGCTCTATCGTTCCCTCCAGGCAAGTCTCTAATTCATGAAACCCCCCCCACCTACTTAATTTCTACTTACTTATAGTAGGCCTTCTAGAAAGATCTAAAGGAAAAGAAACAAAAAGACGTGCTCATTTTGATGCTGAGCTCAGTCTCTTGGGCCGTTGTAAAAATCGGTGTGAATCGGCCGATTCGGTAGCAAACCGATTTGACTCACCAGCTCGTATCAGTGTGTCAAGTGTCCTACACTATTTTTAAAGCTGCTTTTCTTTTTTCTTTTATACACACTTGTATTTTAAAAAATATATATGTAACGATATATTAGAGGTCAGCTACTATTTCTTAGAAAGTGAACCTTAACGTCATTTTGTGCACAATCACCAAATCTTGATCCTGGCAGTTTCTTAAGGACGGAAAAATATCGTGTGATAATTTAAACTTTTAAAAAACCTCAAGTTGGCCTTTTTAAATATACCGGAAAGTTAAAAAGGATGAGAAGAAATTGTGGCATAGGATCAAAATACATTGATTGGGAATATATAAATATATTAAATTAACATGATTATTGACATGATTTTTTAAAAAAGTAAAAATAGACGATATTTGTTGACCAGAATTTTTTGGGTGTGGAGGAGCCCAGCAAACTCCAGTCGGTGGGCCCATTTTTGTCCGTTAGCCCCACCCGAATAAGGTTTGTGGGCCCAATCCCCTCTTTGGGAGACACGTGTCCTACAAAAAGAGGATGCAAAAGTCAACGTGAAGCAAACACTTACACGACGAAGGTTCCTCGTGCGTCCATGCTGTAGAGGCGCATGCCCCTGACGGTAATTTCATATTATCTTACTTCCATTCTCTCCCATTGAACATTGAGCATGGATCTAGACCGTCGATCTTTCAAACCAACGGCTGAGATTCTTGGCCACCTTCGCCCACTTGGAATGTTCAGCACGGTGGTGCAAAGACAAAGTGTATCATGGTCATCAGTCCCTTTGAAAGGTACATGTCCCCACACATAGCGTTTGGATACGCACATGGGTACGCATGGGTTAGAACTAACTTCTCTGGTAGGTCCACAACCACATGGAGTACGTGGATCTAACCGGGCTATCGGTCTTGTCCACGTGGCACGTAACCTTAGCAGAATCAAACCCATACAACTTTGTAATTAGTTGCTTGATTAGAAAGAACAGCGCCTACTTTTTTAATGGGAATGGTCACAAGGCAGACCCAGTCCGCTGCCCAACCTATTGAGATCCGCAAGGCTTGAACAAAAGCTACCCACGGCTCACTGACAATTGGGTGCGGTCAAGCCCATGATCATGTTACACGCTTTGGCAAAAAGAACAACGTGTAACAATATGACTTAATGATTGGAGAAGATTCATGAAACACCTTAAAATATGAATCTATCTTGATTTTTTAGAGAGAACGATTACAAATCATTCCATTTGCCAAAAGAATCCATGGGTCACATTTCTGGGTTGCACCCATCTGATTATAGAGGCAGAGGCAGTTGAAAATGAGAATTTATGCAGCTTTGGTTAAGATGAGCTCACCTCTGGCTTGTGTTGAAACCTTTTTGCAGGCAAAGAAAAGGATGGCAAAGTTGGTGCAGAGAATAATTGAGGAGAAGAGAAGGGAGCAGAGGAAATCCTGCCCAAGAGATGTGCTTGATGTGCTTTTGGAGGACACCAGTCAGAGGCTGAACAAGGAAATGATATCTGATAACCTCATAGACATGATGATACCAGGAGAAGACTCCGTTCCAATTCTCATCACTCTGGCCATCAAATACCTCACTGACTACCCACAAGTTTATGAATCCCTTCTGGTAACTACTCCACATTGCATTATGCTTCCAAAACTTGAATGCCCATTGAAGCCCACTCAGTATTCTTGACTTTCCATGGGCCAGTACTGTATCTCACAAGCCAAATTTGGATCAGATCTTGGCTCTAAGTCAGCCTTTTGAGGACTAGGTTCTTGAACCACTGGGCTTCAGGTGTTACCAATGTGATATGATGAGGACCATAAACTGAATCGGGCGGACCAGGGGCTGGGTCCGGCCGACGGGTTGCGCATGGTTTTTGGGTACCAAACTTGTGTTGTAAACCATGTTGGTCATCCTAAACTTTGAGTTCTTACCATGAGTTCTCATTGTTGTTGCAGGAAGAGAATTTGAAGATGAAGCACTCTAAAGAGAAACTGGGCCAACAGTTATGCTGGAGTGACTACTTGTCCATGCCATTTACACAAAATGTGAGTTAACAGAAGGAGAGTGGGTTAGAACAGGTTCGATCCGGGTTGGGATCGAAATCCGGTTGTGGCAATCCAGGCCTGGATTACTTGGCCTACATGGTCAGATCCAGACCCATGACAACACAGCCAGAAGAGCATTTTGGGTTGAATATAATGCTGTACCATCTTCACTTCTAATCAATTTGGATCTGAAATTAATGTTCATTGTGTTGCTTTCTGTATCTAGGTGATCACAGAGACATTAAGGCTGGGCAACGTGATAACTGGGGTGATGCGTAGAGCCATGAAAGATGTAGTGATTAAAGGACATTTTATACCGAAAGGGTGGTGTGTGTTCCCCTATTTCAGATCGGTTCATCTTGACGAGCAGAACTACCAGGATCCCTACTCTTTCAATCCATGGAGATGGCAGGTAAACTTGTAAACCATATTCTTAGTCCTACCCTCTCTCTCTCTCTCTCTCTCTCTCTCTCTCTCTCTCTCCCCTCAGTAAATTTGATGAAGTGGGTTGAATTGAACAGGACAGAGACTCGACCAGTTGTTATTTTACTCCTTTTGGAGGAGGCCATAGGTTGTGTCCTGGCGTGGACCTATCCAGATTGGAAGCTGCCATTTTCCTCCACCATTTGGTCACTAATTACAGGTATAAATTAATAAACTACACTAATATATATATATATATATATATATATATATATTTGATGGGTACTTTTCACTCATTATGCTCTTCCCACATGCTGTCGTCCTTCTTTCAGATGGGTGGCTGAAGAAGATTCTGTTGTCAACTTTCCCACTGTAAGGATGAAAAGAAAATTGCCCATAAGGGTCCAAAAACTTGAATTGGCTTGATTTTTCACATGGGGGAGGAAGGCATCAGAATTCGATTCATTCTTTGGGCAAAACAAGAGAAAAACCCAATAGATAGCAGCAAGGCTTCTCAGTTTCTGTGATAATTATACACCACTGCACATCCGGTGTTCAGAAAGAGCATGAAAATGACCAGCATGAAGATTGATGCCAAAAGATGATGTACCCAAGAACAAGGGTCCAGGTCTACTTGCTGCAAGAGTCAAAATGAGAAAAAGGAAGGAAAGTTGGGGAAGGAGAAGAAAGAAGCATGTACTAGTGGTGTCTCAGAGATTTATTGTCTGCCATTGGTCTTCTAGATTTGATATCTAAGCCCTGTATCAATATCACAAGAAAAGGTTCAGACAGTTTCAAGGCATGCTGAGTACTGTCTGCCACTTGGTTTCCAAGTTAATAATACATCATCATATATTGTATAATACACTCAAATCTTTCCCTTCCATTCTTCTCTGAGAGAGAGTGAAATGGTTGGAGGTGTCAAAGGCGTCTATAAGACTCCTCTTTTGCACAGGACTTCTATTATTGACGCCCTTTGTTCCTCTTCCTCTTTTTCGACAGATGAAGCAAAGAAGCATGGTTAAAGCTTCTAAGTTTCTGTTGTAAAAATTGACATTGTACAGCCAAAGGCTTTTACATCTGATAATAAAATTTGCAGTTGTCAATGAGATTCTCATCTCCTGTTTAAAGTGGAAAACAATTGCGTGTAGAACAGAGAAGTGAACCAGCAGGCAAGTTGAATATCAGATTTTGTATTTTCTCTGGCGCAGCTTCTTTTATGGATCTAATTTGCTTGTGTAAAGCTAGTAACAGCTAAAACTGTTCGTATAAGATAACTAAAGCTACACAAAAAGCTGCCCTAAGTAGATATCTCGATTCTCAGAGTTGCTATGTATTTGTCAGCTAGAGCAAAGTATTTTGCAAGATACTGGCCCTATAGCAGCTAAGATGGTCCATGTTCTCTAGTTTAATAAAGTTTTACCCACATACTTATAGTCACTCTGTGCGTCTGCCAGAGAGAGAGAGAGAGAGAGAGAGAGAGAGGAATACGAGTTTGATAATTCATGGAGTTTACAACCTTGACTCATAAAATTATATAATGAATTTCATGAAGTTGGCAGGTTGAGTAATAAAAACTATACAATGGTAACCAAAACTTTTGAAAATCACACGAACACCAAGTTCATAAAACTTTCTGTTCACCTAAAAGAGATTCATTAACGAATAAGTCATAGAATCGTGAAAGTGTCAATCTTTTTATCATCCCCCACCCTGCTACTCTGTTTATGACATTCAAGCACTAACTGCAATTATTTGTAATTTTACCTGCTAGCTGGATCAGGATACGTTATTCATATCAAATATATCTGGTGCAAGTTCTCCATACAGATTTTGTGGACCCTGATTGCTACGTAACAATTGTAGCCTAAATCTCAGATCCAAATCGGTGCATGCCAAACAATGTTATTAGAGGAAATGCAGAGGACACCCCTTATTTCCAGTCTATTTCATGATGTTGAAATAACAGTGCACGCTGTAGATTCCAAATGCTAAATGTTGTCCTTTTCTTTGTAATCTCGATCATTTGAGTGATCTTTCAGCACATGGGTGCCATCGAAAAGCGACATTGAAAGCTTTTTACCAGCAAGTGGTTGTTTGTTTGCATTGGAAAATCCTAGAATAAGATAGAATGTGAACAAAAACTCCATACATGCATGTGGAGTTGGGTTAACGTCTTCAAGTTGAAAGAGGTTGCTTCAGAGTTTGATTGTTCTGGTAAATCTCTTAGGCCGTGGCATAAATCTGATACGGTTCTGCCTGACCTCACCTTACCAATATAAAAAGAAACAAAAATAATACAGAAAGCAGAAACTACTGTACTCTTGTATGTGCATTATGCTTGTTAGCATCAGCTCTTAATCAATTGATCAACTCTGGGAAAAGGTTCAAAGAATTAGATTGAGCTCACCCAAAATTGTTAGAACAAAAGAAAAAAGCAGAAGAATGACCGGGAATTGCTGCCAGAAAAGAGAGGAAGAAGCTTGGAGTAGACCAGATTCAGCTGACTTTAGACTCGCTACAAACTGATTCAATTCGAGTCAGCCAATTCAGGCCTAACTGGAAGATTTTTTGCGCACTTCTCTTTTTCTTTTTCAACTTTTTTCCTTTCAGCACATGTGACTTGTGCTAGGAATCCTAAACTATGCTAAAAACTCGAGAGAATCTTCTTAACCTATCCTTCTTCCCTTTTTCCCTTATGCTTTCCGTGATGCTGTGAGGTTTACTTGGTGTCCTTAGTACTCTCTTGAGAACAGTAGCTTTGAATATCTTAATTCCAGATTTGGGAGTGGAGAGTTGTCTGCCTCAATGTTCCTTCTAATCTCTCTCTCGCAAAGAGATCATATTCGAGATCTATTCTCACAGTGCAAGCGCTGTTCTTGGTCACCATTTAAGTAGATGCTATCTGTCGTGGACCAAAAGCCCATAGTGGGGTGCGAGTAGGGGGGACCGTCTTCACTCTGGCTTCTTCCTTTTCACAAACAAGAAGTCACTATCTGCATGTGCCAAGTTGCAGAGTGTGGTTTTCACCTTGTGCTCTAAGCAGCTTCAATGGCTAAGGTGCATATCCAGGAGACACTTTTGGGGCTCCCGAGACAATTTGATGACCTTTTTGAGTTGTTCTTAACTAATAAGATGCTATTCTTTTCCAACAAGGAAGATCATGCTTACATGAATTTGAAACCCTTTTCAATTGTTCCTGATCAGTAAGATGCTATTTTTTCATAAGAAAAGGGCCAAAAGTTTATACATGACATCGGTGACCTGCGATCGTCATCAAGTTGCAGAATGGTAGTTAATGAGTTCAAAACCAATACGTAAAACATTTTGAGACAAAATGGAATATTTCCTTGTGGGAAGAGCAGACATCAACAGTTTTGCCAACTGAAGATCTGCCAATGTGCCGCCCAACGCGTTCCTTTGGGAATCGAATGTTGACACATAAAAACTATTTTGGCTCTTAGCTAAAATCCATATTTTATGTATATGTGGAGATGAGAGTGCTTCTCAGATTTGCATTATGAACCCGGCCTTCTGATGTTTAAGCATTTTTTTTCACAAACTTAACCAGGTAGATTATTTGGAAATCTAGGTACAAAGAGAAAAACATCAAAACTTGATGCATGGATGGCATTTTAGGTGTTCAAAATGTCAAGACTAATAATCTGAAAGCATAGCACATAATTTTGGAAGAGTATATCCATCACCATGGTTGGATTCGCAAAAAGTGGACAAAAAGACCAGTAGTTGGCGAAAGAGAAAAAAAAAAAAGGAGTCGAGATGCTTGAAGCAAACTCCAAAGTCCAAATAAATTGTGAGAGACTCGATAATCTAAGCATCTTGCCCTCAAATTGGCTTTTCATTCATTTTATTCATATTCTCCATATTAGCTTATCCTAATCAGACAAGTGGTAATCCTTTGGACATGTACTTATCCAATCTTGTCTGATTCTCTTAGCAGATTTTAATTTCTTCATTAAGACAGAAGACAAAAAGGTTTTGCAAAAGCGTGAAGGCCGCCCCACGTATAACAAGCAGTTTAGCAGTGATGAATACGGCTGCTGCTCAAACCCATTTGGAATAAGAATAATTTCCTCTGTGATCACACTCCCTCAGGGCTGACAGCAGTTTATGTGTTCGTTCTATGCGAAAGAAATGCCACTAAAAAGCTGATTAATCTTTTCTTTGTTCTGCTTATCGTCTGCTACTCTAGTTTGGCTCTACATCGTGTTTCGCCACAATACATAGAGTTTTAATTGTAAGTTTGTAACCATCTCTAGCAGCTGTGGTTGTTTCTTTTCTTTTTTCTTTTCTTTTTGAGTAATGGGGAATCTATATTGAATATATGAAGAACTCGTTAAAGAAGAAATGAAGTTTGGATTTAAAAAACTACCGTCCTCCCTTTCAGGTCTAAGGCTGTGTCGCCTTTGTATATGGGATTGATGCTCGTTATCAATATGCCTTTCTAAGAGATCATAATGATCCGTATAAACGGCAAAAAGAGAGGGCTATACCGGTGCAGGAAACAGGGGATATCGCCATAGAAGACTCGGAGTTCAGTGACGCTAAATCGACTTGCGTCATTATTGGTGGCTTTATTGACACAATAATGATTAGGTTGTCATGTGCAAACTATGATGCCAATTTTACAACCATATGTGATAAGCAGATGATATATCCTCAAGGTTGGTTGATGTAATGGATGAGGTGGGGTTGGTAAGTAGTCAGTTTTGTTTCAAACTCTCGTACCATCAATCTTTCCTGTGCTAGATAAAGAGGACATCACAATCTAAATTGAAGCACAAGGGAGGCATCACCCTGAGACTTCAAAAGGAGACTTGTCGAATGAGGTAAAGGGGGCTCTCGGTCGAGCAGCAGGATGAAATATTCATTCTGTTCAGTGAATAGATGATCAGTGGAAAATGTGAACAGTGTGAAAAAATGAGGATATCAACCCCATTGTTGTTTAAGCAAGATGTGTTGAGAAGAAGACCATGAATGTTTAATTTCAGAAATGAAGTTAGACTGTTAGTTTTAGATCCAAATGCATCCATGCTGAAAAGAAGCTCGCGAAACTGGGCAGATGGACCAAACGGCGATATCTGATAGTTGGTAGCTCCATTCTGGTCGGCGTCAGTGTCATCAATACTTCTTGTCCGCATCAGAATGTATCGACCGATAGTTGCATCGCCCCTCGCCAACACGTACAATGCCAATTATTATAAGCTGAAAATTTTCTGATATTTGCCTTTGATGTATATGTGTGTATATATGTAATGAATTGACGTGGCTGGCAATGAAGAAGGGAACCAAATCGACCTACCACGTTATGGGCAGTGCCCTCCGGGGACGGCATCTTCGATCAAGATGGTGGCAATTATTTCTTCCACTTTATGGTCTCCATTATTGCTAAAAGCTTTTTAATAAATTATAAATTTCCTCTGCCGCTGCATTATGCGGAACCAATTATCTACCCTTGGCTAGATCTTTTTCCGATGCAGAGGGAGTCCCCTACCACTAGATCTTTTAATATTACGAACACAACATGAACGTATTAACTTTCCATATGTGCTCAAAATCTAGTGTCACCTCTCCCTCTCTCTCTCTCTCTCTCTCTCTCTCACACACACACACACACACACACACATAAACACAGAATATGCAGGCTTTATAGTCTTTCCTATTCTTGTCTTTCAAACCGAAATCTACCGCTAACATGTTAGTCGACAGCCGAGGATAGATAGTTTCCTCCCTGTAAAATGAGCTTTCACTGAGATTATTGAGTGATTATAGATCAGAGCTCATTCATGTGTAGTGAGTATGAAGAGAGAGAACTCAGTGCATGCATGTGAAGTGGATTTATTTATTAATAAGTTTCACGAAGGAAACACAAAGGGACATGAGGAATATTCCGGGAAAAGCTTATACAGTCGAAGGGAAACGAAGGATTAGTGCTTGTTCCTGTATCAATTTGGTTACATCCATGGAACAAAACGGCATAATACTATAATAACCCAAATAGTTGGGGATCCAAAACGAACCTCTGCCGACCCAGATTCTACATCACGTGATTTTGGCCCCACCCGATATTATTGCCTTCCCTTACCATAATCAACGACGGCCTTTCTCTGACCCCAATACACATTTGGCAAGATAAAATTTATAAGCATCCGTACGTATATAGAAAACATATAATATGTATATGTACATATACATATGCACACACACATATTCTTCGAACTTAGTTTGACACCTAGAAATAAAACATTCAGCATGATGTTTAATACATATACTCATACACAGACATGTATGTAGGAAAATTGGTATATTCGAGACCAGTGGGGTCAGGGATAAAACCAGGCCTCTTATATAATTGATAAAGTATATTTTTAAACATTCTAGAATGTTATAGACAATAATTCAACATAGAACGAGCCTTACTTCAAGTAGTTTATATAAAAAAAATATAGATTCTTTTGCTAGTGAAATTTTGATGTTATAAGAGCCGTTGATTTTTCTATTACTATAGAAACCATTTGGCTCAAAAAAGCTTTAACTTGATTTGTATTCCTCATCAAAACATTCTTCAGATCACATCTGTACGGTTGGATTGCAAAAAAAATCTTTAAACAGACAATTTTGAGGGGTCTGGTTTCTATCTCTGATGCAATAGTCTCTGATCTACCGATTACTATATATATATATATATATATATATATAAGAGAGAGAGGGAGAGAGAGAGAGAAAGAAAATTGTAGAAACCTTTTTTTGCCAAGAACCTACTTTAAATAAAATATAAACATCTCAACATATTTATAAAAATTATTTTATATAAAACATGATTTGATTCAAGTTGTTTTATCAAAATTGTGAATTTTTTTATTATCAAAATGTTGATGCTATGAGGGGAATTTATTTTTTCTTATTATGAAAACTCTATGAAAGTCCAACAAATGATCAACTTAATATAGGTTTTGCATCAACTCATTCTTAACGTCATATCATTAAGGTTAGTTTGCAAAAAAAAAAACATTTCAAACATCAAAATTACAGTGTTTAGTTTTCATCCCTGACCTAACCATCTGGTTTTCACCATTCTCTCTCTCTCTCTCTCTCTATATATATATCTATATATATATATATCAAAGGCTCATGCATCCACCTCAATAATTTGACTGCTCAAAACTTTCAAGTAGAAAGAGGTCAACTGTCATCAATGGTTCAATTAGTTTGTCTATTGGCATACATAATCAATTAATTAATGGGTCCTACCAATAAGCTGAAACACATGTATAAATCATAATTGCTGCCAAAGTTCAACTTAGCAAACACCCAACAATAGAGAGATCTAGAGAGAGGGGGGGCCAGGTTAGGAACCGTTATTGTTGGTGGGTGGGTCATGGGTGGTGCCCTTATTGTGACCCAGCAGACATAGACAGTACACTGCATGGGCACGCCCACCCGCTGTGTTCCTTCAAGGGTCCCAGGTGATCCGAACCAAGTTTAAGTGTTCCCCTACTGCTCCTCATGGCCTTATCTGCCCCGTCTCTACCTGCAACTTTTTTTATACTTGGGCCACATGATCGGTTGATTGCCGCTTGATAAATATATATATATGGGCAACTCAGGAGACATCAACCCAGCAAACAGCCCTGCTTTCAGTATATCTGGGAGTCTGCCTCCCATAAGTCTCTACCTGATGAATCTGATTGGTTTCTCCCGCTTTACTTTTGCTGTTAATTTCTTGCAGCCTTAGGACCTTTGGAGTATAATTGAGTTCTGCTTTGTGTTGGCACACGATAATGGTGGCCTGTTCGCCATATGTTTTGATCTCACATTATGCATGAGTCATGACCAGCAACAGTACTTGACGTAGGCTTACTGTGAGCCTCAGCTGCATAATTTCTCCATCTGTTATGTTGAATGATTGACGAAATCTTTCTCCTGCAGAAAAGATTAAGAATGATATGTTGTAGGCTGCAATAACTATGTAAGAATCGAAAGAATGGTAGTTGAGCAGTGACCTGCAGGTCATACTGTTGGTGGTAAGGATTTCAACCCCACTCTGCAACAAATGAGAAAACAAAAAAATCAATCAGAGTTTTCTGTTGAAGTCATCTCATAGATAATCTTTTCGTTTGCTCTCCTTGAAGATTGCCCAGGTACATCCTAGCATTTGATCACAGAGATCCATATTTTAGCAAGGAGCCCGTGTCCATCGTATAAGGTAAACCAGTAGTGCAGCCAAGTCTCTCCCGCAACCACAACCAAAATGGTTAATTGTTCTGTTCTCCCAGGAAAAAGAGTTGAAGAGAACACAACTTCAGCAGCATAGCTGGAACATTAAGGCCTATATTCTATGATAAAAAAGTTAATGAATTGTTTCTTCTGCTGCATTGAAGGCCAAACTTCGTTAATAGCAGTTCAGATTTTGAAGCCAACAATGCCATGAAAAAACTTGTATACAAGTTCATAATTCTTTTTTGGAATACTATAGCCATTTTACATTTATGAGAAATTGCACATGCTGATGCTGGTCGGATTCTAGTGATTTTAGTTCCCAAAAGAACTAAATAAACCAGGCGCATGTGATTCAATTTATCCCGGGTGGGATGAATGTCCAATTGAAACCATGCCATCAAAAAGCAGGTGAAACACATAATGGCTAATTCACTGTTGGTTCTCAACGTCTCGTTCAAAACTTTCGATTGTTAGGGCAATTAGACTTGGTTGTGAAAACGATATTTGATTGAGACCCTCGTCAATCCTTCGTTTTCTTACAAGTAGTTACTCATAGCTAGAACAAGAAGTCCAATGAGGAGTTTACTGCATGAAGAGCCACCTTACGTTCCAGCTGAGAGTTCCAAATTATGTGGCCACCGTCATATATGTCGATGAACTCAGATGGGAAGAGTTGGTTGTCTAGAGGTATCAACGACCTGCTGCTTTTTGATGAGAAGGTTGGCGATCTGCAGTTCCACAGAAAAACTAGATCTCATTGAGTTTAAAGACCTCTGGAAATCAACGCAGCAGATGATATTTTTCTCTGAACAGGCAATTATGGAGTCATCAATGTCCGTCACAAAATTGGTAGATGTGCTGCTAATCTCCATTAAATTTCTGATGTTGCTGACACAACAATCCACATGTACATAGTTCACAGTACTCTTTAAGCAAGGGTTCAAATCTTCATGTATGAGAAGTAACATGGTTAGATATGGAAAGCAGTGGTTCGAAGTTAGCCTTTACTGAATTCAGCTTAATGGGGTAGCATCTGGATTCGGATCTGTTCTCTTTAATCAGAATTCGGATTTGTCTAGCATAGGATATGACATGTATAATGTAGTCTGATTAGAGCTTCGTCGGATTTCATGAGCAGATATATCAGACTCGGATAAAGATTTCTTATGAAACTGTAACAAAACTGCATCTGATTACTAATCTGGATCTGATTTGCTTGTTCCTGAACATATTTTTTCTCCTTAATGAGTAATCAGATATATCTGAACCATTTATGTCCAAACTTGAAACCTCAAATAGGTCATTGTAACTACCGGAAGAACCACTACCAGGCCGGGTCAATTTTGATAAGAATTAAAAGTAAGAACGTTCTTCCAGATTGAAAACCGGAACTTCCTTGGCTTTGGACGTTAAAGGAATTTGATTATTTTTCTTCCTTTCCAAAACCAGATTAATTCAACTGAGTGATCTCAGTGGTACTGATACTTGTAGGATAGAGAACTTCTGAGTATTGATACAAATATATTTGATGTAAGGGTAGACATCTTCAACAACTACCAAAACATTTCGCATTTCTCTTGCTCACAGTAGGTTTCCAGTTCTAGATAATCTGAAGATTAAGCGTCTATTTATTAAACCCTTAATTGAAAAAATTAACCATGATCAGATAAATCTCTTTATGTGCCCAGTTGGTGCAAAAGAATTGAATAGTAATATAAACTGAAAAATCTTAATTCGGGCTGAGTGGTGTGTTGTCGACGTGTTCTCAGTTGGATTCTCATAGATGCTGCTCTTCTAGACTGCTGACATGCATAATACTTAAGTTGAAGAGCGAACTGATGGACCAAAAGCAGCTCTAGACCCTAAGAAAGTCGGCTCAAGCGATGGGTTCTTTCCGACTCACCCGAACCTGCTTCTCAAGCAGATTGATGGTCTAAAAATAATCTTGAGCCACAACGCTAAATCGATACTAGAATGTTATTTCTTCACATTGTTATATGCAGGAAAAAATAAACTGCTCGTGATAAGAAGTTTTCGAATATTTACGATTCATGGAGCTCGCAAACCCATTTTTACTGTTTTGAAACGCTCCATTCGGTCTTCTAGACAGGCCGTCGATGTCTCAAACAATTAGTCGTGTATTTGATAAGTGCATGTATCGAACGTATACATTGGGTCATCCATTTACTCATTCAAACGCTCAAGAACACATAAAAAATTCCTAAGGGTGTCTCTCCAACTTGCCGAACCCAAGAAACAGATGTAGTTCCCAGCAAGAAATACAAAATGATGAATTCAGGCAAGAAAATATATTTTGTACTGTCATAATTATGGGAATTAAAAAAAGCTTCCTAATGTTTTTTATGTTCGAACTTGTAGCGAAGCCTCAGCAATTTGAATATGAAATTTGAATATGAAGAAGTTAATTGAGGTAGAATTTTAAATGGTATTTTTATTTTTAAGGGTGAGTGGTTCATTTTACAGAATCACCGTCCCTAAGAGAGGCCACTGCCTCCCTTATGTCCGCTTTTTGGTTCACAAAGCATGTTTTAGGGTGCACCGAAACGTGATAATGATCACTCCAAAATATGAACATGAGTTTTTAGAGGAACCGAACCACCTTGCTGCCAAGTACGCTACCACCTCTCTAACTACTTGACGTGAGATATGCTGGTAAACACAAATAAAGAGATCCAGTATTTCAGTAGAGTAGTGTTTGATATCCTAACAGTTTGCCATGTTTCCATGAGGAAACATGGTGTGATTATGCCCGATGTTTGATCATTTGATTTAGAAAGAATATCTACAATCGGACGGCTATTTTTTAATGAAAACATTATGTTTTTTGAACGTGTGAATTGGAAATATGTCTTCTAAGAACACAATTTCTCTTATAAAAATATGCAGATAAATGTATATAAAACAACAAAATAAGTAAAAAGTTAATAATTGATTTAGCTAGTGGAGGAAATAAGAATTAATTTTATGTTAATAGAAAGCGACTGAGAAGCAACACAAGAAGCTGAAGGAAGAAAATCACGAATGATACGTGCACGCACCGCTGCACAAAACACAAAATTCAAGATATTTACACCACATTATTCAAACACAAAAAAGGACATTTTAATATGGCTAAAACTAAAAAAATTTGTTGCTAATAAAATGCTTGCTAAATTGGCATTAACAACAATTTATGGTACAGAAATGATGTTTTTAATAACAATTTATAATCCTTTCAACGATCATTTAAAATTTTTAGTCATCCAAAAACTAAAAAGCAAAAATGCTATATTCATTTTCTTCAAACACAGAACACAAAATTCAAGATATTATTTTCACATTTTTCAAAGACAAGAGGGCACAATTCAGTCCTGCTAGATGCTGAATCATGCTGCATGGCTAAAATTAAAAAATTTTCGCTAAAAAAATTTTTTACATCGACATTAACAATGGTTTATGATGTGACAAGAGTTTATGATAACTTTACCAATGATTTATAATCCTTTTCAACAATGAGTTTTTAGTCATCTTGCAACTATCCTGCATTCGGCAACAATGTTAGATAAACCCATCTTAGATAATTTTTCATGAAGAGTGTTATCCATTGCAAGGGTTAATCAGCAATCAAAACACTATCTTGGATGAAATTGGTTTGGATTTAGCCTTTTAATAATTTTAAGTTAATGAGATTCAGTATAATTAGATTCATATTCAAACTCTAACTCGAACTCAGAAATAAAACCTAATTTGGATCTGAATAACATAAGATCCAATATTTGTATGTTGGATCTCAGTAAGATCTCAGACATGAATTTAGTTTTAATCATGAAACTGCATACAAAGTCTAAATTCAATTGGTATTTGAACTTAAATTTATTTACCAAATTCTAGCAAAAGATCTGTTGGGAGTTTGGAAATTTAATTACCGAATTCAATTACTGGATTCAAAATTGCATTAATAATTGAATATACCCGACCAATTTAAATTCAAAATTGCATTACTCAGCTCCTTCGGCCTGTTATTCAGCTCATGGAATCCAAAATAGCTCCAAATCTCAATCAACAAAAAACCGTTCCGGTTCGTCAGATTCATTTTTCGGACCGCTCCTTACACCGATTCATCCATCCCCGCAAGGGCCGCCCGTTCGGCTCCTTGTCGCGTCCTCGGTAGGACAGAAAGTTCCACGCCGATTCCCAAACCTCGGAAAGTGATCGGAAGCATGAGCGATGGCCCCAAACTCTTCACCAACAAGCCTAGAAAAGGTAATTTAAAAGCTGCCCACGTTGGCTTGTGCCCTCTTTGGTTCGCCCGATTTGGGGAAGAAATACAAGGGTGGTGGTTCTTGATCATCTCTGATCTCGATCGGAGTTGCTTGTTTCTTTGGTGTTTCAGCACAGCTGAAGCACAAAACTGAAGCGGGTCGTCCGCCTTCTCAGCCTTCCATGGATCCCCCACGACCACCGGAAACACCACCACCACCACCATCGTCCGCTCAGGTTCCTAAGGAGACAGCTGCTCGTCGCTACAAGTTTGTTTGGCCTGTTCTATTGGCGGTGAATGTTGCAATTGGAGGTTGATCTTTACCTTATCTCCTTTTCTGCTTTTCTGATTTTAAGGTTTCGAGCGACTGGTTTCACGCGGTGGTTTGTTTGATAAGTAATTGCTTTATTGATGACATCTCATCTCTATTACCTCTTCAGCTGTTTTTTTCACCTCTTTCCTTTGTACGTCTATTTAGTGCTTTCTGTTGTTTAGGTGCTGTGCTTCTTTTTGAGCTTTCTGGTGTTAATTAGAACTTTTAAGAGTTTAACCATTTGTGTACATACTGACTATTGCATTGCATTTGTTTCTGTTTCCTTTTCCGCATTTTCTTTCTCCTTTTCATGAGCCCACATTTATATTTGATGAGTCCATATTTTGGTTTTCTATGGAGATTTGCTGGATCAGGCACGGAACTGCGTTGTCATCCTTTTAGTTTTTGAACAAGCAAAGAAATGGAGAAATATAAATGAGAAATGATAGTCTATAGAGATTTCGAAGACAAGAAATTACATGGTAGGTGCTACCCACTTTGTTGAAGCTTCTTCATTGGCAACGCTCTAAGATATGAAAACCTATTCAAACCTTTCGTCTAGCAGTTGGATCCTGACGTACATTGCTTCAGTAGGATTTTTACTCCATTTTCAAGAAAGATGGAGAGACCCAACCTAGCAACCAAGACACACTTACTCTTACTTTCAAAGCGACTTTGTCCTTGGTTTTCAGGGTTCTTTTATGATGTTGGATGTTCGGTGTGTAGGACAGCATGATCATCCCAAGTGCATTCTTTAGGAAGGCTGCAGGAAACCTCAAAGAAGTTCAGCAAGGTAGTTTTATGTAAGAACACTTTAACAACAATAAGAAGCCAGAACCAAGCTAATAGCTGTCCTGTACCTTCTGCATAGTATTTAACCTTTTCAGGCTTGTCTTATCATCGCTGTTGATGACCAAACCTAAATGGGGTAACCCTTCCTAAATTTGATGCCATGAAAGTACCAATTTAACTTAGGTACCACAATTGAGATGATTATTATACTCACATGGGTGAAGGTATGTGTATGAAAATGCAGATAGAAGCACAACAACTTTAGTAAGTGTGGATATGGTAGTGTGTGTGTGTGTGTGTATATATATAGATATGCCACAAAAAATTCAAAATGATAGCAACATTTAAATGAACGTTTAGTATAAATAAAAATATTACATGTTAATGACCAATAACTCATAAAAAAAAAGATCGAAAATTGAGTTAGAAACAAGCTAAATCAAGTAAAAGTAAGTAGTTTGTATAAATTCAATCCAAAAAGTAGTCGGGTGTGTCCAAGTGCGCATTTTTCTGTGTCAGTATGGTGCCACAGGTAGAGGGACCTTAGTTGAAGATGTGACATATACTACTCATCCATTGGAAAGTTGATCTTTCTAAAAAGCTGCACAATGCTCATCCTTTCCTAGGAAGGAGCATGTGGTGAACCTAATGCACAAATAAAAGTTCCATCACATTTAAACCAAATTCCTGTTCATATCATTTTTGTAGTGCTGAAAAGTGATGAACTTAACCTTATCAGTACTAATGTGGAGACTTGATGGAGCTCCCAAAGATTGGCCCATACCCCTTATCAATGCTGGATGGTGCAAGGATGCTGCAGGTTGCGTTAATCATTTAAGGTGATAAAATGTAGAGTCATCTATGCAACCATGCGATAAACTTGAAAGATATGAGAGAGAAGAGGGAGTATTTTCATCAAATATTTGTTACTTAACCCTCTAGGCTCTAGATGCTATCCTGGTTTGGATACCTGAGGCAGAAGGCCTGCTGCACCTGCTTAAAAGTTTATAAGTCTGGCCTCTTAGCTTATGCGTCTGCCCAGTGGAGCTTCAAGAAGGATTTAAATTGTTTTGTGGTGACTTACTGCACAACGTAGTGAAAAGGAAAAATTATATGAGATAAAATACAGGTAGTAATAAAACATAAAACCCACAAAATTATGAGAGCTTTGCCATAAATGGAGAAGTAAGAGACAAATACAGGCAAAAGAAAAGCAAGTTAGATAAAAACAAATCATAATGGAACTTGAAATTCTGGTTCAGGCTATGGACTCCACAATATAATCTGAATCTCCCTGATCAGTTTTTTTCCACCCTTGGCTGCAATTGGAGCAATTAGCGCATCTTCTGTTGGATACCATGAAAGAAAATATTTAATCACTCGCATATTGGTGCAATGACTACATGAAAGGCCCAATAATGCTTTGTGAAAACATAAAGACCATTGAATTTGGAAAGCTTTTCATCATATTACTTGAGACCAACATTTTGGAAGTGTTGGACCTGAGTCCTAGCATTTGGTTGGTCTTAAATTGGTCTGTAGCTTGTTCCAGGGATACAGCTTTGAAGACCTTTGGGAACAGGATATGGAAGTTTGAGTTTATAACACAACCCATGTCTTCATGTGTTGAAGTTAACAGGGTTTTGTGATGAAGTGGACAAAATGAATGGATGTCAGTAGCTTCTATAAACACAATCTCTCTTGAATGAGATGTGTCAATCTATGTCACATAGGTACGGATACAGGTGCCGGTGTGGGTACGGGTACTGTCCATTTTCAAAAAACTTGGGTGCGGGAGTACGGCCGTATATATATATATATAACAATAAGAAATACTTAGAAAATATGTATCAAAATAAAGAATATACATCAACATAAACAAATAAAGAACATATAAAATATATATCAACGGCTCTTGCAGCAGTGTGTTTGAGAAACTTATGAAAAACTTTAAACATATGGACAACCGAGCAGCTCCTAGTCAAATATGAACATCAATCGAATTTTCACATCCAAAGAATAGAATAAAAAGTAAGGTAGAAAAAAATTAAATTAAAGTAAAATTAAGCAGTTTAGACCTATAGGTACCCAAGTGTGTCAAGTACCCATTTTGGGTACAGGTACGGCGACACGGTACATGGACCTTATTGAAGTACAAATGTGACTTACCTTTTCTAGACAACTTCTTCTCCATCCTCTTTTCATCTGCAGGAAGTCTTCCCCATCTGCAGACTAATGTCTTATTTTTTACTCCATCAGACTTGAATCCAATTCTAAAAATTGGTACTGGAGGACATACACAACTGGATACTGAATTTCCACACAATCAGCAGACTTAAACATCCAGCACCTTCATTTCAGCCTGCATTTTTGCTAACCTTCAGTAGATAAGATCAGATCTAATGTGCTATATCATAACTCAATAAGTTGATACTTCTTTCAATTAAATGAGATTGGATCCATTTGGCATTCCTCTGCTTTAGGGCACTCATGGTTGCTGTATGTCACTGCAGACGCATGAAAACTATTTCTAGGAGGAAAACTAACTGGACCTCAACTCTCTTGCGTGTTTGTGCGGCAGAAGCTTTTCTGCCAAGCAGGTTGTAAGATGTAAAATCTGAATGGTCTCATGCTGAAAATCCTGGTTCATATATGCTTATGCTTAATAAAATTTGTCCACAGTTTATCTTCAAGGACCAAGCGTTGGCATTTGCCCGCATATGCACAGTGCAGGTTGAGCTGAGGCATGAGACCACATGCATATCCACTGTTATACTTTCCCTGGTGCAATATATTGTAGGGTTGTGTAAGCTTCGGTTACTGCAGCTAATAATTGTTTACAACTATTTCAATTTGGGGTCCTTCAATGGCAGCTTACCTGTTCCTGAATGCAAACAAGAAAGATGAAAAGGAGGAAGCTGAAGTAGTTGGTGGGGCTCCGGCTTCAAGTGCCAGTGCAACTGTTGCAGTTCCAGAGAAGACATTACCTCCAGAACCTACTATAGTGCCAGCTATTATTCCACGGGAGCCAATACCAGAAGATGAACAGCGCAAACTGTTGAAGTGGATGTTGGAAGAGAAGAGGAAGGTGAAGACGAAGAATCCAGAGGAGAAGAAGCGCATAGACGAAGAGAAGGCCATCCTTAAGCAATTTATCCGTGCTAAGTCCCTCCCTACCATTTGACTGACATTGGTTTCTAGATTTTCTCGAGTCTGCATGTCAGCATGTGCACATAAACATGTGTGTTGATTATGAATCCATTTATGTGTGTTGATTATGAATCCATTTATGCTGCTGAACATGAAAAATTTTCTCATTTTGGTGCATGTAAATACATGCTTGGTTTGTTCTTGGTTCAGAAAACATTATGTGGCAAGAGTTGGTTTCCGTCGTGTGTGTGTTTTAGCATGTGTTGCTGTAATATTTGGTTTTCTATATCATACTACAGCATCTTTTTCTGTTCGCATCTGATTATTGACTGAGTAGATGATGCTGGTGGTGGTGATGATGGTTTTAGGCTTGTGAACGGCAAAAGATCATAAGGCCACCAAGTCAAAATACTAATGGCGATTAAGAGAGAGAGAGAGATTGGGTAGTACCGACAAGCCCCTGCTGTTAGACCTGATCCGGTCATGCCGATTCAGGCTGGCCTAGTTTCATTC
Source organism: Nymphaea colorata (assembly GCF_008831285.2). Classification (NCBI taxonomy): domain Eukaryota; kingdom Viridiplantae; phylum Streptophyta; class Magnoliopsida; order Nymphaeales; family Nymphaeaceae; genus Nymphaea; species Nymphaea colorata. The sequence goes on from NC_045143.1 coordinate 5,041,125, forward strand.
AGACCTGACTACTGATCAAGGAATAACTGAAGCTGGTCGAGTTCCAAGAATACTCTGAGATTGACCTGTTAGCCCATCGCGGATAAAATACTGCACGGTGCAGGCGTAAAATTGTGTAGCTTTTCATGTTCTTGATGATTTTGAAATATTTCTAATTATTTTCTAGAGCGGAAAACTGGAAAAAATGGCCAGTACATGGTGATATATGCGTATCAGGCTATCAGTTGATGCATATCAACATTGGTGTCGTTTATTTTATTATATCATTTTTCTTTGAAGCAGAAACAAGAAGTTTCCTTCCCACTTGGTCAAAGGGTTAGAAGCCATGATGCAGTAAGTCATTGCCCTCGAAGGATTACGGCGCCCTAAAAGCACAAGCTACAGAGCAAATAAAAGGTAGAGCCGTCAAGATGAAAAAGGAGACTTGCGATATCTTTTTGCCATGAACTGAACCGGGAAGGGTCTGTCTAATGCAAAGCTAGTCTTCAAACAAGCACTCATGAATAAATCGGTAGTTGAGCGAGCAAAATGAGTGTTTCACCCCTTCAATTCACCTTGGGTACAAGGTATGTTTTCGGTATCTCGAGGTGACACATTCATTGTGCTTTAACTTACATATATCAGTGTCTTCTTTTTGTAGCACAAAGAATTGACACTTCCGTTACTCGAAACAGAACTTAGCTACATACCAACCTCCTTCTTGTCCATTGCACCAATCTCTTTGGGAATAGTAAATTGATAGTAACCAATGAACAAGACGATGATGATGCTTGTGACCATGTACCGAGTTGGACAGGGACTAGTGCCATTGACCTAATGAATGAGCTCAGGATCAAATCCAGAGGTACACAAATTCATACTTGGAGCTGGACCATCCTTAAATTACTACTCGAAGAACTAATTTTTTTTTTTATGCATGAAGGGAAATGGATCTAGAGATCCAAACAGGACTTTCACATCTATTTGGCCATGGCTGAAAGGAAACGTCAGTATGATCAATAAATGAATCCAATGTAGTTTGGTCGAGGGGAGATATAAATATAACAAGTGAGTTTCGTTTTAGAGTCCGAGGGCGAGCATTTCATAGGGACTGATATTTATGCTTTGGGAGATTTGGCAGTACTAAATTGGATCAGGTCCGAAACCTTACGTCCAACACAGTGACTAGGCACCACTCAGGCGTAGGCTAAACGAACACAAGGCTAAAATCTCACAGTTACAGATCTTAATCTGATCTGAACTATGGCACAATTTATATGATTGATTTGATCGAAATCTGATAACTCAAAAGCTACTCACTTGAGGGTTAATGGTTCGTCGTATCAAATCAATCATCCAAATCACATCTATTTAGTCAAATGTGATAAGAAGTCTAATACATTACCTGAATTTTTTGTACTACCTTTTCATTGCATCTCGATCTCTATCTTCCCCTTGGTATGTGTATGCTGAGATCTGGTAATGTTTTTAAGATTATTTTGATCTGATTTCTTTGTGTCTATGTTTAATCTATATTTTTTCCCTATCTGTACGATCTTAAAGATTAACTATATGGTTGGACTTTAATATTGAGTCCAAATTCATGCAATAGTATATACCTGACTGACTGAAACTTTAAGTTTGCCTTTTAACATGAACCTGGACTTGAGAAACAAGGCCAGTGGCAGAGTAAAAAACTTTTGGCTAAGGGCACCATTTGAAAAAATTTCAATCTTTAAGAGGTAACAGTATTTATAAATAAATAAATATTTGAAGGCGTCTGTATAAAAATAAAGAAAAATTGCGAGGCTGGTGTGGGTAGGGGTGAACATCGACTCGTTAAAGCTCAGCTCATGATGGAGTTCAAGCCGAGTCATTTGCTTAACGAGTCGCGCTCGAGTTTATGAGTCGACTCGTTCAAATAATCGAGTTGAGTTCGAGCTCAACACGTAACTACCGAGTCGAGCTCGAGCCTTATCGAGTTTGTCAAGCCTTAATCAAGTCGATATTCTCAAACGAGTTTGCGAGTTTGTCGTGCCTTACTTGAATTGAGCTCAAGCTCAACACGTAACGATGAATATTGTTGAACCTTAATCGAGTCTAGCTCGAGCTCAACACATAACGATGAATATCAATTTTATTCAAACGATTTTGTCGACCCCTAATCAAGTTGATCTCGAGCTCAACACGTAACTGCCGAATCGAGCTTGAGCTGCTTTCGTCGAGCTATTCTCGAGCTCGATGTTTCATTAGTCAAGGCAAGCTCAAGCTGACTGAACTTAGGCTCAACTTGGCTCATGTTTATCCCTAGGTGTGAGCAATTGCCCACACCAACCAATATGTAGCTTCGCTAGCTCAATCATAGAATCTGACCTTTGATAAGAGTCCAAGTCTTACCAGGACCACCATGATATGGAACTTGGGGCCAATAACTTTCAAGGCTATCCTTCTGCTAGGTAAAGACTTTGGCTCCATCTAAGGGAGGCAACATCTAGACAGTAAGAGCACTGTTTATCTTTCTAAGGCTTTGGTTAAAGACCTTCAAATGGGAAGAGAACTAAGGATGTGTTTGAAAATGAGATCTGAGACTGATCTGAAATCCATTTTGTACAAAAACCAAGTTTCAGCTCTGTGTTAAATGAGGATTTGAGATCTTTAACCCTCGGATTTGAGTTTGGATGAGGGCATGTCAGACTTTAAATCCTTAGATCTAAGATCCTTGGTTATCTGAGATCCGAGGTAAACAAACACCACATATGGTTCAATTTTTGAACCACATTTATTTTCATAAAGTAAGAGTTATGTCTCTATCAATTCTTTAACTTTCTATATTATTCCGAATATTATCTGAAACCAAGATCTGATCATGGCAGCCAGGCATTTGCTACTTCAGGTTTTGGTATCCTTTCCTAATGATGCAATCCTGTTTCCTTTTACTTGTATCAATTCAATCAGAGAAGAATATCATTGGGACCAAGTTACTTTTAAAAAGTCGTCTTGTATCTAGCAATTTGTGGGCGTCGAGTGATATCGTTGAGATGTAAGCTTGTTCTCAACAAGATGACCACACACGGGATGGTCTCAAAATGTCCGATTATGACCCAAAAACCAAAACCATCAATTTTAAATCCTTTATTGAGTCTATCTGCAGGAACCTTTTTATGTTTGTCTCTTTGAAAGCAATGAAAGTAAAGTTTGTGTGTGTGGGTAAAGAAAAAAAAAAAAGGAAAAAAAGGCATTTTAGTGATTCCCCTAGTATTACTATGCATTTCCCCCCTTTTTCTCTCAACCAACTACTTCTCTCTTTTTCCTTCTCAACCTCCTGTCCGTCTGCGGCTGGGTGACTGTGCCGCTCCATCTTTCCTCTTTCTCTTATTTTTCTGTGCATTGTATTGTATATTTCTTCTTTCTGCTTCTGTTTTTGCGGTTTATTTTTTGCGGATTGTTTTTGTACTTAGGGGACCTCTTGTCCCCAGATTTTGTTATATATTCCCATTTTATTGGCTTTTTCTCTTTCTCTCTCTCTATATATATATATATATATATATATATATATATATATATATATATATATATATATATATATATATATATATATATATATGTATGTATGTAAGCGCCTAGTATCCCTTATGTATGTAGTTAACATGATTTAGTTTTAAAAAATGGCATGTCATTCTCGTAAACGAACAAACTTCAGTTTTCTAGTATTTATAAGAATTAGTGCACTACGGAGTATTCATTTTCGAAGATATCAAAGTGCTATATTTGAGTTAATATTACAAAATCTAAAACTTGTCTTTTACCGGAACATATACGTAAGTTATGTACAAGGTTAGTTGAATAAAAGATTTGTAGAAAAAAAAAACAATTTTTAAGTCCCAATATATATATACACACACCCGTAAATTGTGTATAAGGTTAGTTGAATAAATATACAAAACATTGTGGATTTCTCTATCTCGGTTTGGATGGAGAAATCTTTTGTTCTCTCACAACATATCAGCTCATTGCATCAAGCAGCTGTAGTAAAATTTAAATATATGTAGCTAAAAAAGCCATAAAATTGACTCTAGTTATGGAGGAAAAAAAAAACAACTGCAACATTATTCCACTGTTCTTCTCTAAAACATAAATTATTCACTAGAAAACAGTGTGGGAAGAGTATCAACCTAAATTTCATTGCTTACATCAAAAATCAATTATACGCCCATTCATACAACCTAGAGTTTAAAAAAAAAAAAGACTATTACCTATTTTGTGACTTGCGATTGCAACCCGATAAAAAGAGATGGGAGAAACAAGAATCAGAAAAAGAAGTAGAAGAGAGAGAGAGAAGGAGGGAGGAAGGGATGGAGAAACGAAAAACAAACAAGCCGATAAGCGAGTTGAGCTCGTGTAACTCGAACTCAACTTATTTACTACGGAGTTTTAACTCGAGCTTCAACTCGCTCATTTAATAAACGAGTCGAGCTCGAGCCGAGCATATACGAGCGAGTTAGAGTCAAGTCCGCTCCACGATTCATTTCTAAACATACCGATTAATACATTGCATTGGTGTTGAATTACATCCCCTTATGCATTGCATTGAACAGTCGTGAATGGACAGAGCTCAGAGCTTAAGATGTTCAAGATGGTTGGAAGATTTCAACTGTTTATATATATATATATATATATATATATATATATATATAGGGATGTCAACGGATTGGATACATCTTTAATCATATCCGCTTTTTTGGATATTCATATATTCAGATTCGGATTCAGATTCGAATTCGAATAAAGCAAAGTCATATCTGAATCCGAAATCTGATTTTACAATCTGAATCCGATCTGAATTCGAATTCGAATATATTGACATCTATATATATAAACATTACCACCACAGAAGGGAGTTTACTGAATATGATCAAACAATGAAGTCTGCGTCATAGTTACTGTAGTACCGTGCTTGGCAGCGTAGGAAAAAAATAAATGATGGCACGTGATCGGCAGAGAAGAGAGACCGAGGCAAGTGTAATGAGCTCCATGCTTGAACCTTTCGAGCTCAAAAGGACAGTCAGTCGCCTTTCTTTTCACCAAAAATATCCAGAACGTACCTATAGAAGAAGAAGGTGTTCTTAAATTAATACCGAACGACCTAAGTTCACCCTTTAAATCTTCGTGTTTGATGTTGAACTCATCGATGGCTGATATTGTTCTCGTCAAATTTATATCGGATGATTAATTTACTGACTTTATCTGACAAAATTTGGCAGAGTGATCCTTTTTTTTTTAATTTTTGTTTCAAATAAATGTATACTAACATATTTTTAAATTTGGCAGCACAATCTAGTCTTATAGTTATGATCTTAAGAATGGATTGATGCTACACATATACTAAGTTGGTCATTTGTTGTTAGATCTTATAGGTGTTTTTATATTTTTAAAAAATGAATGGCCTCTATGTCATGGTAATAAAAAAACAATATTTTCCATTAAAACAACTTGAATCAAAACATGTTTTATATAAAAAAGTCTTTAAAATATATTAAAATGTTTATATAATTATATTGTATTTAAAATAGTTTTTGAACAAAAAGGGTCTGGTTTTAATCAACTTTTTTTTTCACTCTCTCTTTCTCTCTCTCTCTCTCTCTCTCTCTCTCTCTCTCTATATATATATATATATATATATATATATATATATATATATATATATATATATATATATTGGTTTGGTGACATAACGAACTTGAGTCATTGTTGTAAAATCTGATTTATACATTAGAATTTTACGATTTTTTTTAAATATATAAATTCAGTGCATGTGCACATACACAGAGATAAATAATGAGAAAGAGAGATTCAAAGGCTTATCCTTATCAAATCAAGGGATTAGATTCTAATTATTTGGTCAATGCTGATTAAAAAATTCAAAACAACTCTAGAAGTTTATAACGTTACAAAAATATATATGTTTCTTACCATTAGTAAATTTTTATAATTTTTCACCTTAGCAAGATATATTTAAAAAAAAAAGCCAATGAGAAGAAGTATTAATAATTGGGAGCATCCGAATACATGTCAGTTATGCATGTGACGCCAAATGATGCTAAATAATGTCGTGCCACACAAGAAATGATCCCCCATTTGAAGGAGGCAAGTCATGCAAACATGTGAAGAACAAAAGGGAAGAAGGAAAAAGAAAAGCACATGAGCACTTGGGAAGCTGTCACAAAATTGGAATCCGTGTCACAAATATGTGAAAAGAAAAGAGAATCGAGATGATCTTATGTTTTAAACAAATATAAATTTGTTGAATCGATCGTCAGTCGACCGAAAATTAAAAAAAAATGTTGAGAAAATAGAAAAAATTATAAGCTTTAATTAAACTGAAAGCAATCTTATAACATTTAAAAATAGTTAAAAGACAACATGACGCCCTTAAATCGAATATGGCCCGAATGGGTTGGAACCGAGGATTGAGGCTGAAAAATTCTAGGGTAGGGCCCGCCGATGTTTGAAGATCCGGTTATAATAAATAAATATTTTGTAAATATAAAATATATTTTTAATAAGAAACAATTTTTTTAAAATGCTATCTGATGGAATCCAAATTGTAAATTCAGATTTCAAATTTGGATATGACTTTTTAATTCATATTCTAATTTGAATTTGAATCTGAATATGTGAATATATGAAAAAACAGATATAGTTAAGAGTATATACGACTCAAGTCTGATCCGTTGACATCCCTACTTAGACAAAGACATCAATAATTTAGCCAGCTAATGTACAACTGCTCATGTCGGTGGTAGAGCTAGAAATCTCAGTAAGAAAGGGTAAAAGGGTCATTTTCTTTCTCATATAATTGAAACCCAAATTGGTCATGGAGAGAGAAAGAGGGTCGCTTGGACCTAAAGGAGAGATACTCAAGTCGATCTCCTGTTTGACAGACTCCCACTTTGATCATCAAATTGGTAGTAAACAGTGGGGATGTTGGATCATTTCATCACAAGTGATTCAGCAGATGAACAGATATGTTCTTAATGTAAGCGGTACTTTAAAAAACTTCACAATAATCTATCTACATTTTCAACCTGAAAATTCAAGTTAATAAGAAGATGGTTCAACAGTCCCTTTCTTACCAAGTGAACCATATTAAATATATTTGATTTGGTCCACATACTTGGTTTGGAAAGGTGTCACACTTATCTAATTACATTGTACTAATATATATATATATTAATAATGATACTGCCAAGGACATGAATCCTCATAGAATAATATTCCACCGATCTTACAATTCCACCTGAATCACCTTCCCCGTCATTTTTCTATGTGGGGTCTGCTCCTTTGACACCTCCATGCAAATATGAGGTCCAAACCATGGCTCAAGTTCTTAATCCAGCCCCATCAATTCGAGTAATCATCTTTATTTTCAAATTTTTAGTTATAAATTCATTATTTTTAGATTACTCTTACTTATAAGTGGATGTACAACATGGACCTATAAATTCATCATGCACCACCAATGTCTTTACTAAATAACAAAAACATTTTGGAAGATTTGATTTTGCAGCAAACATTCGACCCTCGTTTTCTCTTGTGAAGATAAAACCAAGTGCCTTGTTTCATAATAAATCATGTTATTGATATGTTAAAAGTTATTCCATTTTTCTTGCCTCCACGATCATGGGATACATCTGTATGTATTAGTGATAGCAGCAGTGCACACTGAAAGCTTGCTTTAATGGAACTTTCTTGAGAGCCACAGTTCCACGACTTTTTCTGCATCATATTATGTGGACCCTCGTTTGCCAGAGTTGGCCTATCTATCTCGCTTGACCTTTTTCTTTATCTTCATGAACAACATGATATAATATGAGTATTACTTTTTATTCAACCACGACAAAAATTATGTAATCTAAGAACATAATCTTCTTCTTACCAAACACTTTAGCTTTTACTGGTAAGTTCTGCAATCTCTTTCTTCTTACCAAACACTTTAGCTTTTACTGGTAAGTTCTGCAATCTCTTCCTGCATGCCTTGTTTTTGTCTTGTGTGATTTGTTATACTCTTTGGTGAGTAATTTCCTGTTCACTTTCTAACTCCCTCTTTTCACTTTTCCTTTTATTTTTCACGTGAATGGATAAGGTGGAAGGACAAGCTTTAGATCAAGTTTTTGGAAGAAGGAAAGGTGAGTTTGGCTTTCGTGAAGTGGGTCTGAATCTCCAGCAAATCGCACGTTTTCCTTCGAGATCGTGACTCCCCAAACGCGATCAGCCAAACGAGAACGTGGCAGAGAAGAGCTAGCAATGGCGGTGGCGGAAAACGATGTGGCCACCCGACGACTCGTGTTCCTTGCCGCCTGGGCAAGGGGGGACCCAAGAACGCAGGCTTTCCATTTCCTGAACATCGTCGGATTGTTCGAGGAGACGCTCTCGTGGCCGTCGGATGCGGATGCTGGGCAGCCTGCCGTCGCTGTTCCAGACACGCAACGTTAATAACGAGCGTTCAAACAAAATCCAATTATGAGTTCGCGTTCAATTTAAATTATGACTCTCTCATTCAAACCATCGTCTGTCTCTCTCTCTCTCTTAGCTGTAGAAGAGAACAGACGGTTTCGTGACTGTGCTTCTCTCCTGTTAATGGCTCCTCCTTCTAACTACTCTGTACGGAGGACTTGGTTCCTTTTTGCTTCCGTTTGTTTTACTTAGTTCGCTTCTTTTTTTTCTTTGGTGCCATTTGGTGGCAGAATGGGACTTTTGATCGGATTTCCCGGCTTATTTTTGTTGTTGTTCTTGGTGGTGGTGGCGGTGGTGGATGATCCAGGGATGGAGCTCGCTGACAATGAGCGAGAAGTTATGCTGTGCGTTGATTCCGGTGGTGGCGATCCTTGACGTGATTGTGAGCGCCTGCGTCGGGTGCTTCGATCATCAAATCAGGAGGAAGCCTGCCCGCCAACTGGCCGATGCCGAGCGCCTTGCGATGAACACGCCCTGTAAGTTTGTAAACTGTCCTTCTCGACCCTCCTCCTTGCCGCTAAACTGCCCTTTTGCTTCTTGGTCCATGTTTGGTTCGCCGTCTACTTTAAGCTGTGTCACATTGACGGTTTATGACGTGTCCTTTTGCTGTTCTCTTTTGTCCGTTTACCTTTTTTCTGCTCTTCTTTCTGTAATGGTGAACTTTTGCAGTTAATGTGAATGAGGTCGAAGCATTGTATGAACTATTTAAGAAGGTGAGCAATTCGTTGATCGAGGACGGGCTGATACATAAGGTGCTAGATCTTCTTCTTCTCTCTGAGCGTTGCTCGTTTACTTCAGTCCAATTGGTTCTTTTCTTTCGTTCATTGGATGATCTGGAGATGGACGGGATGATTCTTTAGTAAGATGGAGAGTTTCTTGAAAGGTGGTTGGGTATTTATTTTTGACAGGTGCAATGACTGTGCTATCTGTCTGCATTTGGAACTTTTATTTGGATTTTGCAGCTAGTTGGTAGTAGATGAATGTTATATCACGTTTGGAATAAGGAATTTTTTATGTTTCTCTCAGTGCAGTGACATAGATCTTTTAGACCAGTAGATATATGATCAATTATTTACTGCTTTAGTTCTCAGCTTGCTTTGATTGATTGACGTAAAATAGATTCTAGGTCGTAATCGTTCTTGTGGTTCTGCCTTGGGCCATGCCTCACATTGCCAAACTCGTGCGTGCTAGTGAATGTGTGCAAGTAAATAACATAAGTCTCACCCCTTTGCTGATGATGCGCTTGATGTGCATACTTTTATGCCAAAGATACTGGTGCAAGCTCTCCTTGCTGGAGTTCTGAGATTTTGTCTTGAGCCCAAAGCACTTACAGTTACCGTTGATTGAGGAAGTCTGATTGCCTTCTTGCCCATTGGCGAGTGCAGAAGGCGATATTTGTCAAAGTACACATTGGGTATAGTACGGTCTCTGAAGTGGCTTCGTGTATTATGCAATGTATCATGATGGTTATGAAATGGTTTTGTGTTAAACGCTAGATACTTGTACAAGTATGTTATATACTTGCATTTGGACTTTGTTAAACCACATCGAGTGCTACAAATTTTATTTGGTTGATGTGAAGCAATATGGTTAGTCCTTTGAATTTTTTTTCATCTTCTTTTTTCCAGGAAGAACTTCAACTTGCCTTGTTCAATACTTCATTCGGTGAGAACCTTTTCATTGACAGGGTAAGAGAAACACTATAGTCCTTTTCTCATTGATAACGCTCTCACATCATCCCTCGTTACCACATATGGTGGTCTATTTTCCATAAGTTAATTCATGGTATGGAATTATAAAGTGGAAAATGTTGTAGATATTGAGATACTCAAGTTATTAAAAGGCAGCACATGGTGTTATCAATATCTTTTTTTTTTCCGATAGAAGGTGATACTGCAGTAAAATTAAAATGTGTGTTGATGAGAGATGGTAAATCTGCGAATAAGAATCATGGATTACTATTGGTTCTATGATATCTAGAAACTTAGTTTAGCACCTCTATGACAGCGTGTTTGAAGTCTACTTTTGTGGACATTTTTAGAGAATAAGGCTGCTGTACCACCTTCCTCTTTTCTTCCTTTAATCCACAGTCCACGCCCTTCAAATGTGGGTTCTCAACTATAAATAAAGGAGAAATCTTATTGAGATATTCAAATGCACCCTAACTAGATTCTAACTTGTAGAAATATTCTGCAAAAACATGGGAAGGAACTTTTGCTGTTCTTGATGTTTATTTAGTCAATGCACTATATATGTCTGGGGAGGGGGAAGATTAAGCCAACTTGCCCCTAGAGACCTAGTGCCCATGGGATTTGAGTTGATGACATGCCCCAACCAGCTATGCTAACCCCACCTTGGGCCACTGTATCTGTTTGGAGAGTTACTTAATTTTCTGATCTCTCAAGATTAATTGTTAATTTAGATGGTTTTTCATTTTCAGATTCTTTTCATTTTTGTTATAGATATGTGTGTGTATGCATTTTTTCCACTTTATGACAATACACTGTTGAAAACTTGAAATCTCTCTCTTTCTATCTCTCCCCCTTGCTCAATAGTTCCATATACATAAATTGATGCATACACAAGTAGGTGCTTGATAAAGAACTTAAAAATGTGATCATGGTATTTTTAGTCCTCTATGGAAGGAAAGGATAAAGTCAAGCATCACTTTGCAATGAACAATGAACTATCTCTGAAAAATTGTCAAACTCAAATTTGCTGTCCATGGAACAGCATCCTTCATAATGTATGTTAAATTGCTTTCATTTCTTGTATCTACCTCATCTGCCTTTTGACGATTTGTTTTTGTTTTCAGCATTAATAAATAGGGGGCAATGTCTTCTTGGTTTAATTCTGAAAGTAATTTTTAATCCAAAGAAATTTAGTTCATTTCTTGCTTCCTCTCTTTCTTAGGTCTTTGATCTATTTGACGAAAAGAGAAATGGTGTAATTGAATTCGAGGAGTTTGTTCGCTCACTCAGTGTATTCCATCCAAATACACCTCTTCAAGAAAAAATTGATTGTAAGAAACTGCAGATATTATGGGACTTTCTGTTTATCCATGTGTTCAAATTCAGATCGAGTATGAATCTAACAGTACATCCTTTGCATATTTGAGATGATTTGCAGTTGCATTTAGGCTTTATGATCTGAGACAAACTGGTTTCATAGAGCGTGAAGAAGTAAGATTTCTTGTGCTCAAACTATCTCTTTTCTGAGTCTTTTCTTTTTGTTCATCATCATTGCACTCATACAACATCCACAGAAGGATATGCCGTATGAAGAAAATTGTTGGGATGCATTTTCACCTGTCACACACAAGATTCACTAGTATGCATACCTTACAGTCGATCTATATCACAAAAACACGTTCCTTAGCATTTATATTTATTCAGTGTTCACCATAAATGCTGTGCTGTTGTTGCATTTATTTTTTGGTGGTATTAACTGTCCTTGATTCTTGATATTTTTTCTCTTAAGATTTGTCATCAAATACATTGTATTTCTATCTTCACTCTTCAGCTTAGAGAAGCCATATGCATATTTGTCTCTTTGAATTAGAATATGGTTTACATTGACCTTATGTTGAAATACATGTGACAATTGAAAATTTTTATTTCTCACTTCACAATGGTGATTCTGTGAAACAGCAACTTAATTCATGAGATGATAATTGAACTACTCAGGAACCATGATAAGTCATGCAAGAAACATCAGAAAGCAAGGCAGTTGTTAGATATTAGCAAAGGGCTGTGATTCATGCAAAACAAGTATCCAATATATAGAAAGTTACTTAATCCTTCAAGCATCTTCTGTCTTGAAATGATAATCTTCCATGAGTGTAGATGCAGGGTGAGAGATAGGTCTTGTAACTTGGTTGTTTGACTAAAGTTTACGGCTAAAAGAGTTTGGGAAGGAAAAGAATGCACGTGATGTTGAAAACTGGGGTTCCACATTTTGATCAAGATACAACACTATAATTAGTGGCATTGAGTTTGACCATGTAAAACCGAGTCATCAGAGGACTTTATGTCATGTTAAAGAAATAAAGGGAGAATGTGGAAGAAATAAAGGCATTCCTGTAGTCTCCCTACTTCCAAGCAATCAGAGGACTTTATGTCATGTTAAAGAAATAAAGGGAGAATGAGTGAAAACCTTTGAACATCTAATGTCTACAATGCCAAATGACTAAGGTCAACTGTCGCCATAACCAGTGATGGGGGTTGGAATACATGGTCCTTACAATCAACTAAGCATAAATAATTGCTCAAATTCCTTAGTCGATCCTTCAGTTTGAATGTAAAAGGTAATGGTAATAGCTGCATCATTTGATTTGATGGACTTCAATATTATTGCACTTGATTTCAAGTTTTTCTGAAATGTATTAATGAATATGGACTCTTTGAGAAAGTTATCTTGTTTTGTACCTGCTGGTGCTGCTTCAGCTCACCATATTCAGCAGTCAGCTAATGATAAGTGCTTTCCACTCAATATATGCACATTAAACTTGGCTTGTACTTGAGTTTAATGTCGTTAAGTGAGTTATCAATTGACAGAGTCATTTGTTTAATCTTATAAACATTTGTTGGTTATTTCTATGTACAACTTCAAAACTTTTTCTTGCTTTTGATATTAGAAAATGATCTGTACATATGTAGCCATGTCCCCACACGCAAGTTTTATGAAATTGCTTCACACCTATGTCTGCATCAATCTGCACCTGCACCCATGACAGAATTCTATTTCTTTTCCAGTATGTTTGATTTTTGGTCATATTGATGGTCACAAAACGAGAACTTTGGGACTGACAGATGTCATGTATCATGTTAGAATGGTGACTGACCTTTTATAACCTAGTACCTAGTAGGCTGGTACTGTGTGACTGATGGTCATTGAACTCTTTTAACAGGTTAAGCAAATGATAGTTGCTATTCTTCGCGAATCGGATATGACATTATCAGATGAACTTCTTGAAGACATTATTGAGAAGGTAGGATATATTAGTAATAGGTCCGTGGTCCTTATCCTTCATGCATGAAGAACTTGATGCATATAGCGTGGTTTTTTTCTTTTCAGACATTTTTGGAGGCTGATGCTGACATGGATGGGAAAATAAACAAGGATGACTGGAAGCTGTTTGTTTTACGGCACCCATCTTTGTTGAAAAACATGACCCTCCCTTACTTAAAGTATGTCACTTTTACCTTTTTTCCTTAAAAATTTTCCCCAAGGATGATATTTTCTCATGCAGATGGATCTTTATCTTTTCCTATTGAATTCATGTAGCAAGTCCATTATCAATTTATTTGTCAGGTTTTAACTAGGTTTTCCCTGATATGAATCGTTCACATACTCAACGATGTAAACTAGAAACTTCTACAGAGTAGTTATCTGGTTGTGAAAAAACTTGTTCCTTGTACAAATTAGCATCCTTCTGTCTTAACTGATGACCAACTGTTATGAGGTATGAGATGTCATTGCCAATTTCACAGTCTTGCCCAATACTCTGAAGCACTAAAAATATTACTTCTTTTCAACAGGTGAGAAATGTGAAGATATCATGATGGAAAACATGCTTGAATTTTTGCTAGACTTTCTAAAAGAATATTTTATTTTTATATGTTTGAAATATACATCTTCCAGAGGCACTCAGACCATTAAGAAAAGTCTCTTTTCCATTACTTGTGTGTTTGAGGCTTCTTCTTTATTGGTTCTTTATGCATTTCAAGTAAAGTACGAAGGAATGTTTTATGTTGCATTATTCTTTATTCTTTCTATTTGATTCATATTCCAAACTTCAAATCATTCTCAAGAAAACATACTTTCAACAAGAAAAATCCTGATAAGATTCTTACAAGCAAATGCCATCAACAATATTAGTGCCGTGATGATCCTAGAAAATCTCAGATTTGGTGGAGTATATTTTTCTCTTTGATACTGATATATTTTTCTGCTTGCTAATGAAGGGCAACACAACACAATAGTTCCCATTAACATAAATTGTGTTCTTGTGATACAGATCTATCTGGTGTTCCTTTCCATCAGAAACTGTGTCTGTGAACTTTAACTAATTGTTAATTATTTTTTCTTCTTATAACTAGTAATTGTAGTTTATCGGACTGCCACTTATTTTGTAGGACAGACAGGCTTTCTTTAGTATTATAGCCAGTTCCATTTGATTGGAAATTTTATATAAACTGCTTACAAATGTATCCAATTATTCCAAACATGTAGGGACGTCACGACCGTTTTCCCAAGTTTTGTGTTCCATTCTCAAGTGGATGATTAGAAGTTCTAATTGTGTTTTGGAGGGTTTGAAAACGTTGGACTCAGTGGATCAGAATGCTCTGCCTGTTTGAGATCGCACAATGTGGATGACTGGACATACATCAGTGGAAGTAACATTGAACAGGAGCCATTTTTGCTACTACTGCAGAACTGTCCAGTGTGGCTTCATCTTCAATGTCCCTGATGACAAGTAGCCGTGCTTTTCCAAGGCATCTTGATGAATCTTCTTGGCAATCACACTCATTCTGCCTGTGCAGTTTGTGTTGCCATGTTGTACTGAATGAGTACAATCAATGTGCTTGCATTCCACTTGGAGGCATTCTGTCTCATTGCTTCCCTGGAAACATTATTTGGCCAAATTGTACAATATTTTGTTTCTTCCAACTGTAAAGTTTTCACAAATTTGAATAAAGCTTCGACATGTGGTTTATTATCACATCTGAATATTTTCAATTTTAATATGCAGAAACTGTTTTTAATTTAGCAATAACAATGAAACTTGACAGCCAGACGTTAAACTTCAGTTGCTGTGGTTTGCTTTACTACCATCAAGAGCTGCCATTTTGCGAACCAGTTTCTGGGTGTCTGCAAAACAATCCGTAATGGCTTCTTTCTGTAGCTTTGCAGATCATTTGTTACTAATGGTATCAGGATCACCTATAGCATAATGTGGACATGTCACGGTAACCTGATAGAACTGATAAAAGCGAAAATCCTTCTTCACTTTCCTGTTGGAAAGTTTTTCTTTCCTGCACCAATTGATCTAATTTTCACAGGTTTGTGTCATTTGCCACCAAAAGGACATCGATATTTTCATGACGAAACACGACCTAGCAACTGGTCTGATCAAACGAACCAGTTTCGAACTTGTCTGCAGTGTCGGATCTGCAAATGAATAGATAAATACAGTACAACATCCACGTGCAGGCCAATTATTCTCGCTCCTAAAGAATTTTATCAGTAGATTCATGGCAATAAAAGGAGAGGATTATCGCCATATGTGGTCACCCAATGGAGCTTGATGAGTATGTTAGTAGATAAAAGATGAAAATGTTTACTGATTATACTTCCAATAATTGGAAAGTCGATCGAGGAAAGGTCAGGTCGCCACCCATTTTACTTTACTAAGTAGCACAGTATAAGAGTCATTGATTCAGTTGTGATCAGTGGCTAGACCAATTGCGAGGCCACATCCATTGCCCATATTGCTCGGCAACTCATGCAAAGAATGACCTGATTTCACTTCTTCGGAAGCTCCTAACAGTATGTGGTAGGAATGTCAATGGGTCGCATCCACAGCAGCCAAGGCTCTGTTCTGGAAGCTCGTGATGGAAATGTGAATTTTCATGTATTAGCAACAACACGACTTTGGCCTTAAAGAGCATAGCGCATAGCTGGTTGTGCTGGTGGGCAGAAAGAAACTATCACCAGTTAGATTATTGTGGATGCGATATCCCTCTGTCATATGGGGCGGAAAATGGTACAAAGTTGATACATTTGTTTCTTTACTACATGCCAATGCAGCCTCGGACTCTAGAGGCAGAGGGGCTTTGGCTCTCCTTTTCGGGATCATGGGTCGTAATCTCCTCTCTCACCGGTAACAATACCAACACGTTTGAATTTGATGAAGTTACCAACTCCCTAAATTTCTTGGTAACATCCGAGCTCATTTTGTTTTTCTGGCAGTTTTTGCTAGCAAAGAAAGGGAGCTTGTTGTTCGTTCATGCTGATAACAGTATTGAAATCTAGTTTTAAGGATTAAATTGCCCTACCATCTTCGTCTGTTAGAGTGTTTGCTCCCGAGGACATTTTTCATGTACAGTTCATCTAATCCTCCTTTCAAACAGAAGATTGGTTGAAACCCAAGCCTCAGACCAAATTTACGGGAGAGGAGGCGTCACTTGGTTTTCATGTGAAATTGACGTATTTTGCATTGTGGCACACATGTTCTTGGTGTTCCTTGTCAACGTCAATTTCAGAGGAAAAAACCATGAAAGGGTAGCTCTGAAGGGTTTGGTGCTATGGCTGCTTAGCCCCGACAGCAGTTGGAACAAAACCAGTTTCTGTTTGGTTCCCATGGCCGTCAACCTCTTGTGCAAGATGAAGCAGACATTGACCTTGAGAGCAAGGAATCCCAGCCTTAGCCCTTGGAGTTTTACGTTATTGGGCATGCGACAAAGGCTCTGGCTTGTTCACAAACATATACCCAAAACATGTGAAATTACAAATGCTAATCTTAGTTTAATTTAGTTACAATTTGATGGCAGAGTTCATCTGTTTTCAAGTTTACCCAAGTAACCAAGGGGCACTAGGCAATAAAAAATAATACTTCAAATTTAACATGGCTCTCTTTCTTGTAATATGTATTGGTGATGCTAAAATTATGTTAGAAATCCAATCTTAGCATCAAAGCAAGTGTTTTCTGAACTTCTTATGATCTTAAGATAAGTGTCTAACATGGTTTTAGCCTCATGAAGGACCGACCATGCAAAGTACTTAGTTCTTATTTTGTTGCAGACTAGGCAGAGCTAGAAATTTTTTTTCATATAACACTAAGCATATAGTTAACAAATTTTCAATTAGCTGCGAGGCCGTCACCCAGGTTTCGTGGGGCTGTCGTATATAACTGGACCCAGACCCAACCATATTCAACCACTAAATTAACCTTTTAGAGAATGAGCTCCATGGGGCCTATTTCGGTCTCTGGTTGCATGACTGATAATTTAAATTTTCGTTACTTACAAACATAATCAAAGTAGATGCACCTTGTTTCCCACTTAGAACAATGGATTCAAACACGCTCATGCAAAACTTAAATTTATTTCTACAGCTGCACTTATTAATCAAAACTGGGAAACTAATTAAGAACCAAATCCTTGGACCTGCATCATCCTTCATATTAATTTGATCTTTCAAACTAAGAGGAACAGCATTAAAATCCCTACGCCGACCTCTTTAGGTCCATTATTTTTCATAACTTTAGAAGAGCTGCAATTCACGATCGTCTTTATCCCGGGTTTCCTTGATTTGTGAGATCGGTTCTGGCTGCGATTTCCCACAGTGAAGGAAAATCTTCCAATTAGAAATTAAGGTAGGGTCGGGATGAACAGTTGCCGACACTGACCTCTGTATCTCTCTCTTTCTATCTCTCTTTCACACACACACACACATGTTTGTGCACGCGTGCACACATATACACACATACGCACGAAGATTTTGTCCTTTTAGATGTTTGTACTTTGGTTAGTGGACATAAAGAACTTTGAGAAAATCACGTTGGCTTCACAATTGTTGGACTCTACATGTTCCATATTAAAAAAAAAACAATGAAATTCGGTAATATGGAAATAAAGAACTTTGAGAAAATCACATTGGCTTCACAATTCTTGGACTCTACTTCTTCCATATTTTTTTAGGAAAAAAAAATCCTATTTTAGGAAAAAAAAATCCTATATGCTCACTAATGTATGAATAAGGGGTTCTGAAACTTTAAATTGCAGCTAAGGGGTATTGAAACTTTAAATTGCAACTTTCCAATGGCAATGACTGTATAAATGAAAGATACAAGTTATTTAAAAAAAAAATTGAAATCCGCTATTTCTTGATTCCTTGAGTGAGTTAGAAGAACAAACATTCTCTTGTTAAGCTTGCGCATCGGGCTGGCCTGACCTGATAAAAAGTAGGGCTCGAGACACTCGAAACCCAGGCCCAGGTTTGACCAGACCCCAGTTCGGCCCAACACACAAAACCTAAGCTCGACCCTGGGCCGATCCGATAACATTTCAGGCCGGTCCATGCCTTCTTTTTCATGTTCGGGCCTAAGCCTATTTATATTTTTAAAACTTTTTAAAAGATACTTAAAAAAAAATCGATGCAAAATTTTAAGTTTTTGAAATTAATCAGGTGCGTCGCCTGTCACTATAACATACTTTAGCAACGGCATTCCAACCGCCGGAGCTCCTTCCCTGAGCAACGGGCATGAGGCTGTTCCGCCGCGCTAGTTTGCCTCAGCCACCGGCGCTGCAGCCGCAATGGCATCGGAGCTCCTCTTTTTTCGTGTAGTGTGTGTCCGCTGACCACCATTTGGCTTCGGCCCTGTTTGGAAGTTTTAGAGGGGCCGTGAATCGCGGCAGTAAGGTGGTACTTTCATGCCCTTTGGACTCGTTTTCTCACGCCATGAAACAGACATTCTTTTCTAAATGTTGACATAACAATTCATTCTTGGTGCCCTCACTTTAACTGAACTCCCTCTTCTCTTCTTCCGAATCCAAGGGGGTTCACTGAGAATTGAACTAATAATATTTCTTGATGAATTATAATTTCTTTTGCCAGTCCTTTAAGTATGTATGCATTAACATTCCGAACTTTTCAGTTGATTAAAATCAAGCATCTGTAAGCCATTAGCACTTATACATATACTTGACCTCCTTGGACGCAATTTTGTTTTCAGAAGTTATATGAAGCCACTGATGTATATATGAAAGCATCTAGATGACAAAAAAAAGTCATTGCTGCAAGTTGCCTCAAAGAGATGTAAGGAAACCGGAAATAGTGGCGGCGGCGACGGCGGCAGCGGCGTTGCAGCGACTTGAATCGAACATCAAAATTTGCCGGCCTGTGTCTTAAGTTCTCTTCATGGTATTCTTCTTGCAAGGCAAAGATATATAAGCATGAGCTGACTTAGCCAACCCAGGCTCAAGCTTGAAAGCCAAGTTCATGTCAAAAAGGATCCTTGTATTTTTCATAAACTCATGTGTCACAACAAACTATAGTAATAAAACATCATTAAGTCAAAATCTCATGATCAGGAAATTATACAAAAAATAGTACATGCATTTAAAGATGTACATGAACCGAGTTCAAGCTGAGCTGAGTCGGCCTAAGTCAGCTTCTGTCTCAAAAGCCCATCTCAAACTCAGCTCGAGATCGAGTCGAGCTTGCAAGTTTGAGTGGACTAACTAGAGCTTGGCACCTCTCAAGCCCAAGGAGGCTTAAACTCGCCTGAGCCGAGGTTGAGCTTGAGCTTAGTTGGGCTGACATTTAAAAAAGTTGATTTTAACAAGAGAAGGAACTTGAGACCCTATATATTTATTTGTTGTGATGATATTTGAAACACCATTTTATATATTCTCTGCTTTACTTGAGTTTAAACGAGCCAAGTTCATGAAACTGAAAGTTGACTCATTTGCTTTGCAAGTTTGTTTTTCAACTTGAACTAGACTCATTTATTAAATGACTCAAGTCCAAGTCAAGCTTACCAAAGCAAATTCGAGTTGAACCTGAGTTAGCTCAACTGGTTGAACATCCTTGCACGTATGCTTGAAGAACCTAACCGAGCTCAAATGAAACTTGTGTAAAAATTAACTTGCGGTAATAAGTTCACCTAACACTCTTGAGCTCAAATATTAGACCACACTGGACTTAATTTGACATGAAAGTCCAGCCTAAAGAAGCCCAAGAACTTCCTGAGTGAGTCGCTCATAGGTCAAACCATTCACATGGGCTGAGTATCGGCTGAGCGTAATACACTTGACATCGAATGGCTAGTGATGCTGGAAAAAAAAATGCATGCAGTGCTAGTGTGCTACTTATACCAATAAAATCTCATATGTGAGAGGCGGGACCAGGTGATGGAGATTTGCATCAATCATATCAATAGAAGCTTGAATGCCAAATTCTAGTAAGCACATTTTGGAGTATATAATGTCTGGTGTGAAATGTCTGAAAATCACCTTTGACAATTTTGAGCGGTAAAAAACTATATGAAACAAATGTACAATAAGTCAAGTACTTTAAGATGAGATTGAAATCTGCATAAATAATGAGTCTAGCCACAAGGTCCATGGCTGTGTCGGGCCTGGAATGGTACAGTGCACCCCCAACTTAGTGCCCTGTTGACCACTCCATAAGACCAGGAGCATGGCACCCACGACAACCAAGTTGGTGGTGTGTCATCAACGTACCATCGAGCTATGCTTTGCCCCATGTAATAACTTAATCTTTATTCATGAACCTCACTTTTTTAATACAAAAATACGTTCTTTTGGACAGCAAAAGGTTAGTTTATTATTTGATAACTAAGATGGTGGAACCTCAGCTTACCCAACATCCAATTCCTTTAGTAGTCACATTGGTGGCTTGGTCT
Source organism: Nymphaea colorata (assembly GCF_008831285.2). Taxonomy (NCBI): domain Eukaryota; kingdom Viridiplantae; phylum Streptophyta; class Magnoliopsida; order Nymphaeales; family Nymphaeaceae; genus Nymphaea; species Nymphaea colorata. The sequence goes on from NC_045143.1 coordinate 5,062,051, forward strand.
AGTGGGTGTGTTCTCTACATACATGCAAAATAACAAAAGCATGCAGCAGTCCAGGCTCATACGAAGTTTGACTCTTTGGGAGTGCTCGAGCCCATTAACTGGCCTGAGCCAGTGCCGGAGCCACAAGTGGGCTTTCTTGGGCATGAGTTAGCTTACACAAACTTTACATTTTGGTACCCCCAACTATTTGCGTATTCACACAATATGATGCCCCTCGATCACAGAAGGGTTTAACTTTTTTTGAATTAGTGTTCCTCAAACCAAAATTTCTAGCTCTGCCACTGACTTGAGCATTAAAGAGCTGATCGGCTAGATCTAGTGCTTTAGCAAGTAGACGGAAAAGCTCGCCCGTCGGCGGAGCCCGACCTAGCTGGCATAGGCTTGGGGTTTGATCCAGGGACAAATTAAATCTTTGGAGATCAAGGATTTGGAAAGACAAGGAGTGGTAGCTTTCAAAGACTTAAATGCTCGTGGCCCTCACAGATCGGTTTGCAGCCACTTTGATGACTACCCCTTGGTTGGACTCATGTTGGTATTATTGGGAATGGGCTTGTCAACATGTGGTCACGTCCCTTTCTTAGATCTCTCCCAAAGGGAACACAGACAAATGATACACAGCGCATCTACGTAGCCGCGGCCATCGTCTCAAAAAATAAGCACAAGAGTCATTATTGATTTTTGTCATGAACGGATAAATCATGTGATTTTCCTCTTGAATTCAAGGGAAAAGGGCAAAGAAACAGTGGAGACAGAGCAGCGGTTTGGGCGTCACACTCTTCCTTTGCTGTCACCTCTCAGTGGGCAGACAACTTCCAAGCTTGTGTGCCAGCCGGCTGCCGGATCTAATTCGCCGGTGGCCGGTGACTGCACCCATTATAGCAGTAGCGGAGCTAGGTGTAAACACAAGCACATTCATTTTCAATAGTGAGTTAGAACTAGTTATATGAGGAGCAGTGGCAGAGTCAAAAAAATTTCTGTAACGACATTCGATTAGATATTTTCATATCTGAAGGGGCATTTATATATATAACTGAGCAAATATTCGAAGATGTTAATGTAAAAATAAAAAAGCATTGAGGTAGGCTGCTGCCCACATGAGCCCATATGTAGGTCTGCCACTGTATGAGAATACTGCCTTCTTAACCCAGCCAAAGTTCTTATAACTGTCTATGAGTTAATCATTTCTGGCGCTTCTACTATCTGGAATTCATATTAATCATCATGTGGTCTCATACATAGATGTGATCTATGTATAAACCATGTTGCCTATGTGCATTCCTGGATGCTATGCATACCATGCACGTACATGCATGGCATGTAGACATAACATTGGAATTACGTCGCCTAACCATAGGACAGATGGTACTACCTACATATATGTGAGATGGGTAAACTGTTCCCATGTATGAACAAAGATCACCATTCATTCATGTTGTCGGACTCATGGGATGGACCATGAAGGAGTCGGGGTCCCATCACATACTGGATTTGCTGAGAGCTGGACTTTTATACTAAAGAAGAAGATCAGGTCCAAGTAAAGTAAATACTCTTTTTTTGGATCTATACGATTTTATTCGAGCAGATGTTGAGTTGCATGTGATTCAATACCAGACATGGTGCAACATCAAGATCCATTAATTGAGAAACACAATATTCTTCGATACAAAAGAAAATTGTGTATGATTTCTACAATGAAAGATACATCCAGATCCTATGTGTACCTGCACCTGCACCTCTTAGATGGATCTGAATCTGCACCAGTAGACCACTGAGGGCGTGATGGCAGCACGAAACGACTGTTAGTAGAAAGTATATACGATGGTAATACCCATCAGCTGGATACTGCGTGGATGGTTATTTCTTATGTCGTTAAAAACCATCGTAAACTATGTATTCTGTCATTGAAAACCATAGCCAAGCAACTGATCGTTGCAAATGCATCTTTTGCGACGGTTTTTAACAACACAAAGTAAAAAAAAAAAAAAAAAAACCATTCGGCTATAGAGGTAGCAAACTGATATGTAAATATGTATATATTAGAATTTGGATGGTCATCAGATTCAGTACATTAGAAAGAGACAAAATTTCAAAACCGAGTCCCAACTACTTGCAACGTATTTGTACTGGGGAAGGATGAGAGCGATCACTTGGTGAAAAATTGCCGTATGAAAGGGTAAAATGTGGTCTCGATGCATGAGTCTCGTGGATGTGACATGGGCATATATGATGAAGCGGTAAAAACTGAAAATGATAGGGCCATTGAAAATGAAAACTAGTGCGCTTTTTTACATTGTTTTTCTCTTGGGAAAAAAACAAGTGATGTTTCTGTCTTTCGAGAACATGTATTTATGTAAATCAGTCCATACAAATGCTATCGCTATGGAATATGAAGTACTTTTTACATTGCCGTGTCTTTTTCCAGCATGATCTGAAAGAAGGACGAATGTTTATACGTTGGTCACATCCATGCATATACCATCGCCTTTTCAACAGTGAAAATTTTAATTTGGTGTAAAATATTATATCAGAAGTTTACAGAAAAATATTTTCCCTTCAAATATTACTTCAGTTTATGACATAACTTTTCAGCAAGTAAGCGCTAATAAACATATCTGAATTGAGAAACCTATCCAATATTCCTGTCCACACCATAGGTGCCAGGACGTACCATTGTGCCCTGTAATAAAACATGCATTGACTGAATGAGTAATTGAACAAGGTTAAACATGTCAAGAAGCATAAGACTAATTAAATATAAATTATTAGTTGATTAAACAATTTTGCATTTGATAATTGAGAGATCATCTATCAAGTCGATTGGACAATTTATGATACGTGCACAGAGCTTTCATACTTAGTAGTGTGTGCATTAGATGAACCCATGACAAAGTTAGATAATTTATTATCAACAAATATGCATCATTTAATGATTCAGAAAGCTAAGAATAAATAAATAATAAATGTGAAGTTTCTTTATGTGGTGCTTCTAAAGTATATCTAAAACAACATTTCCATGTTCTTAAGATCACGTTCCAAATATGTTTACGATTTTCTTGCAGTAAATCTCTATAATCTAACCCAGCCGATGTTCAACATGGCCAACTCGCATCAACGGCGATGCGCATGAACATGTTTACATGGCGACAAGAACTGAAGAACATCTCTCTCTCTCTCTCTCTCTCTCTCTCTCTCTCTCTCTCTAAACAAAGCCCTTCTCCACGTTTAACATGAAGCAGAAAGAGAGCTGCACAGCCACCTCTCATGGCGCAGCAAACTAATTACTTATGAAAGATTCACATACACGTCACAGGGATATTGCTGCGGTTCAGTCACTTCCGCATCGTAAGCGTCAACTCGTCTGAACATTTTTAATGAAAAATTTATGATTCCTTGCAAAACATGCATGATGCTGTGGGTTGGTAGTTGGCATACCATGATGATGATCATCATCATGCGATGATGGTGGTGGTGATATGAGGTCGATAGTTGGTTCAGAGCATGCAGGATGAAGATGACGATAATGATGAGGAACGCAGGCCAAATAGGCTCCCAGCAATGTAGATCACGCCAAGACTCATTAATGCTGCTCATTGAACAGACTCTCAAGTCCATGAATTGCTTCCCCACTAGCTGCAAATTGTAGATGATATATATATATATATATATATGAGAGAGAGAGAGAGAGAGATTTACTAATTAAAAAAGTGATATTAGGAGCAAAGCTGTAAACTTGAAACTGGTATTGGCAGGAGCTCGCTGTGGCAGAAAAGTGATGGCTCTCTGTCACTGGCCGTAGCTCAGGCAAAGTTGGGAGGATAACCCTGACTGACAGGGTGGCTCGCACACCGTGCCACTCATCCTCACCTATCATCTTCTTTTCAATAATAAATGTTTCATCTCTTTTCTATTGCAGCAATATGAACAAGATTTAGAAATTTAGAATCTCAGATGCTTATTTTGCAGAAACATCAACTAGCTTGCCTCCTGATCCGACTATGCTGAACCTGTTTCTGTAAGACAATACCCCAACAATTTACTGAAGAGAGAGATCGTAATCGCTGTTGTTTAACGTCTTTTAAATTGATGGAGGCAAAGTTACTTGAAAAGTCAAGAAGGCAGAGATCAAATACATGAGAATGTACATCGGAGGTTTACCAGGGAGGGTAAATGGTGATCAAGCGGTTGAAAAGCAAAAGGAAAATAAAAGACAAGAAACTGTTGACAGCCATTAATTGGGCAGATGTCTGGACATGGCTAGTACAACCCCTGAGCAAATGAACTAGTTGAAGCTGAAAAAGTTCAATTTTTATAATTCATCTCTTCACACAAATAATGGTCATGGCCTGCCTAGCTAAACCCAGCTTGCTTGAAATAAGCACACACATATACCTTATTTGCTGTTGCATTTTACAAATTTTACTAGTCACAACCTTCATGACAAGTATTCTAGATTTCAATATCTCGATATGTGGAACTGATTTTTCATTTGTGCACACACACACACACACACACACACATATATATTGGAAAATCAATCACACGTACTTATATATCCTTAATTTGTGAAAACGAAAAAACATGCGATGTGCTGACATGTACATCATAAAGAAATATGATATATAACTTGTGATAATAGAATCTAAAAGGTACTTTGTCATGAAAGTTGAACTTAGATGTTACCTTAAAATTGTTGTGAATCAAATGTCATAAACTCTTCACCTTGATTTTGTGGTACGCACGCGTGAACACAAATTAAGCTAATTTGGCAATGTCTGTCTTTTTAGATAAACACTCCCTAATACATCATGTCTTCGTTTTTTTCTAGATCTTAAGAAATCTAATGCTCGTGAATAAAGAGCTGGTGCACCAAACATCCTATCATTGTTAAATAAAATTTTATTTACTCTTAGTTAATAATTAACAGTCGCATGCAAATGAAGCTCTAAAAACTTCAAGTAAACTTTCATTGAGCAAATATAAAGATTGATAAAGTTAAAGCATCAGCAGTTTATGTTGTTCCCCAAATGGTATATGCATCTTTGCAGTATGATCAGAAGGTAGCTGCGCCAAGAGAATTCCATTGTTGGCAATTTCTTTACAATCTTTATTAGCATATGTAGACGTTAAAAATGTTCGTAGGAAAGGTTGGATTTTTAAATGCTGCACTTCTTTCGCAATTAATGAACCAGTTCTAGCTGATCCGAGAGTACCCAAGTCGGACTTCTTTAGGTTTATTGGCATTGAAAACCTGTTCCTTTTAACTGATCGTCATGCTTGGCTCAGTTCACCACATGCTTTCTAGCCAGACCCGTGCACCTACACCATGGACCTACAAGCACACCGATCAAAGAGAGACATTCAAAAATTAAGCCATATATATATATATATATATATATGGAAGAGGGAGAACCTGACCCTGCAGGAACTAACAAAAAGTGGTGCAGTCGTTAGGTCTACACCATGTAATCTACAAAGTCAAAAAGGAAGGAAGTTAGGGCTCCCTTTTCGGGGAAGGAGACGAATAAAAAAGCTGGGGGAAGTAGAGCGATCATGTAGGAGGCAGCAGTGAAGAGAAAGAGAGGCTGATAGAAATCAACAAGTTGGGAAAAGTAAATTATGAAAAGGGAAGAGAGACAGGAACGAAGGAACCAAAAAGCAAATGGGGAAATGGACAAAGGGGTTGGGGTTGGGGATGGGCTACAAAAGGGCAGATAGGGCTGTCTTCTGTCAGCTGGTCTGAACCAAGGCAATCAATGTTCTTGGCAACACTAAGGTGGCACCAGGTATCACAAACCCAAAAAGATGAAGCTCCTAAATCCCCATGACTGTCACCAGCTTGGGGAATTTAATGTTGGTGCAGTAATATTCCTACAATCTTTTGTCATTTTGGGATGTCAAGTAGCATTCTCCCTCTACTCCTCACACCAGTAGAACACTTGTCTCTTGGATTTCTTTGCACTATCACGTGAATGTCAGCCTCTACTTTTTTTTTCTCTCTTTTTCCATCTTGGGGTTTCCTTCCTTTTTTTTTTTACTTCGAGAGAGAGAGAGACAGAATAAACAGTTTTTTAAAAAAAATCTGAGATTGTCCTCTTAGACCTTATTTATTGGCTTCAATTTATTCCCTTGTTTCGTCATCTTAAAGTTTTCTTTGTACCTTGCCCTGTAGCCTGAAACCTCAGGTGGTTCATGTCTTCGATCTATCTCCACGCTGCAATCGGTGAAGGTCGCGAGGCAATAGAGGGAGGTGGAAGAGGAGAAGGGGGTATGATGCTGGGACCTGTAGGTCGTGACTTCTTCTGGGGAGATGGGAGAGATTTCACGGCAGAACACGATCATCAACGCTTCATTCCAAAAGAGCTCCTTCTTTTTGAACCCACCGCCCGCTCTCAACACCCATGTGCTCCCATCTTCTTCAGCCAACATGAACACCACTATGATATCCAAGATCAGGTTTCCATGGTGTCTATTCCCGTATTAATTTATATATCATGTGCATCCTCTTTTCCATGGTGCTATTTGTGGTCTCCTCCTTTTCTATCATGACTCACTTGCAGTTGATGTTGAGTGCAGGTGGGAGTACAACATGCCGCAGGTGCCGGCTCGAGTGATCATCCAACAACTTGTGATCATGGAATCAACTTGGATGATTCTTCAAGTAAAACCCACATAACAGATGGTCATCATGATCACCAGAGTGATTACAGTCAGCATGAGCAAGATGACCATCCTCGCCGTTGTGATCGCCATCGCGACAACCATCTTGATCAACAGAGGTTATCTAGAGAGTGCAACAGCTATAACCATCCGATAAGAACATGCGTGGACTGTAACACAACCAAGACGCCTCTCTGGAGAAGCGGTCCCCTTGGACCCAAGGTATTATCATCACCATCTACTTTGTTTCATCCCAATGATCTCAAGATAATCTGTTTATTATATTACCTATCTACTGTTTCATATTGGGGCCTGTTTTCATTGATGAGATATGGGATTGCAGCAAAACAGCATCTTGTAGGATGCCAACCTTCCATCTTTAATTCTGTTTTACAATTAAGGTGATTTAATTCAAGGTCATATGAGAGGATCTGGTGCAATACTGTTCTTTCGATCACCCTCTGTTAGCTATGAGTTTCAAATACTATATGATATTTATCTTCTCAATCCTGTTGGAATCAAGGATAATTGCAATATTATCTCAGATATTTCTACTTTCAGGATACAGCCTTGTTGATTCATTCACTACCAAGTAACCAGTTTGGCGTTTATCACATACATATGAAGTGATTTTTCTGAATCTTGATGTAGTTGTTCTTATGTCTATGTTCTAAACAAAAATGCAGTCTCTATGCAATGCTTGTGGGATCAGGCACCACAAGGCAAGGCGAGCTCGAGCAGCAGCAGCAGCAGCGGCTGCTGCTGCTGCAGCTGCTGCTCAAACGGGAGAAAATTGCTATTCATCACCGGTTAAAGCCAAGCTGAAGAAGGAGAAAAGGTCGGAACAGACTAAATCAGCCACCAACGTTAAGAAGAGAAGCAAGCTCTTCACCACCCCACGTAGGAGGAGGGGCCTGTGCTTAGATTTGGACCTGAACTGTCCAATAGATCAAGATGACAACCTGCAGTATCCTGAAACACCCAAGCAGCTTGATTTCTCGGTGGAAATGAGCAAGCCCGTGCCTTTCAAGAGAGTGTTCCCTGAAGATGAGGAGCAAGCTGCCATCTTGCTAATGGCCCTTTCCTGTGGTCTTGTTCATGGCTGAACCTTGATATCTGGATCGACGCTACGTAGGAAACCAGAATGTGGTTCTCTTTTTTACCATGTACTACTCTATTTGTCACGTGGTTCTTCCAATAAGAAACTGCGGTAAACCCATTAATAAGAACTAGTCGTGTGTTTGAAATTAAATTGCTTCACTCTCACTCATGCATACGCCATGTAGTTACTTTCTTGGTTGAATAATTTCCTTATCTTGCTCTACTAGAGGGAGAGAGGTCAGAGAGAAACAGTAAAAACCAACGTACAGTAAAAAGCAGAGTGCACGACGAAAAAGCTTGAAGTTGTAACAGGTTTGATCATTAGCAAGTGTGGTCCATTGGTCAAGTTATACCAAATTTTCTCTTGAGAAGTATCTGTTTGCCTCTTGCGTAAAGGTCAGACAATGATACCAAACGTGGTACTATGGTGAAATTCGCCGTCCCTTGACTCCTCCTCACAGTGATGGGACCTTCATTAATGCAGCCCGTGTTCCTAAGGTTTGGTCATCGACGAGCTGTGAATGATCCAAACCATTGTAGAGAACTAATTTTTCCTGCAGCCTGATTCTTGTCTCTTGTTCTTCTTCTTTTCTTTTTCAGGCAAAGGAAAAACTATGTCTCCTCCGCATCGAATCACTTCTATATGCTGTTCTTTAGTAATTAATTAAATGAATCTAGATTAGATTCAAACTAAAAAATAATGAAAAACTTTGGAATATTCTCTAGATTATCAGGCTGATCATCCACACACTACCAACGGATTGTCAAGAATTCCAAACAACAAAAATCTAAACATTGAAGAACAATGAGTCCCAACTCAGACGGAAATTTTTTGATAGGATTCAAAATGTTTGATGCCAAACGAGTTCATATAACTTTGTTTTCGAAAGTCTATCGGGGCTACTTAAAGAGGTACTCCCAGGTATGACTTGCACAAAGAAAGATGTCTATGGGAATTGAGACACTGTTATGACTTGGTCCCTGGCGCCGTGGCCCACTCCATTACACCAACCCTTATTAAGTACATATGAGTACAGTTACATAGATTTGAGTAGTGAAGTAGCTATCCGCCAACCCCTGCACGACATATCCCTCTCGGTCGGCCAATGCGGGCCTGAGAAATAACTCACTTATCGTAAATGCATAATGCCCAGAAGAATCGAACTGATGGTAGTCAAGACCCTTGACATGCAACCAACCATGCATGAACGATGATGGGTTCAAGTGCTTAAAAGGGAAGCTAGACCTAACTAATGGACTTCATTTAATTGTATTCCAGAACTTAACTCTTAAATCCGACGAGTTAAAACAAGGCTGGTCCGGATTGGGCAGCCAGAACTTGTCCGGGCTCAGTAGGTCTGCAATATCTCCAACAATGATTGAGAGCACTATATATACTTCAAATCTACACCCACACTCGCTGCCTGGCCACTAATTAAGTAGGTGCCGGCTGACTGATAGATCTCCATAAAAGGCAGCCCAACAAGCCGTGATGGAGCCGCATTGCGGCGCCCCAAGGATCGTTGCCGGGAAACATATGCTTATATTTATATAGGCCAACCCATCACCCACGTCCAATTACACCCTTTCATATATATATATATATATTATAGCCATTGGATTCTTATCAAAACTGACTGCCAATTGAGACAATGATCATGCTTGATTTCTAGAATGTGAGTGTGCATATAGCTAGATATGTTGGTCCCCAATAGATCAATCAATACAGTGGACGCATGAAGGATGTCAGACTCTATTAAATGATGAGTTCCCATATAAATTCGTTGCACGTACGAACGGTAAGGCCGGCCACTCATTTTATATCATGTTGTTAAACTTTTAGCTTGTAGATATGGTGACAAGATGTCAATCCTGCATCGGCCCCTTCGTTCGCTGTTCCACGTGAGCTGCTAGCTCTTCCTTGCCCATCTGCCACCTTGGTGCACTCTGCAAATTGCGAACAATCACTTCTTGTGCAGTTGTGCGGTTTTTATTTCCTTTAATATCTCTCTCTCTCTCTCTCTCTCTCTCTCTATATATATATATATATATATATATATATATATATATATATATATATATATATATATATATATATATATATATATATATATATATATATATATATATAAAATTCAAGTGACACAAGCTTAAATGAATCGAACTTGAGCCGAGCAATATGTAACTCGAGTTGAACTCGAACTAACCGAGCTGAGTTCTTGCTCGTTGTACATTCCTACTCTCTAGCAGATTACTGTAGGGTTCACTCTAAGAAATGTCATCCTTCTGGGTTACTTAAATCTAAACTCTAGCAGCCATGAGAGACTTGATGCAGCAGAATATTAATTAGGGATGTTTGATTACCTCTCAGGTCTTAGAACCAAGGTGATGAAAGCCTAAGATGGTAATTCTCAGAATTTCAAATCGATAATCTTAGATCTTGTGTTCAAAGATGCATATCTAGTATAATATGGCTTTTGTATCCTTTGAACCTCTAATTCATGGATATAGATAATTTCTTTTGGGATATTGGTTTGAATGAGCAGTCCAGTGTAAATCTGGTCGTGCTGTCAAGGGACTCTATTTTGGAGAAGTAACAAGAAATTGCATCCACCCAGTAAAGATGTTAAGCTTAAGACCTTCAAGCTGAAGTAGCTAGAGCTGCACACGAGCCGCGTCAAGCTCGAGCTTGACTTGGCTCAAAAAAACTTGAGCTCAAGCTCGGTTCGAATTCGAGTCGAGCTCCTTATAGCAAGCTAGAGTTCGACTCGATTACACAAAATCGAGCTCGAACTCGACTCATTTAACCCATTTAATTTGTTTAGGCATTAATTCGTGTAAGCATTAACTTTTTTAACTCGTATAAGCGTAAACTCGTGTAACTTATGAAAATGTTTTTATCTTAAAAGTTAAAATTGATGATTTGGTAAATCGGTTTTGGCAATATTATATAAAGTGTCGATGTGAGTCGAGTCGAGCATCAACTGAGTCGAGTTCCTAAAACTTGAACTCGGCTCATTTATCGTTTCGAGTATATTTGTAAGCTCGAACTCAGCTCATTTATAATTGAGTCGAGTACAAGCCAACTTTTTTTGAGCTAGTTAGAGTCGAGCCCAAGTTGGCTTGGCTACTGCAGCCGTAGAAGTAGACTAAAAGAATTTGACAATATTCTCACATCGAGATCCATGTGATTTCCAGTGTTATTAATTATTTTGGCATAGAATTGGAAACGAGAAAATATCACATTTTTCAAAAAAGTTTAGCATTTGAAACGTGTTGATGATTGTGTATTATATTTGCGCATATATGCACTTGGTGATCCATATGGATCATGTTTTCCATCGATTGACAAAAGATTTAATAGATCATTCAGTCAATAAAATCTACACACCTAAATTTTTCTATGATATCTTATGTTAATATTTTTATTTTGTACATGGGATCAAAAGCCAAGTAACCATAAGTCTGTGATTAAGATGACTTTTTACTATATTAAGTGATTTAATAATTTTTTGATGTGGTATTATAATCAATCTTAGATAACTACCTAGACTATAGCAGCTCTAATACAAATAAAAGAATTTTATAATTTGTGAAACCAGCTGAGTTTGTAAAATATGAGCATTCGGATGCACTTGGAAAAGTTTCTAAGCAAGAATGGAAATTGGTATCTTCTTTATGTGAGTATGCTTTACAATAGAAATCTGATATTACTTTAAAGTGTGTTCTGTTATGAGAATTCAATACCTTTACAAATAATGCAATATTTTGATGTACCATAAATATTTAATGCGTGTTTTAAGAAACAACGTTATTGAACATTTGAAATACCAAAACTACAAGCAACCACATGGAATATGACAAACAATTTTTTGGTGTTTGCAATTTTATGAATTTGAAATCCATGCTTTATTTAGGAAATTTTGTTTTCACGACGAAGCGAGAATTTGATCTTAAATTCAAGGATTTCAAATCCTGAAGGTCTTATATCACAGTAGAACAAAGGCAATCAAACACCTCTTTAATTCTAACAAGATGATTCATGTTTATTAATTTATTGGACCGAATCGAAACAACCGTATGAGCTGATCCAATTCAAGCCACCAGCTACACTTGGGCTCAAACCCCGCATATTTGGATTCAAACTCGAATTCATTATGAACCCAAAAAAAAAAAAAAATCATATAAGTCCAAGTCTAACCCAAAATCCCATTCACAATCTAATTCTATTGAATACGATTTTTAAATTCATATCTGAATCCAAATTTTGAACCGAAACGGTTGATTTTCAAATTATAAGAGCATTGGTTATAAGATATTTATTGAAAACTAAATTTGATCTGAATAAGATTGAAAATTTATGTTTATATGAACCAAGTGAAACCCAATCAGTTGTTTTGAATCTAATTCTATTTCTTATTCAAATATTAATTTTTTCATATCGGATTTTTTTTTATTTTATTTTTTTAAACAGTTCAATCGGATATCTGGTTCAAATCAACCATGACGACATCCTTATCTAAAAAGATAGATTTAAATCCAATTCGATACACAATACGGAATGGAGTCTACCAAATCAGCTACGGCTTTAACCGGTGTAAATTTACCCTTAACATGAGAGTCCAGTCCAATTATTGATCCAATATGAGATCCGTTAGACTAAGTTATAATCGCGATAATTTTGCGAGACTTTTCCCGAGAAAAAGGAAAAGAAGCGCCGATATTCGGGTCGATATGGGAAACGGCCTGGTTTCCCCACCTGAATCTCTTCGCTTCGGGCCCTTCTTTCCCGCCAACGCCGGCGGTAGCTTCCCCGGTATCGCCATCGACCCCTCTCTGTAGCAGACAGTTCCTGAAGCCATGCCCACCTTTTCTTCAGTTGTCTGTCGCCTGGCCAGGCTGAGGCGCTCCAAAGCCCTGTCCAGCAAAGCCACCATCTCTTCCCTTTCCGCGGCTCTCCCCAACCACCAGTCCCCCTCGGAGGGGAATGTTGGCTTTTCGAGAGGATTGGAAGACGAAGCTCCGTTCCTCCTCTTCCCTGAGACCCGCATCTCCGAGCTCGCGAATGGCGTCCGCGTGGTCACCCAGTCGTCTCTCGCCGCCCGCACCGCTACCGTGGGTGTGTGGATTGACGCTGGGAGCCGATTCGAGACGCCGGAGACGAATGGCACTGCTCACTTCCTGGAGCACATGATCTTCAAGGGTACCCGGCGACGGACGGCTAGAGGGCTCGAGGAGGAGATCGAGAACGCCGGCGCCAGGCTCAACGCCTATACTTCCAGGGAGCAAACAACGTACTATGCCAACGTGCTCAGGGAAGACGTAGGGCTCGCCGTCGACGTTCTTGCCGACATCTTGCAGAACTCGCGGTTTCATGAAAGCGCCATCACGAGGGAGAGGAGCGTGATTCTCAGAGAAATGGAGGAGGTGAAGAAAAAATATCTTCCCTTCTCGGTTCTTCTTGTATTCCCTAATTGGTTTTGGTGGTTCTGTTTCATTGAATAGTCACGTTTTGTTAACGTTGAGGAAGACAAATTAACAATCATTTCTTCTTAAATTTTTAATCTTCTTGTAGCGCATGGAGTTACTTCCATGGTTTTATCTGTGTTGATGATTAAAAAGATTGGTCATTCTTACTCAGTAAGTGTTATGAGCTGTTCATCCACCAGAACGTTGATATTTGCGTGTCAATTTTTGTTTGATCAAGTTTCTCGGCATCATTTTCGTAGATTAGCAGGACAAATATAGCCAATACTTTTGTTCCTAAGTTAGAACAGCTTCTCTTTTTATTTAAGAAATGTAAGTTTGTTTTTCCTGTAGTGCTATGTCACTGAAGCTCTGTAGTGCTATGTCACTGAAGCTCTGAGATTATTCAATGGTGATCCGAATGATGATTATAGTTTGAGAATTTTCCCTTTTCTTCACTTGTTTACTTTTCTAATTGGGAATCTTAACCTTTGTAGGTGCAAGGACAGACTGAGGAGGTGATTTTTGATTATTTGCACATGGCTGCATTCCCAAATCATCCATTGGGTAACACTATTCTGGGACCTGCTGAGAATATCAAAACCATATCGAAATTTGATTTATACGAATATATAACTACGCATTACACTGGGCATAGGATGGTAAGCTCAAAGCCTCAAACCGAAGATATCTATTGTTTTGTATTTGCTTTTCTTCACACAAGTAAGACAAGGTTGGGATTTGGCTTGTCAATTTTCACCCCAAGCCATCTAAGTGGTCGAATATGTGATTTTAGGTTGTATCTGCTGCCGGTGCTGTTACACATGACTATATGGTGGATCAAGTCAGTAAACTGTTTAGAAGGCTGTCTAATGACCCAACCACAGCATCTATGCTTGTTCAAGAATATCCTGCTGCTTTCACTGGATCAGAGGTCATTTGATTAGGTCCTTCAGCCTAAATGACGTCATGCAATTGATAGCATATGTTGAGTTTTATTATTGCTACAATCTTCACTTGCCTATATATACTCATTATTCCAGGTACGAGTAATGAACGATGACATGCCTCTTGCACATTTTGCCATTGCACTAGAGGGGGCTTCATGGACTGATCCAAATTCCATACCTGTGATGGTGATACAAAGTATCTTGGGATCTTGGAACAGGAGTGCAGGTGTTGGTAACCTTTCTGGGTATCATTTCAACTTGATCCAAATTTTAAAGTTTGCCCTTGTTTATCTTAATTTCCATGCATGCTAGTAGTTGTGCTATCTGTTTTCTTTCCTTAGAGATGCTTGATGATGGTACTTAATTCTTATGGTTTCCGTGCAATCAGCTTTGATGTTCATAACAATGTCTTTTTCATAATGAATAGGTCAGAACTTGCTCGGAAGGTAGGCAGAGGAGACTTGGCTGAGAGTATACTGTCCTTCAACACCAACTATGCTGATACTGGGTTATTTGGTGTCTATGCTACAGCACTGGTCAGTTTCTGTTTTATGTTTCATACACAACACAATTATTACATGTTTACACTTCCCTGAGACACTGTTTGCTGTTACTACACTGCATGTAAACGCATCAGCATTTTTTCCGCACCTGCATACTGCTCTTAGGATATGAACAACTCTGATAGCTTGGCAAGTTGAAGAAAGGGGAAACAAACAAATGTATCTGTTTATATTTAAAGGACGGATATGTGGCTTCTGTGTGTGTTACTGTGTGCATGTGCATGTATAACTATGACTAGTTTTGGGCATGAAGTTCTGCATCAGGTCGTGGACCCATTGGTACTTTCTTTTCTGGCATATTGTTTCCTTCATTTATGAGGATTACTGTTGGTGAGCTTACTCTATGATGATTGTTTCCAGATCCGTATAACATTTCATAATGACCATGGGATCCTCATCCAATCTTCTAATTTGAATGGTTGATGATCTCTTCTTTTACTTATGCTTGTCCACTGTCTCACTCAATGTTGTGCTTTTGGTTGCAGCCTGACAGATTGCATGATTTATCTTGCACCATAATGGATGAGTTCTCTAGAATAGCTCATGAGGTCTCAGAGGATGAAGTAGTAAGGGCTCGGAATCAGGTATGCAGCTGGGTTTATCATCAAATTAATACAAGGTTATCTTCTTGATTATAAATGTGTAGTTCTCGTCTTTTCCCACAACTGGAACTATCCAAAATAAGTTTGCACTGGCAAACTGCTGTCCATTGTCTAGATGGGATTGTCAGGGTGATGTTGTTATTTGGCCATTAATATTGCGAGCTTTGTGAGGTATACACGGCTCTATGGTTTTCTGACACATTTCTTGTATAGCATGGTAATCATGTGAAATCACTAAAAGCTTGTTGTCCCCATTAATCACTGAATAAGGTATTGTATGTTTCTGACATTCTGTTGTCGTATGGGACATTCTTCAGAAAAATTTACAGATATGCAAATATGTTGCAAAGCATATCGAAAAAAACATAAATAAACCGTGGCCAATAGAAATACTGATAAGGATAGTTAAGATGATATGGAGCTCACTATGGCTATGGAGCTGTACCCTGGATACAACTGCTGACTTCATAGTTCTAAGGAAATGGATAGATGCCATTAACCTAATTTGTGGTCAATAACCTCCTTTTCTTCTAAAGTTGCTACTAGCTTGTGTTTCTAGATACTTACCCTTTAAGTCTAAATGTTTGATTTCATTTTGCTATAATGTTCTTGCACCTGGATTGTTGTGGTTGATTTACGGCTGGCTTTCCTCAGAGAGCTGCATTTATTAACTATCAACCAACATGAAGCAGTTTTTTACTTTTGCAACTGTGAATTCTGTTATCACATCATATATTTTATGGTTCCTGCTAGTTTTTTTAGTATTTGTAGTTCTTCTGTCTCTAGCTGGTGAGTGGTCAGGCTCTTTTGAATGGTATGAATCATAATCCATTTCCTTCCTATGCAGTTGAAGTCGTCCCTTCTTCTCCATATTGATGGAACGAGTGCAGTTGCAGAAAACAATGGACGGCAGGTGAGCAATTGCTTCTCATGATGCAGCAATAAATCCAATTAATAAAGAAAAGTGTGCACATGAGAAGGAAGAATCCTAGAAATCTGTGGTATTGGTGCCATGGGCTTTGGGAAAAGAGTTAACTATTACGGTGTAGCAAGTTTTAGAATTGCTCCAAATTTTAGCGGAAAGTAGTGGAGAATTTACATCACCAATATGCACATGATAATCATTTCAAAAGGAACTTGTCAGGAATTTGCTTAATAGAGCTTAACGGAGGTCATTTTCTTTCTTCTTCCTGTTCTCATGATATCACGCAAATTAGTGACCTGAACACGTTGTCATGGTATCCTGTTGATGTTGACTCAGTTAAACATCTCATAGTTGCTTGTGCTAATCATCCACCTTACCTACTTATCCCATATCATGAATTCACAAGTTACAAGATAACAAAAAGATCGGAGATACTAAGGAATTATGAAACTGCTACTTCTTCCCCCCGTTTTAGTAAGTGGTGGACATCTGCGGTGGTATTTGGGTGCAGATACTGACTTATGGAAGAGTACTCCCATTTATGGAACTTTTTGCAAGAATTGATGCTGTGGATGTAGACACTGTTAAACAGACAGCAATGCAGTTCATTGTTGACAAGGTAAGGTCCATTTTTATCCTGCCTTACTTGATGAACCCAGATTCTTAATCATGTCAAAAGGATAAGTAATTTCCAAGAGGATGATACTACCCGTTGCCATGCATTGTGTTTGCCTGTTTGATCATTCTGGCCGTTATGGTGCATCATTTCTCTCATTCATGATACGGTGTCCAGGATATTGCCATTTCTTGTGTCGGGCCAATTCAGCAGCTGCCCGATCATAGTTGGTTTCGGTCGCAGACGCAGTCTATGAAGTAAACATTGACAGAAGAAAAGATGAAAGCGAGAAACCTAAACATGGAGATGCATGATACTGATACGGAAGCTTTGTCCTGGTAGCTTCCTTTGATTGCAATCAGGACACCATGAGTGGTATTGGTGCTCCAACCATAACACTTGACCCAAGTTCATGCAGTCCCACGCATTTATTTGTTCCACTTTGCCGTTTTTCGCATTATTTTTATATTGTGTTGTATACAGTTATCAAAACATGTAACATGACAATTTTGTCAGAAGATACGTATTTCTAGCATTTTGATTGTCGAAGCTACTCTGATTGTGGCTGTAAAATTGTCACTCGAATGTCCCTTGACAGACTAAAGTTGAATGTTTAAGGTTAAGTTATTGCAAATTCTTCTATTATTTTAGGGCTGTGCACGATCAGATCGTGCACGTCCTGCACTGTAAAGGGACTGGAGATCATCAAAACTGGTTACGTGCACACCCCTGTGCATGCACAGGGGAGTGTAACGACTACAATGCTCCATTAAAGTAAAAAAAAATAGATACTTTTAAAAAGACAAAAAGAGAATTACAACAATATTAACAGATTAAAATGTACATATTTTTATAAATTTCATATTTGTTGCTGCACACCAACTCAATCTTACCCTTGAGATCATGTCCAACCGGAGGTTTCTTTTTACTACCATTGGAACCAAGAATTTCTTAACCGGTTCTTGTGTGATCGCTACACAGATTCCCTCAGGTTGCATAAGTCTTGCCTTCCTAAAGAGACGACAATCAACTGAGTCAACTGGTTGGGTCAGTAGCTTGTAGACAAGCCAGTCGCTGCTTTAAACCTTAACGCCGCCTACTTCTTGCTAAAGCCGATGCCCACGCATGCGAAGACCAACGGAGTGGAAGAATAGCCCTTCAAGGTTTTGCATCTGACAAGGTGGTTTCCTCCAAATAAAATATATAAGAAGAAGTTCGTTGGTTCTTACATGATGCATGACAAGATAAAATCTTGACAGCCGATGCTGTTCCTGAGGATCTCCTGGAAAGAGATGAGGCAGAACAAGGGAGCGAAACGTCTCGGCGTTCCACTAATTCTAACACGATACGGTTTTCTTTTTTTTATTTCAATTTATTTTTATACTGGGCAATTTTGGCTGGGGCGAAACCGGCTGGCTTGAGGGCGGACGGCTATTAGTAATTTTGTTACGCGGGACTGACTGGAAGAAAGCAGAGATTTTTCCGTCTTCCGTCTCGTCAAGTGACTTGCCAAGAACTTAGATTTGAGAGATTACACTTCCATTGAATCAGAAGAGCGACCGACCACGGAGCACACCTTGGCCATGTTACGCTTCAACAAGGCCTCAAGTGATAATGCGATCATAGTGCACCAGAGCTTCTTCAAACCTTTATTTCTTACCGGCCCTGCACCTGAGTAGGCAGTATAGCGGCCTCAACAGGCGCCCACTCTTGACCCTTCAATTTGAAAATCCAAAATTGAAATTGGAACTCACGAATTTAGAGATGAAATTGTTGGCTTTTCTCGAAACTGTAGTGCAAGAACTTGTGCTAGACACTGGCATGCCTGAGCACTACACAAAGAGTTATCTATAACTATGACATAAGAAAAGGGGAGATAGCTCATTAATCTACAATGGCAGTGAAAAGTATAGTTACAGAGATAGGCAGGCATCACAGAAGTCCGAAACCACCTCTGTTGTAACATGTCGCAACAGCACAAAATTGAACATATCCCCTCCCTTGTTTAGGAGAAATATCTGAACGGTGTAACTCTCACCCACCACCATGCATGCAATAGAGTAATCAAGCAGCAGGAACCTTTTTCCCATCTTCAATAAAATAAATTGCAGTTTCTGGAACCTGTTGCAGATTAATAAAGCAACACAACAGCGTGCAAGTTGTTAAATTCTTTTCTAGATGTAAAGCAGGTAAATAGAGTGCAACAAGTTGAGCAATAATATTCCAAATCCACTTTAGGATGAAATATGAACATCAATGAGAGACAGCATGTATAAGACAATTAAAGGACACAAGGAGAAGCAGGTATCTCTGTGATACTAGAAGCAGTCAGACATAAAAGTTCAGCAGATTTTCAATCCAGGAATCAGCTAAACTTGGATGAATTGCAAGTATAAGCAAGAATACTTTGTCAAGGCAAATGCCTAGTACAGGATGACACTACTGTCGCCACTGGATATTCAAACAAGGTTCACAGCATGGCACCTGCCATTTTCATACAGGACTCTCTGTATATATTAAACCTACAGTGCATCAATAGTCCTTACCCATGGAGACCCAACCAAGCAGGAGCAAGAGGAAAAACAAAAAAAAGGCAGACAACAGTTAATCCTAATCCCATTTGATTTCCAGTTAAAAAAGAGCATACTCATATCTTTACCGTTGAAAAGAGGTGATCCGTTAAAGGTTCCAACATGAAGAGAGATAGAAGGGTAAATGTGCAGATAAAGAAGTAAACAAGGGAGATCACAAACACTAGGTGAGGTTGGTTACCAAGCAGCCTAGACTGATTTGATTCAACTGAGAAAAATTAGAAACAGGTTGATCCCATCAAGTTCGTACTGGTTTACCTATTAGTGTGACTGGTAGGCCTGGAGCCCAAGAGAAAGTTTGAACTCCAAGGTCAGAGCCTAACAACGAAACGCCCAAGCATGTGCAGTGCTTTAGCAAATCAATATACTTTAGGAAAAAAATTTCCCAAGATTGGACTACGCAGGGAAGCCATATAATTTGGCTCAAATTAAGCCTACCCTTTGAACTACACTGACTCTGGTGCCTGGACCAAGTCCCAATCTCATTTGGAGCCATTTATATGCTTATGAAATATGAGAGCCTTGTTTCAATCACTAAACAAACTTAATTCTTCGATTGCACATGAATAGATGTAAGGACAAAAAAGAAAAGCCACCTACATCTGGCCACGTCTCAGTTATGAACTCAACAATATCATAGGATATATCTCCTTGGACGTCAATTTGGTCCTTTTCAGTTGGCCCCTGAGATGGGTAAACACAAAGAGCATGAGAATTCGTAGGTCAAGCTTTGTTTAGAATTTATGCAATGAAATAATTCAATATACCTTAACAACAGAGGCTCCAGTAGCAAACTTTTTCCCAAGTTTCTTTGAAGCATCACTCAGTTTGACACCTAATCATCCATCAATTTATTCTATAAATACAAAGCAACAAAACTAGCAAAGTGTAGAGAGGGTTATTCAAGGAGCGGGGAAAAATAATGAAGATTAAACCACCTACCAAAGAGCTCAAGGCCTTTCACAATCGTCACACATTTCCGTTTGTTACGAACCACTTTCTCAATGATGATTTCTTGCTTCTCCTGCAAAGGAACAGTTTTAATATATAATTGCTTGATGAATGATTTTAGCACTCCAATGATACTAAGTATAAATAATCAGCAAACAGGGCCGGTCATGAATACAAATGCATAAAAATTTCCAGAATAGTGAGAACCTTCAAATAACATGGGCAAAATTTCGTTTTAGTTCATAGTGGAAGTAATCATGGATAAAACAGTTGCTAGAAGCCTTGGCACAATAAAGTGAAAAGTGACAAGAGAAAGAATATAATGATTTGTGGAAAGTTTCTTAAACAAACAATATCTAAAAAAAAAAACAGGAAAAGAAAAAATGCATATCCAAGCAGCTGCCCCAAAATAAGTTAACAATGTTCATCTTCATCATTTTACCTAGTTACAGATTCTTATATCAACAAACAAATGAACAGAGAAATGCCACACTAAACAAGTCATTCTGGAGAACTCTCCTCCAAAAATGTTACCATCTCCCATCTTGCATCGCATTTTCATGTATATCTGTCTACGAACCAAAAAATGAAGACAGTCATTCTAGTATGATCCACTTTTAGTATGTGCTGCTTACATGGCTCTTTATTATTTTGTATGTTATGATTACTTTGATATGTCAATGCCATTAGTGAATGTTGAAAAATTAAAATCTGAAACTTTACAAACCTGTAATTAGATTCTTAGAATGTGAAGGTGATTAGTGATTTTGACCTTACAAATTATCCAAACAAAATAAGAGGTGAAACATATGAAAGAAAAGTTGTTGTACTAGCCTTTTTCTTGATTTTACCACCAGGAAGACGCTTTACTTCTTCTTGCTTGGGTGCAGAGACACTACCTGCAATAATAAAAAATATCTAGAAGCAGTTGTCACTGGTATCAAATTATACAAAACTTCCGAATTGAGACTCCTCTCACATTTAACGTACTTGTTGTTGTATACAAAGCCCATGGATCAGCACAATAAATGCTGCAGATATATGCAGACATGAAATGTAAAAGATGAACCATAACCAGCATCCCAGAGAACAAAGTAGCATGGATTACATTGGTAAATGGGAACTTGCAGATTTATATCAAAATTCAAAAGTAAGATGCAACACATGATATTTAAGGACCAACTAAGAACTCCAAAATTAGAGATACCATTTGGTAAATAACTGGTCTGTCAGCTTCTTTCAAGATGACCAAAACTACTCAAGACATCTACATGGGGCACTTGCATATTTACATCAGAAGGAAGAAGCAATACTTGGTATTAAGGACCAAAATGATACTCCAAAACTAGAGATATTCTTTGTGAAAAAACGGATGATCTGTTTCAAACCATCAAGATGGCCAAAGGTGATCAAGATATCTACGTGATTGTATCCAAGTTACTTTGGGAAAGCAGAATTTACTCAACGGGTGTTATGCTTGTAATAAACCTAAAGGCCTAAAGAGTACATCGAGTATTTGATATGGATTTGTCTCTTCTTAGTATGATGCGATAAGCAGCGGTCTCAAGTCCTGAGAGAAAACCTTGGAGCAAATTGGTTCAGGCCAAATATCTCGTGTTTCACAGCTTGAGGTTTACATAAAGCAATCACAAGGGCTCTCATGGTTGGAAGCATAAGGGCCGGCGTCATTACTTGCTATAGCAGCGCAATGGATGACGGGAAATGGAACCGAACTAAGAATTTGAGAATCATCCATGGAAAGTCCGTTCTCCCATTTACTATGAAGGAAAGCTCATCATGAAGACTCATCACCAAGCAAAGCACCAACCGGCAGAATGATGATCCCAAACAAACTGCCAACAATTGTTACAGAAAAGTTGATCCCTAGTCGGTTGTCCCGCTAGCCGATAAACCACCGGACATTTTCCAGATTAAAAACAATGAAGAATATCTCACCGGAAATACGTACTTCAACGAATAGCAATCACTCACAACATCAACGAAAAACAAAAATAAAATGCAAGCATCGATCTCTACCACAATAAGCACAGCAAGACGAAGCACCAAGTTACCATCTTTCGGTGAGAAACGAATTCGAGACGCCAAAAGAATCTTACCAGAAGCAGCGGCCGAATTATCTCCTTCTCCGGAGATTCCAGTCGACCGCAGCTGCTCCGCCGCTTTAGCCACCTCCTTCTCGTTTGCTTCTGCAAATCGAAATACACAGACAAAATCAGAGAGACTCCGATAAGAACCCCAAAAACGAAACAAAAAAATGGGGAAATCAAGTGACAGCTTAAGTTTGTGTGCTTTACCTTTGATGAGATCGGGATAAACATCAGGGGCGTTAGCAATGAGCCAAGGCTTGCATTTCTCGAAATCCGGGCCGAACTCGCAGTATTCGGGCGGCAGTCCACAGACGCCGCAGTAGACCACGCGCAGAGGCTGGGGTTTCTCCGCCATGACCACCTCTCTTTCTCTCTCGCCTTCAGTTGGAGCCTGCGATCTTCTTTGACAGTCTGCTTTTCGAACTATATAAAATTGGGAAGCAAGGCTTCGTCGAATCAGAATACCAAAAGAAAGGCTCCCACGGAATTTGTTCTTAAAGAGTCCTGCTGTAGGGACGTTAACGGTTCGGATATACTAAATAATCTAATTCAAACCCAAAACTCGATGAAATCCAGATGTAATTAGTAATTGGATACGAATTTGGTCTAAGATTTTTCTTACGCAATTTCATGGACATCACAGTTTCATAGCTAACGGAATCCGATCACATAAATTACATGTGAAAATCCTGAATTGGGTAAAAGGAATATTTCATTGCGGAGTATTTAATCTAATCGTTGACATGAGATTGTCAAAGACCAAATACTTTTCATAGGATCCAAGACTGCATTAGTACCTGAAGTAAAACCAATATATATTAGCTAGTATTTGATGTAGAATTAATACATGTTAGCTAGTACAACTCTTCCACCTCATTAGCAAGCACACGTGAAAATCAAATTGACAACATTGAAAATCAAACTGACAACATAAGGTCTCTAGCACCACTCAACCAGTTGTATTATATCCTTAAAAGTAAGCATGGGCATAGGGGCCGGCCCGATAAGAACCCGGCTTGGGCTGGCCCGACACCCACAACCTACGCTTGGCCGGATTAAATTATAAAATATAGTATATATATATATATATATATATATATATATATATATATATATATATATATATATATATATATATATATATATATATAGTAACAACAGTTATCGGGTCCACTCAAGCAGGCCTGATAATATTTCAGACCGGCCAATGACTTTTTTCTGGGCTCGGGCCTGGGCCCGAGTTAGGCCGGGTATCAGGTACCCGCGGCAGCCCTACCCAGTACCCAACCTTATTTAGAAGCTACTGACTTATTGATTACTGCTTATAAACATTATATAACGAACCAAGCCCAAATGGTCACGACCCCCTCGACATGAGTGTATTTCTAAAAAAAAATCTATTAATATTTTTTGAACTTTTTAATAAAATAATAAATTTTAACGTAAACATATAAGCCACATTGTTAGATGTGTCCCAGATTACTATTAACAAGCTTATAGAGGTGGGTTTCAAAATCAAACATTTTTACTAGAGAAGACAAGCCACGGATGCAAGTCATTTCACAGATTAACCAAGAATGCATTCCTCGGGTGATTCAGCACTACACTAACAGTTAGCAGCACTTACCAATCAAATTTACAAAGCTATTGCCCTTCTCAAAAGAGAATCATATGTTTTCCTCAGCTTGGATTCTAGATCAGTTCCGTAAGAGTATCAACTGAAATACAGTTTAAGAATTGTCTTCCACCAGTTTTCGAAGCTTGGAGTTTTATATGAGAAAGGAAACACGTTGTTTGAGGACATGTTCGATCGGGCCACTACAAGTTCAACGCATGGTGGGAGCCTTTTAATACGGTGCCGGATCATGTTAGCAGGTTTACTTTTAAATGTAATGGGATTCAGTCTTAAGTTAATTCAAATTTCTCAAAACTCAAATTGGGTGCTCATTTACATATCAAGCTTAGACCCAACTGTTAACCAGATCCTATTCTCATTCCCAAACCTCAGTGGCCACATCCGAACAAGGTTCTGGATTTGTGCTGGCGACAAGAAATCCGAGTTGATATCCGTAAGTTCCAAGATTTGTGAAACTCAAGAAGAAAATGTGGTAGCACGGTTAGTTTGCATTCCTTTGATGATGATGGAATCCACCAGTTTCCTCAAGCATCAAAAGAAATGTGCATTTATACTTTCATTCATCTATTTCTTGTGTAAAAAATCGTCTACATCCCTCACAGATTGGTACGTTTCGCATTTGCTTCGGCACCGAGCCTAGAGGTGCCCATCCCCGTTTCAAGCACAACCCTGAGAAGCCACAATCGTCTGTGACCCCAAACTAGATGAACTGCTGTAGTAGCATGTCTTCTTGTAATCATCTTCTGCAGAAGTGGACTTCAACAAACTCCTAAATGCATGACTAAATGGAGCGGATAACCTCCCTTGTCACTGTCTCCAACTCAACATACAAACGGAGCAGGTTGGCTGTGATCATTTGCCCAAATACAAGTTCAATAACATGTAAAGCAAGTTTGGAGTCTTCGGAACAGAACTTGCTAGAAGCAGTCAACATAAATCATCTTTGACCAACCCAAGCTGCAGCAGTCCCACTCCAAATGATAACAACAATGAACTTATGAAGGCGTACAACACCAATAACCATATACTGATTCAGTCCGAACACATGTGGACAACATAGAACCATCAATCATTTAGCCAGCCTTCTAGGCTTGTACTGAAACTGAGATCAAGGACTACTCCCCCTGCACATAACAAAAGTATATGTAATCCTTCCATGCCAGTAAGTGGACCCTTTGTGCGACGCAATAAAAGGAACTAACACCTGACTTTTTGTTTCCAGACTAGCCAAGCAGGTACGTGCTTGTTTTTCTTTCTCCAGATAATTGCTGAGCTATGTACAACAGTGGTTACACTGAAACCAAAAGGCTAACCAAAACAAGAAGACTTGGCATCAAATGGTCCAAAAAACCACTCGATGCCTGCTTGACATAACCACCCTTCTTCATGTTGTTTCAAAATCCACTGGCATGAATTGGACAAAATTTATGGATTGGAGAGAAGATAAATATGTATTTACTCATCTTATACTATACTTGCTGCATAGAAGATATTTTGCAGTCCAAGATCAGAGCTAGTTCATTGCATTCATCATACCCATCAAACAACTCACTTCCTTGTTGCATCCACCCCAAGAATCGATCTTTGAGGTCAATAAGCATTTCAACTTCATGCAGATCATTGGCCTGCAATATCTTGCTGATACAATTCGTCAAGTATCTGACAGACTTTGCCTTGGCCTGAGAAATATATTTGACTCCATTTTCGTACTCCAATAGTTCAGGAATCATGTCTTCAAGAATGTCAAATAAATCAAACATGAAAACAGTAATTTGAATCCAGTTAACATGCCTCACTTTAATTTTCTCCCAAGAGCATTTTCTTTGAATATGTTCATGGTCTTCTAGCCTCCCCACCACAATTTTGTCACCTGCAATCACTTCCTCTGCAGCAAGGATTTGGCCACTAGAAACGTAATGAAACAGTACCTCACATTCGCTGCAGTCCAAAGTACTTATATTTCCAGTGAAAATGCCTAATAGTATCTTCCTAAGAAATGCATGCAATTCTTCATTGGTACTAGAAAAACCAGAAAATCCAGACCTATTATAACAATTTATACACAGAGTTTGGAATTCCTTGAGCCAAGAATTGATTGACATCATACTCTTTTTATTTGCTGAAGCCATACAAACTTTATCAAAATCCCCAGCTCCTGATTTCCTTTCCAAACTTGGATGTCTGGAACCTGCACAGACATACAACACATCGGTGTTGAATTTGCGATGTTTCATCCATGAAACCGATGCTTCCTTCAATAACAGTACCATCATATTCCGACATGTTGAATTAGTTGGGCTGAGTACCCAACCAAGGTAGATGGCAGCAGAACAACGTAATTCAGAGACATATTGCTCAGATATATTCATCTCTGAATCAAATTCTAGTGGTCCAAGTTTATCTTGACATTGTTCCAATCTGAAAAGTAACATGGCTGCAAAATGGAACCAAATAGGAAAATCCAGTAACATAGACCTGCAAGGAAAATAATGAAAGTAGTGAAATACTGTCATAAATTTCAAGGAAAAAATTGAAAGGCAGCAATAGAGTCATCATTTAAGAGCAGAACTCACCAAGCTGAACTATGATCCATTGCCATTGAATCATCTGCCACAAGGATAGCAGTACCAGAGGAATCAAAGTATGTTGAGGCATTAGCATGTCCAATAAGATGAACTATTTCTTGAAAATGTTTACATGAAACAGGACCAGCTAATAACGCCACCATCCTTTTCTGTTTCCCAGGGAAGAAAGCCCAAGCAAATGGCAACATGAGCCCCAGGTCCATAGGTAAGCCCCAGAATGTCGGCCTTGCAAGCATGTCCAGTAAGGAAGAAACCAATTGGATGCGAAGCAATAAGACTGAATTTAATCCCCTGTTCAAATGCATTAAATCATTAACATCAAAGCTCCAAGCCTCCAACATCGAGTACTTGAAACTCATGCTTTACGTACATATTTGGAAGAATCCTAAAATCTATATGGATGGTGTTGAAAACCTTCACAGCCCTTGGAGAATGCCACCAATTTAATATAATTCTTGCCCTAAATGTTAAAACTTAGTGGTCGAAGAAATGTAATCCACTGATAACAATAGACCATATTCAAACAGATCTCACTTCTAAGCAGTGATCTCTCTGTCACTTTTGGAAAGCATGAAGAACTTGATTGTGTTCCCATGAAGAAACCTCAGCCAGCAGCCAGTGGAATGCACTTGTTCATCCTTGGGACAGTGAGGGCATCCCAAGTTACAGGTTAAAGTTAGTACCTTTCTAGAGGAATGTTTGCCATTGATCTACATTAATGCAGGCCACAGATATTTTGTGTATCATGGCCAAGGTTATAGGGAGGAAGCCAGCTGCATTCAGTAAGAGTACTCACAGGGAACAATATCGGTAAGTTCATGTTTTATTTGCTTCGAGCAAACTCAGATTAAGCAAGTCACACCAACAATATGCCAATCTAGGGCATAAATTAAGTCATGATATTGAGCTTCACTAAGAGAGCACTGAACCAGTGTGTGAAGTTGCAGAATACCGGTCAATTAAGTGTATATGTAAATGTGCTACAGCTAAGAAAATGGCTGCAAGAAAAGATGCTGATGAATGGAAGAAACGAACTTCAAAACTGGGCATTATATATATGGATCTAACTCCAGATTCAGATTCAAAGCTAGACCTACTAGATGCCAGTTGTCATGACAAGACAACCCAAATCCACCTGTGACATCTGGATGCAAGATAGGTATTCCTTTGGATCCCATGTGTCCGCAGGCAGATTTTATGACAATATTGAGGCATGTTAAATGTGGACTATGAGATCTTTACTTTCCAATCCCTTGCATTTGCTTCTCCTTTTCCTTTTTTTGTTTAAAATATTTGGTCTTTTGTGTTATTCTGTGCTTTAATTGCTAGCATGTCACCAGGATCTCCTTGCGTGAGAAACACAAAATGCAAGAAGGAACAAACAAAAACCATGCAAATGAGAGGAATTACGTACGTGAGAAGAAACCAGTTATTCAACAAAGACCTTGTCTCAATGAACATAACAGGACATGAAACCAAGGTCAACACTACAGAACGCCATTCTTCTTTTTCATGTAGTGCTTTCCTCAAAGACAGGAAAGGTCTTTTCACAGCATGCCTCAGGATTGATGAAATTTCTTCTCTCAGAGACAATGGATCCAGATACCAAACTAGTTGCCTGTGGGTCAGGAGAAAACAGAAGTAAGAAAGGACAAGGAAACCAAAAGATACAAAAATAATATACAAGAAACAGCATCTGAAGCTAACTGCATTTGTACATAACTAACTGATAATCTTGAGAACCATTCCATATGGAAAATTACCCAAATAATTAACATGTGAACAAAACAAAACCTGTCTTAAAGAAATTCCAATGCTTAAAAATATTCCACTTCTCCATATGTCACATTCTGTATGCAATCAGGAAAATAAGAGCATTTACAGAAACAGTCACCACTACTCGATCACCATAAAAAAGCATGCACAAGATGACATAACAATGAAAATTTTTTCCACTGACGAAAATAACAACTAGATATGGAAAATTGTAGGCATGAACATGGATAGAGAAAGAAGTTCATGTTTACTTTAGAAAATTGACTAAACAGATGAAATTCTTCCAAGTGGTTATAAGGATTTAGATGGATATGTAGATCATTTAAAATATAATACACTTAAAAATGTGATCAATGTACTCTGTTCAGTCTACAACATGTTAACTGATTTTCTCTTTCTGGCAATTAAATTTTACTTGCAAGCATTAGTTGCAAAACTTAGGACAAGTGTGTGATAATTCAATTCTATTGTGAATGTCTTTGTTAGCAACTTCCCAATAACTTTTTGTTCTTTTCCCTTTTACAAAGCATGAACTCGTAGTTCATTTTTGAGCACCCTCACTTGTGAGATCAAATTTCATTTTTATTTTCAGTATACTCTTTCTTTTACCAAGACAAAGAAAAACTGAGATTAACTTGGTAACTGGGTATTATTTAAAATATTGAACTGAAGAAAAAAATAACTGTCAATCCCTTAGCACCAGACACAAAAACTAGCATTACCAGAAACCAAGATAACCTGTCTATCCTATACAACATAGGTCTTTGCCAAGTGGCTGGCTCTTGCAGTTTATGGGTGAAGATGTCATTTAACCAATTAATGTTGTCAGATTCACAAATCAAGTAAATTCCAGAAATGCTTGAGCTTGGATCTGAAAATTGACTCAGACTTGAACCTATGTGACATGGACTCGCCTGGAAGAGCACCACACCCATGTACAAGGGTGCAGATACAAGGAACAGCCTGGATATGGCAGATTCGCAGAATGATAATTGGTCTTTTTTTGTATATTGTGGTATTTTTTGTTTATTATTGAACAACAAGTATATCTTTTATATACTTAAATCTTGTTGTTGCAGTGTCTCATACCCAAGTTCTTTTGAAATCGCTTGGCTCCCATGTCCACGCATATATTGAGTCCACATCGATACCTGCACCCATGTGACATAGACTCGAACATACAATGAAGGTGGACAACACCTTCGAGAAGGTTCAAGTAACCTATCCAAGTTATCCATGCTAGGCAATTTCAACGGATCCCCATCCTTAATAACTAATGCAAAAACCATGAGAATGAATTTGGATATGGTCAACAAAAAGAACAATATAACAATATAACTCTTAGGACTAAACGTGCCAAGGTCTAGAATGTGATTGGCTATAATTTCCCAACATAGACCATGACGAAGGTATTAAAGTGGCTGGTGAGGACGTAACCTGCATTCCGTGTTGTAGTTTTCCTTTAGACTCCAATTTCTAAGAATTTGTTGCAGGCTTGAAACTGAAACAGTTCCTTCGTTCTTTAACCTTTCATAGATGAAGGTTGATGATGGAAATTGAATCTTATAACATGAAACTGATGTTGCCACTTTTAAAATAGCATGAAACAACAAATGTGAAAAATCTCCTGCAAGTTTTCATGACAAGACTGCAACAGATTAGAAAGTATCAGAAAAACATAGTGTGACATTATGAAGTAGAAAAGTCCAAGAGAAAAATATGCCACATAAGAGTTTGAGAGTATCATGTTACAACTAGTATCAGAAGGATTTGGCGTAGAATTGAGAAACAAATATCCAAGAGAAAAATATGAGATCATTCAAGAGCATATGCAAGATCCTGTCCATTCAATTAAGAGAACAAGAAAAATAAAACTAAATACAACATTAAGAATCTAATATTAGAGCTCAAAGCTCATATTAATGGTTAAGAGCAGCCTGTCATCCCCAACTGTCTACACCTGTAGTTTCCACAGACTCTAGATCACCTTTCCATGTGCCAACCTTGCTGTCTCACCTAGTTAACCAATTTAGCATAACAAATCATAGTACCATGCCTCAACCAGATTTGAAATGCTAAAGCAACAGGCCATCAGCTTTCAATCTCTTGCAATATGTCAATCTCATTACAAAGCATGGAGGCTCCAATGCAAGAGAGCGTAGAACTCATGAATACTCATCAGAACCCATCTAGAAACTTCATGTCTCAGGCCATACCCACTAGCCAGCAAAAGACAGCCCTCCAAGATGCAAGTTCAAAGCACTCGCAAAACAGAATGAGCTCCAAATCATTCAAAGCAAAGTAAAGCCGAACAAGCAAGCATCGACCATTCCTGCTTGTGAGAAAGAAGATAATAGCTTTTTGAGTTTCCATCAGCTGATGAAACGAGACACCCATCTGACACAGAGCAGGGCTCTCTAAACTCGATGACATAACTTCCCACTCAACCACTCTTACCATCTGGCCTTAACTCCACTTACAGATTTCAGGCTCTAGAAAAGGTGAGGGCCTTCTCTTACCTCAAGTACTATGAGGCTCGATTGAGGACACCTTATGGACTCGCACTTGCATGTCAAATTTAAAAGAATTTCAATCTTCTTTAAGCAACCAAATTTGACCAATCAGAATAGGATCAGTTTCACAGAGATTGAATTTGTTGTACTAAGGCATTTATTTCTCCATTATGACCTTTAAGTAAACCCATCTAATTTAACACTAACCATTATCATCATCACAGACTGTTATTTTAATCAAAGAGCTACCAAACTAATATATAAATTATAAAGCTAGCAGCCAACTGCATTTTGCTGATATTATCCAAGTCTAGCTTCTTGGTAAAAGTAAAACTAATCAGCTAACTATCCTATTAATCACCAGGCTATGATTAATGCACTATGTCAAACATGTGCAAAGATGCAGGTGTATTATATATATATATATATATATATATATATATATATATATATATATATATATATATATATATATATATATATATATATATATATATATATATATATATATATATATAATACACCTGCATCTTTGCACATGTTTGACATAGTGCATTATCCACAAACAACAAAATTAACAATTAACAAGTATATTTTCAGCAAAACTTTGAGTTTGTTGCGTAGCCTGGTGATTAATAGTGCATTAATCTCCAGGTCTAATTTTGAGTTGTACTAAGGCATTTATTTCAAAATGTAGCATAGGTTCTCTTTCATGCTTCCAAAAAATATTTTCAGTTTTTCTAATGTTCTACTGGTAGTGAAACTATGAAATGCTAAAAATGCTACATCTTGCCAACAAGTTGCTCTATGAGGATTTGTTTCGTAGAAGGCATAGGCCATTAACACTTTGAAACTCAACACAAGGCATCTGCCAGCTAACCGGGAACTCAAAATTAGAGGAGCAGAAAAATGTATAAACAGCTGGAAAACTTACCATGATGATCAAGACTAAGAAGAATTTCCAGGCACGCTTCAACCATTCTAATAAAATCATCAGCCGATATGGATAACCCGATCTGTAAAATCTCTTCTTTAGGCAAGCATGACTTTTCGTAAGAACATCGTACTCCAGCACTCGGTTTGGATATACCCACATTATTCTGCAAATCCTGAAGTTCAATAGTGGGTTCCCTACTGTTCAAGCTATAATGTGGCCGTAGAGATAAAGACTTGCAGGAAATTGATGATCTCAGAACGGCAACAAGGGTGTCCACCAAGAATTTACTTGTTGAGGAGTACACCTGGAGCATCTATATAATCAACAACACTGAGCAGCTGAAAAACAAGTGCATGAGGAATGAGAAACACTTACATCAGATGCTTGGTAGCACAAAATAGAAAGTGCAGCATCCAACAGTTCAGATCTTCCAGTGAAATTCAAAGACCTGTTTAACGAGGAAGTACACTGAAGAGAAAATTCATCGGTTGTTGAGGCATCTAAACTTCCAGACCTGTAACTTTCGTAGCTTTCCCTTTCTTTAAGTTGAGAAGCTAAAAGTTTGAGAAGGCTTGTTATTTCTGAAACAATGCTCATATAGGACCCCTGGGAACATGGATTGATAGGAAATGGTTCATCACCAGACGAAAGCTCGCCAAGTTTTCAACATAACGCATCAAACTAGATATGCGGAGGCCCAAGCCGCAGACACACTGATGGATTGAAACATTGATCGATACGCCATTTATTACAAGCAGGAATGGTCCAAAGCACATGTGGAGATCCAATTAGAGGCTAAGACATAACCGTTTCTCTTAGTTCCTTCACCATTATGTCGTACCAAAGGAATCTACCACTGTTTGTCGAATCCTTTTGTTCAAGCAACCAAGTAGACTCTGTAACAATTATCTTCGGCATTATTCTTTTCCACTGTTATACATCATACAAACAACGGAACAGGATAAGCATTAAAGAGTTTATGGAAAGCAACCAAACAAAAAATAAGACCAGCTTTTCTCTGAAAGCGAAGTAGAAAAATCATGGGTACAACCACCCAATGCAGAAAACTTGATATGGATAGGCGTCAATGTCCAGATTGCCATGGACGCATAATCTCAAATGCTCGCATATGAGACTGACCCAATATGTAAGAGGCAAAGAAACACAGAACAAGACTGTTACCAGAGAGGCGATTCTGGACAACCACTCACCTGCCAACCTTCTCAACGAAACAAAGAAACCATTTCATATTATCGGCCTTTCCACGACTAGTATCGAACAAAGGGAGTTCCTGCAATCCTGCCCGCCATGAACCACATCATCCGCCCTCATCCCCGTGTTCGAAGGTTCAAGAAAGGAAGTTCCCGCCTTGGTGCGACAACGCAAAGCGAGTCTGGACTCTGGCTTCCTTCCTCCTCGAGACCTACCTTTATGCCGCATCACTCTGACTCGACGCGAGTGGGTGCACAACCTGTCGCTCGAGCCAAGAATTAAACTCTTCTAATTGTACGAGCGAAGCTAGATGACCGCGGATTATTTGGGCTCCAGCGTGCTTGTTTAAAACATATAAGGACAATATCGTTGATGTACTAATTGTCCCATTTGCTGTGCTAAACAGAGTTATTCATTTCAAATCGCCCGTTGATTTCAAAACAAAAGAATATTCCAATTTGTGGCTATGTAGAGTTTAACTGAGTCGAGCTTAAACTTGAGCCGAGCCTAGCCTAGCCTACCCGAGCTCAAGCAAATTAAGTTGATTCAATTTCAAATTGTGGAACTTGAACTTGACTTGAGTTGGAGTCAAGCTAGAGCCAAGTCTTTGGAAGACTTGATCAAGCACGAACTCAGTTTGCTTCCCTCGTTTGGATGGGGTTCAATATGGTTCTCCAAAAAAGCATGACTTCGAAGAAATGGTGTATCCTGACGTATTCCTTTCTCTCATGAGCCCTCAAGGATTTGACTGATAAAAACCGTTCGAGACCTGACAAATCCTTCATGTACCAAATCTTGATCTCCCTTAACCAAACCTAGATTATGATTCAGTCTCCAAGTTAAAGTTTTGAAATAAAATCTGAATTGGATGGGCATAGGGTCTAATTTACAAGTGAATCAGATTTTGTTAGTTTTAGGACTCAGGTTCAGCTTCGGTCAGTTAAGTGCTCACCGAATACGAATGAGCTACCATTTGGCTTCTGTTTGTTTGCTGGAAATCGGTTGCTTCCATTGCATGGATGGAATCACTTCAGAGATCCCCCTGAGGACGATCACAACATCTTATCTAACTGGCTGAATTTTTTTTTCTTCTGTTTCCGAGAAGGAGTTCAAACTGCTGAAATATATTGAGTTGGGAGAAAAAAAATGGAAATCAGCTGGACATATAAAATTTCATGAAGATTTTAACATTAAATACTGATAAAAAATATATTATGGAATCATGAAATCTAATATATGGATTGAATTTCGGCACTTTTTTAAACTCATAGTTTTGGATTCTTCGAATTCACCCATGAAGTCAAAACTTAAAGAATGGCTAGAACTAAGCAACAACCAACTGAACATCCATGAATGGCAGTTGATTCCTCACTAAGGTTTTTACTAACATTGACCAAGGTTGGATAATTTATAAATCAATATTCTTATAATTCAAAAAAACTCCAAAACTGAATAGAAGGTTTATGAATATGTGAAACTGACTGCACATCATAAGTTTGAAATACACAAGCCAAGTCTATAGCATTGGGTGCAATAACATTGAAGCTAGGTTATACCCCTTCTTTGTTAAAGTTACCTCAAGAATTTATCGATGAGGAACTCAAACCTCTAAATTTGTTCTTAAGGCCGCCTTCATAAGTTAAAGAAAAACTATGCCAGTACAAGTGGTGGGCAGATGGTACGAAGGGAATGTGAAGGATGTCAAGTTGAAGACCTTCTACCAAGTTTCAAGTCAACTATTTCGTTTAGCGATGCCCAAAAACTTGCTGGTGATGTCCAAAAACTTGCTGTTGAAGGCCCACCCTCAATTTAAAAGAAAAAAGAAAAAAACTTGAGAGAGGTTATATTACCACAACCAGCAAGTATACATGCACCAGGCAGAGTATCTGACTGAACCACATAGAACAGTACGCAGATGACATTGCACTTCACCTGGCCAATCCAAGGGCATGAGCAAATTACAATTTACATGCCAAACGCATATACAAGAGATACAGAATGCACCGTGCAGCAACAGAATCTCTTATCCCTGTAGAACTCAACCAAATCAAAACATATTAGACTGTAATTTCTTTCGCAATACTTCATGATAAGGCATAGTCTAGGATTGGAATTCTTCAAATTGCCAGACTACTCACTGGAGAAACAAATTGCAGGCATACTAAAGATATACACAAAGAGGACGTAGAACATAGCACAGCTAGAGAGTTTCTCGTCTCTGTAGAGATCCCTAAGAGAATGTACATTAGACCATAACTTAATTTAACACTTAAGGATAAATCATAATCCGGAATATTGTGAAGTGCTTTCCCTGTAGCTTCAGTGGTAAACTCTGGAGCTTATAAGTTCTAAAGATTTGACATGTCCAAGTCAATCAAACGTTTCATGCTTAGATTTTTTATTGAATCTGCAATCACCCGAGCGCTTGACTTCATATAACCACCTACAACAAAAAACAGTTTTAGATGTTTTTCAGTCTACAGGACCATATAAACTTGAGGAGAAAATCTAGATAACCTGAAGTAAGCATAAGAAGAGGTATGTTTCTCTGTCTTGCAAATTGAAACACCTTCTCATCTCTGGCAATAACCCCTTGAGGAGAGACCTGCACATGGAAATCATGAAAGATTCAGCCAATTGGTATGAATCTACGTACTTACCTGCTATAAATGTTAAACGAAAGGCAACTTCGTTATAAGGTTCACAAGACAAAGTGTCTCACAAGCATGCACAAATGCAGCAGTTCGCTCCACGTAATGTGTAAGGAATTTGGTTGAGTATATCATCCTAGGTGGCTGTTTTTTCAGAACAGAGGAAGAAAAAAATGAGCTACTCTCCATCTGTCATTGAGTACGAAAATGGGGTCATATTTTACAATTCTCTGTTCCGATTAGTATGCTTCTTTATATGACTTTCCAGATCTGTTGATACCACCTATGTTCCACACAACAGGAGATACCAATAACACTAAGGTTTGCATAATCTTGAATACTGTTTAAGAATGATATAGAAGCTAGGAACTCCAATTGGAACAGGAGTAGTAGAAATTATAAGAAACAGGGCACAAATACATATCACCGTACAACATAGTGAAAAACTATAAAAATGGAAATACCTTCAATCTACCCAAAGGATCCCCATCGAGGATATCTGTTCCAGCATTATAAACAACCAATTCAGGATCAAATGCTCTTTTGGCGACCTACAAAAGTTTATCAACTTTTAGAAACACGCAAACACACATGAATACAAGTATAAAAGTACAGGAGTTCAGTTTCAAAATATAAATAATGCAATGGCCGATATTGTGTCTCTATAAAAGCAGAGACTTGAGTTTCAAAATGTAAATTATGTAATGGTTGTTTGTGTATTATGTACATAAAGGCTCACCATTGTTCATTTCAAAAGCAGAAAGTTTTACTGAAGCGGGTAAAATATATCGATTCCTCATCCTACTGTGTGTTGCTTAAGTCACTTCAAGTCTTGACCTCTAGTGTTTGCAAGTGATGGTCAGTCAGTCGGCAGTGGTTGCCTTCACATGGGAAGCTGCTTGCTGGATGGCCGGTGAGGACAAGGGACATTGATAGATGCTTAGAGAGCAGTGTGTATCCAAAGGAGATCTGACATCTTCACTGTGGTGTTTTCCTAAAGAAATCACTATTCACCAACATGAATGATGACATCCTGGAGGGTATGGATCATGCCATCTCAACCACGACTGAAAAGACATGTATAGAAAGTAGAATCTTGTGTTACATATTGTTAACAAAAATTCCTTGAATGAAATGGAAATCAGTGGAAGAAGTCAAAAACCAACATTGCCCACAACTCCAAATCATGGAAAGCTCAATTCTGGTGAGAGGCAGATCTTCAATCCCATTGATACGATAATCTAATTTCTAGTCATTGAAGTCCTACTCATGATTGGAAATCTTTGCTGAGTTGTTCCCTCAAGAGTCCTGATTTCCTTCCATGAGAATCCTGGGTTGCATGTTAGTAATTCCCTCAGGAATCATGATTTCCTAAGGGACTTCAATATCAATGGTAAGAAAATTTCACTTCATTTCCTCCTTTGTTTTCTGTAACTCTGTTCTTACTGGATTCCAGTGTACAGAAAACTTGCTGGGTTAATCTAGTAGCTGGTGCTGGTGCATGCTTTAAGCACATGCAGTTGGAGAGGAATAACAGTCAACTTCACAATACCACTATAACTAGTTCACACTTGCATGTCAAAGCTTAAAGAAAACTATCCTTTGTGTGCTACTCAACTTGCAAAGACCGGGATTTGACATGGATAGACCATTAAAGAGTTACCATTTTCAACATCGAAAACCTACCTTCACACACATCCATATGCCTATTTCTATACAGAATATTCATGGTAAATGGTGACATCACATCATTGTGCTCTCCATCTGCCACAAAAGTTTCCCTTTCAAGAAAAGGAAGCACAAGCAAACCCTATCTTTGCATCAATCAGCGGTCCCAGTAATCCATTCATTTAATAATATGAACTTTAAAGGGTCATTCTAACCAGCAAAATAAATCTTGGATCAGCTAGATTATTTCCATAATGCATCAAGCATGGAACAAATTATGAACATTCACAGTTCAGTACACAATAAATAACTCAAATTACTCGTCTATGATTTGGTCCATCATCATAATTCATTGTGGTTCAAGATGCACTAACAACAAAACTGACAAAAGGTAATTTGCAACATGCCACCTGTACATCACCAAGAAGACAGAAGCAAACAACAACAAAGATGGAAATATGCCATGGGGAAAAGTAAAGCATGCTCAATTGATTGCCTGAGAGAAACAACAAATGGAGGAAAAGAATCAGACTACCTGAAGTGCATCCTCCAAATACTTCAAATAAACCTCCGTGGAAGTTCCACTCTGAATATTTTGGATCCAGTGTCACATTAGTAAAACACACAAAGTACTGGTATCAGAGTTAAAGTACACACTATATATATATATATATATATATATATATATATATATATATATGACATCCTCTAGCATACAGATCCACATTTTTCTCTTGATCTACTTTCTCTTGTTTATGCCAATATCCTAGAGTTTCTCACAGCTAAAACTCCATAAGGCCCTGAAAACATATGTCCTTGACTTTAATATGTTATCTATCAAGGAAGCAGGACTTACCACCAATTCAACCTTCTGGGTTATATGTGCCCTTGCCTCAAAATCCTGAAGCATACAACCAAAAACATTTAGTCGAATGATGCTAAAGCTTAAGACATATCTACGAAAATTTCTTAGTACAAGTTAGCTTACTTGAGGGTATATGCTTCTATTGTACATATCAAGGATATAAACCCTTCCTATTTAAAAAGAAAAAGAAATGATTATCCCAGGCTAATAATAAGATAATTTGTTAATGCTAGAGAGAAACATCATAAAGAACAAGAAATTACCATCATTAGCAAAGTCTATCTCATGACCATTCCCTTGATGAGCATCAAGGTCTATAATCATCACCCTTGATAAGAAGTAAGAACAGACAATTCCAAAGTTGAAATAATGACATTAATATTGCAAAACAATTGGCAAAATACACAGTGTGAAACATATTCCACATCAATATACAACTGCAGAAATAAAGGTACCTTCTAACATTAAGACATTCAAATGCATAATGTATGCATAGTGAAATGTCTGCATATGCACAAAATCCACCTCCTTTTCTTGAGGAACAGTGGTGAAATCCACCACCAACGTTGATGGACCATCCTCGTTCTTTTGCAAGCTTCCCTCCCAAGACAGACCCTCCTACCTGTGTTGACTCAGGTTTAATACTTCCACCTAGTCAAGTGAACAAAGCACAGATGTGAAAGTGTTTAACCTGCTTGCGGAATGGGAAAAGAACCTTTTTCTGAATAAGACAGTTTGGAAGAAGAGCAACAGGTGGAACCTGATACATCAAATAAAAAAATTAATTCACATCAGTCAATGCGATGTCCCCTAAAAAGATGTCATCAGACAACAAAAATACAAAAACCCCATAATTCAATAAACTTAACAAACGATTTAGCTAGCATTGAAAGAACTAATGATCTATAGTAGAATTTGAATGATCAGCCATAGAGAAGAAACCTCACATGCTTAAGGGCTAAAAGGAGATACTGGTCTGAAATGTCACATGTGTATCCAAAGGGAAGTAAGATTACCTCAATTATAATGGCCACAGTCAAACTGCTCTTGAGGCTTGCAAGGTATTCTTCTGTGTGCACCTAATCAAGTTGTTACATCATAAATTATAAAGGTATGTACAACTAAAAAATGTCGCTGCAATTACAAGCTGTGGTCACTTTTCATGTCATCCAATTCAAACCAAAATGGATCAGATACATTAACCTCATACATAAATGCTTCAAGCTAGGAATGACACAATGGTTTCCTGACAACAAGAAATACATTATTCAACTCTCACTATCCAGTCTCGCTTGAGTTCGATTTTGGCCCTTTTCATCAGTCGCAATGTTTGGTGGCCCAAATTGTCTAAGCCTGACTTGTTAGCAATAGCGAAATAAGTAACTAGTTGTTTAAATTTTGATATTCATGAAAGCTCCGCAGGCAGCATTTCTCAAGGTTGTGAAGATGAAGCATGTAAGCAAGAGAATGTTGAACAACTATACCTTCTTCAGGCCCAGCTCAGAAAAGTATGGAATACCAAGTAAATCTTACCACCAGAAGATCATCTTTTGAAGCCTCTACTGGCTCCACT
Organism: Nymphaea colorata; assembly: GCF_008831285.2. Lineage (NCBI taxonomy): Eukaryota > Viridiplantae > Streptophyta > Magnoliopsida > Nymphaeales > Nymphaeaceae > Nymphaea > Nymphaea colorata. The sequence continues at coordinate 5,101,997 of NC_045143.1, forward strand.
ATTTGATTTTTGTTCAGTATTCCTTCTGAAATAAGGAATTCACATATGCGACCCCACTTTGAAGAATCGAACGGGTGCCTTGATAAAATAAAAAATAAAATGAGTTAATATAAAAAAACATGAGAAATTTCAAACAATCAGTCTCAGTTCAATACCAGAAGTTCAGGCAAAAGGATACAACTAACAGAAGATCCTAACAAAAACATATAATAGAAAATAGGAACTTTCTTCCACCAACAAGTGCTACAGAGGTCCCTTGAATGATGGAAGTTGCTAGAAACAACAGAAATAAGATTCCAGAAAAGGTTGGTCATGGAAGAATTCTTTTAAGTCTAAGCTACACAAACTACAGTACGGACTACACTATGGATTTGTGAAATTAGCCACAAAAGTGAGTCTGCCAAAAGCAAACAGTGTTTGAATTGGCGATTATAACCTGAAGGTAGCATGTTATGCCACATGGGTGCATGTGCAGAAACAAACAAGGAGCAATTTCAAAAAGCTGAGGCATAGGGACACTGAGCAGGAGTACATTGGCTACTCTGTACCACCAAATGTTTCGCTCTAGTGTTATGACACATGTATTACATTCATATAACATATTAAAAATTCTTGTGTATTTTCGCATTTTTTACAGTAAGCATCTATTACAAAGTAATGAACACAAAAACTTGCAAATTCAATTATTCAATGTAATGGCTATAGCAGACCACTAATTCTGGAAAATTCTTATGGACCTTTCCCAGAAATAATTAACAAGAAAGAAACGAATATGTACTCAATAACACTAATTTACGAAAACTTCATATGTACAAGCACGCCAAAGCACAAGACCTTAGACACGAAGTCAGGCATGCAGTGCTAAAACTGAAAGAGTTTCCGTCTAATGCAACTGTAAATCGCTTGCATGGAGAAGATAAATTGACTTACATCACCCAGAGTAGTAATCATCAAAGATTATAGAAAGCAGTACAGGTGAAGAAAAAGAAAACAGAGTAAAGCTGCAGCTCACAGTTTCTCGATGCCTAGGAAGGATATATCATAGGACTTCGAATAGATGAGGGGAACCTACATTCAAAATGTGCAGCAAAATTAGTACCAAGTTGTGTGATATAAGACACTGAAGCAAACATTTGCTCAAAAACACTTAGAGCAAGGAAACAAAAAACAAGTCGACCACAAATTTCAACACCCCAAAAAAATGTTACGCACGCAAAAAAAAATCCACAACACTGAAATTGAAGCCTACCCACATGGCGGATTGTCCATATATCTAACACCCGAGCCACTGAAGACTAACATAACATCTACACCAGGTTCACAATTCAAACGTTACATCCGTAAGTTTCTTAAGAGGCTATTTTAGAAAATTTTTCAAAACAAGAATTTTCTAAATAGCCTCTTAAGAAACTTACGGGTGCAACACCAAATGACCTCCAAACTCGATTTGGAATTCTAAAAGCCAACTGGAGACGTTTCCTGCACTAACGCCTACCTTGGCAGACGGGATATCAAAGTACAGTTTAGATGATCGGATGCGCTTGCTGCGAACAGCAACATCTGAGTCGGCGGGAGACCAAGGGGAGGGGGAAGACGAGGTAGTGGGAGACTTAGCCATCCCACTCACCACAACGTGGGTGGAAGAAGCAGCAAAGAAGATGGTCCTTGAGAAGAACGGATATACGAGCGGGCTCTTCACCGTGTTTACCGGGCTCCGTTGCAAAAGTTACACTCTCGTTCATCTTTCATCTATATCCGAGCGAGCTATTCACCGTGTTTACCGGGATCGGTTGATCCAAGTTACACTCTCTTTCATCTTTCATGACTGGCCTGCATCGAGTCACAGGTAGTTTAAATCTCGACTGGCCAAGTGCGTGCACTGCACGCGCCCCGCTGGTTCCCTTCCCCGGGCCACGCCCTGTTCTCTTCCCCTCTGTTTTTTTGCAAAAACTCTGTTTTTTTGCAAAAACAGCCCCTGCTTTGCCTACCATATTACAAAAGAAGACTCGGGAGATCTTCGATTAATGTGCCGAAAAAAAAAGGCGTTTCATAACAAGGGTGGGCAACTGGGCATTGAGCAATGAGCAATGAGCATGGTTGGGTATTTGGCCTACGATGGGTCGAGTTTGAGCTTATTATTGGACATCTGAAGCAGCTTAGTAGAAGAAATTTGTTGGGCCATGTTGGTATATATATATATATATATATAAAAGCAGTTAGTTTCCTTAAAAATTTTTGGTGTGTAACCTAAAAAACTCTTGGTACTTCATCGAGTAGCTTTCTTGAGAACTCTTCATGTTTCATCAGATGTTTATAAGTTATTATGAAAGAAAATATTAAGAATTTTAAATAAGAGTAGGCATCAAATCGGGTATCCGACAAACATGAAGATCATGATTAGTCTCAACTCAATCTTCTAACTAATCAGCCCAAGCTTGAGCTACCAACAAATTCTTCGAGCATGCCCAATGCTCAGCCCTATTCACGAATAGTGTTATCTTGATAAATGTTATCTTGTTACATCAGCTATGTACATACTACGTAATGTAGAAGTATGAGGGATAATGTATATCTTTTTTCCCTTTTAAAAGATAATTTTTTTAAAACATCTTACCAAATAATAAGAAAAAAAAAGCACTCAGGCATTTGGCATAAAGTGGGGGCACATGTGCATGCCCTTATGTGTGAGGCACTGAAAGATGGAGTCTCATTGTATTTTCCTTAACCAGACTCGTCATGGTCGGGGCTTGGCCGGGGTCTAAGTGGTTAACCCCTGCATACAATGCTTCTAACTTGGACTGAAATTTACTCGTCCACTATGTTAAAATGAAAACGAATAACATGGCCTGATAATTTTTTTTGTCTATTGTTTTTCATCGATCTCCTTAATTATAATCAATGCTAACCTGTATTTAAGATACTTCAATTATTGTTGATATGTTCTTTTAATTATATCTAGAATTGCTAGACGTATCTACTTAACTATTTTAAAAACTTAATGCGTTACTTGATGGTCCACCACAAATTAAAGGTTCCCAAGATATTTTATAAATGTTCGGAAATAAGAAAAATGCCAGAAAGCAGAGTGATGTTTCAGATTATTAAGGTATTTGACACAGAAACTAACACTGTTTTCTTTTGTTCAGCACGAAGGATTGAGGGGCAACATCTGCTGTAAGATTGAATGGCACTCTAAGATGACTTCAATTGCTATGGAGGTTGTTAGTATCAGGAATTGGGTGTTCCGAAAAATGCAGCATTCCCCCTAGTATTTTCAAAAAACAGTGTTCATGTTATCAAATGCCTTTGTAATTTAAAGAACATAGTGTTCTTATTACCAATTGCCTTTGTAAGGACACAGCTCTCCAAAAGTAACTTTTCTTTTTAATTTCAAGAAGCATGTTAGCTCTCCCTTCTACAGAAACCTCAACCGATCGGTTCGAGTGGTACTCTGAGCAAGCAAAACCAGAATAGAGCACAAGCTAAAACTATTAATTTCCTTTTGACGTCAAAAGGTTAAAAATATATACCGCCAAAATGCAAAAGAGGGTAAGACGCTCGTCTTGTATATCTGGCGAAAATCAAGCGGCCATCAGGTCAGAGATTTGCAACAAGAAGCAATGCAGCATGTAGCCGAATCGAGACCAACACCTAACGATAATTAGTCTAATAGATCAACAAAGCAGCTGCCGGATTGGAAAATGGGAACAAGGCATAATGACAGACTAGAAGAGAGCTTAGCTTCCAAAATTTTTTCTCTAAACAACTTGAACCTGTTTGTTTCTGTGTTTTTATATTATTTACCAAGTGGGAGATACTGCTTACTCAAAGCTGAAGGCACCAGATTGGCTCCATGAAGGTGGAGAGAGACATTGACTCACATACATATCAGTAATTGAACGAGGAACATGGTCCCCAGTAGAGGGGCATTACAAAATTTTTATCCATATCAGCAGGGGCCAATTCAACAAGTTACAATGATAAAACAAGAGTTTACGAATTTACTGGTCTGCCATTCAGTTTTGGGAAGGGATCTTGCTTGCTAAGAACTACCACTTTGCTCTTGTGTGCGAAATATCCTTTCATAAGATTCTTGTGAATGAGTATCGCCATTATACATTCAACCTGCAAAATCTGAATCAGTGACAATTTGAAAATGCAAGAGACAATATTTTGCTTCCCCCGATTACCTCATCAATGTCCATATCCATCTCAAGCCATTTAAAAGCTTTTACTATGATTTCCAATTTTACTTGGTGCGCCTTGCTTGCATCCTTCTGCTTTTGGATGATGTATCTGCAAGGAAAGCATTAACGCTCAACTATACACAAAAGTATAAGATGAGGCAAAAGAAGTCTATACAGGTAGACACTAATTCTCACATCTTCTTCGTCAATCGTTGATAAACTTGGAGCTCTAACTTCTCAAGAACAAGATAAACACCAGATCTTAAGAACCTGGAAAAAGCAAGTAATTTCAACAACATTCAAGCATCAGAACTGGATCTAAGAGGTGGAACAGAATTTGGAACCAATTTGAACAATTCAGGAGTACCTATCCTCATGCTTTTGAAGGGCATTCCTAAGAAGTCGAAGATCACCAGTACGTAATGCTTGAATCACATCAGCATACTGAAACATTTAAACGAGTACTATTTCTGAAAAAGTACAGAATAGAAAAATAAACTGCAACAACCATATACAATTCATGCTCCATTTGGTGCTATGTTATCTCTCATGTTGGGAAATGTATTCAAAGCAGACCATTTTTTTCTCAGGAACATTCGTTGCATTAAGTGTGATAAATAGGTGGCAACGTGTCAGACTTCCATAAGAACTAGATGTGGGTGCAGACCCAAGTCCAGTTTGCTATTCAGATCCATATGAAACCTTAACGTGCAGGTAATGAGTGCAGATGCAGGTCAACCGGGATGCCAACCTGGATTTTGTTAGTAATTAAGTACTTTGTAACTGAAACCAGTCCATGCCAGCAAAACAATGCTTTCTTTTCATTATTTTTTTTTCTGCTTTGGAAAATTATAGATCCTAATCAGAACTCCAATTAGACCCTGGTCTGGAAATGAAACTCCACAAACTAATGCTGGCCATACACTAATTGCACTCTATGGATTCAATATCCTCCTTTATTGCTGGTTAAAGAAAGGCCTAGGTCAATTGGCCTATTGAAACCCCTGGTGATAAATACTAAGGTCACTGTTACAGTCATATGGGTAAATACCCAATGACAGCCCATACGAGAAAGGGTACAGTGTTCACGTAAAGTCTTGCATATTTATATCTGCTAATAAATTTCCCAGGCTAGATTATTTAAAGCATGTCTCTGGCTCCATGAAATCAATATCAGCAAACATGGAAACCTCAAGGTTGAAGAAAGCAAACCTACCCTTGTCAAATGCCTAAAGAAGAGCATCAAAGAAATATTCATCAACATACAATAGAATCAAACTAGATAGCTCCTATAAAGAAAATCACTTACTACTCACCTCAAGCAAATTATACTTCTCCAAAAGCCATTTCTTGGGTAGTATACCAAGTGAGAGCTTCACAGGTATCAGGTACTTTAGTATCAGCCTGTTCTCACAATTGAGAAGACATAAAATGATTTTATGTCTAAACATAAGAGACAAAATTCTTTCACATTGGACCATCATCGTAACTATCATGCACATATCCACTTACTACGTGAAATGTACGGTAATGGATAGCAATGGAATGGAGTAACCAACCAATACCTTATATTTGCTTGCTTTTGAGGATGACAGCGTTTTAAGGCATACATGAGCTTTTCTTCAGCCTGAGAAGAGAAACCAAATTTTATGATTCACCACCCTAACATAAAAAACATATTGTGGGGTTTTCTAGAACAAGAATCACCTCGACGTGCTATATAATCACCAAGCAACTTGGAGATCCAAGTGCTCAACTTCCGTAGTGTTTTTTTCTTTTTTTCTTAATTCATTAATCCCTATGGCCCAGGAAATAGTCCAGCCAAATATGTCCAAATTTTGCTAACACATAGCAAGGAACAATCAATATCTTCGTTGATATTGCTGCTCACTTTCCTTTGTCCTCCTAGCTTGGTCGATGTTTATTATGGAAGAGATATTTCACATGAAGAATCCAAATATTGGCAACTCCAGACTTTTAAGCAACCATAGTCATACAAGGTATTCCATCCAGTTAGTTGACAAATATTTCTGTCATTACCACATATTTCCAATTTCCTATAAACCATGTAAACCATACCCTTAAACAGATAAACTATTTAACAAGTAATACGAGTCAAGACAAATTTATAAATTATAATATACAAAAGATTAGCATTTTTACAAGTAATACCAAATTTATATCATTTCGTCTACTTTGTTGCTTATAATTTATATTTCTTTTCTTCTAAGACATGGCAAAAAACCATTCAAAAGAATCAGTTTCATTACATACAATAGATAAGTAGATATTTACTTTGAAAGCTCATCTAAATAGATTAAACTGCTTTTCCTTTTTTCTGTTTCATCCTTTCACTTTTTCCTTTATTCAAGACCAATAGAGAATTACTACTTCTCCCAACTGTTTGGAAAGAAGGTGTCAGGTATTGTCGCAACAGCATTGGCATATATAGAGTAAAGAAAATATTATGGTTCCAATTTCTACCTTCTAAGTCACAATTCAACAAGTCTAAAACTTTTGTAGATCTTATGATATTGCTGTTACTTACAGCGATGAAATTCTCATTAAAAACTTCTAAACGACCAGTATAGTACATGTATGTAACCTGCAATATTCAACCATAGAAATAGGTCGGACTTCATGAATAATAGATAAAGAAAATAAAAATAAAATTTCTAATCTAAGAAAGGGGAAAGTAAAAACTAAATATTGATAATACCTTGTCTCTTGTAGGAAACTCTTCAAAATCAAAAATACGTGCAGTCTCAATACTTCTTATCACACTCCTACAGAGGTGAACAGTGCCAAGCTGCACTAGAAGCACAATGCAAGCTCAACTTTTTTTTACTTCATAATGCTCATGATATTCTCCAAAAGTTCAAGAATCAAAGTTGACTCAAAAGAGAAGACAGGAAAAAGTAACAGTACCAACCTTGAAATATATTTTGAATAATTGGCATGTGACATACAGTGCTCCAACACGTTTTGGATTTTTACCCTTCAATAAGAAGGCAAATGGGAGTTAGGTGTCCCAATCGTTGACTCATTTCTTCAAGATAAAAAAAGCCCATACAGGCATTTCTAAGGAAAATAATAGACTATAGATTTCAAGTAATTCAAGTGAAACTGCATAAGATCAAATGATGTGGCACTTAACACATCAAACATATAAATTTTCCTTCGTCATTCAAAAAAATTCTGGTACTTCAAGAAAATTAATGGCAAGAATATGGAAGGAAAACAAAAAAAGATTGAGAAAGAAGAAACAAGCTGTTAAGCAAAAAAGATCGGTCAACAAGGAGCTAGGTTGGTCAGGAGCTTCAACAAGGGAAATCATGTCAATTGGATTTCTGACCATAAAGTGAAGCAACGTTTGCTTATTTAGAATTTGGGCTTCCAAAAAGGGTTGAATTCCAAAATTTTCGTGTCATGTTTGAGAGAGGGTTTTGGCCTCCTGTGCTATGGTTAGGATGCAAAACAAGTATATTAGTTCCACAATGAACTCCCTGATACAAATTGTTCAGCTGCTCCTTCCAGGTTACCTCCTCTTATGCCAATACCTGTCAAACAATCGGCATATGTAGACAATCCTGACTTCCTTTAAAATTCTAAATGAACAACAATTATTTGTAACCACACCGGATTCTCGATTCATATGTCTGAATCAAAGAAAGGAAGGAGGATACAGATACTAATAAAAGATCAACCAAAGATCCTGTCTTTCTGTTCTCGGGGTAGAATAAATAATCTTTTTTTTTTCTCTGTCTTTCAAGAAGATCAAGTCATCACAGATACTTAGCTTAGAACTTAATTCATTTTCCAGTTCACTTCTACTGTTTGTATCCATGATGGATAGAACACTGGTCGAACCTCTTTCGTATGATATAATTCTATAAAGAATATTCATATAATAAGGACAGCTGGAAGGAACGAAATAGTAGAAAAATATGAGAAACTCAAATGCATCAAGGGTGACAAATTGAGCCAATTACCCATTCCCCCCCACAAATTCCATCTACGATTCCTAGCATCATCTATTATACCAGGAAACTACTAGACTGGTAAGTAAGTCAGACGGTAAGCATTGTTATGCAAGTGTGAGATGCTCCCAAAATTTTTTAAGAACATTAAAGGAAGAACTTGAACAGATCAAGATAACAGAGTAACAATATGCATTTCTGTAGTTGATTGTCGTCCATCACCAGAAAACAATTCATCCATAAACATTTAACTGGTTCAAAGAGCGCTGAGATTTTTCTTTTTAACAAAAGCAAGATAGGTGCATTTGTGAGTTCAGTATATTATATTCTAAGCCCAAGAAAAATTAGTCCACCACATTCAAGTAAAGGTCAGAAGAAACATCAAATAAGTATAGGAGATATACAGCAAGTGCGCCAAACACTTTCATTAGAAAGGAACCAGCTGCCTTCAATTTATCAGGATTCTTCCCAACGGCAACCAACTCTCTATCAGCCTGCACGCAGATTAAACCAGAGTCAAAAACCATAATTCTTGAAACCAATTACCGTTAAGTAATGACTCAACTTAACAATGAACTGTTCATAAATCATGGTCATTCAGCTTCCACCTTTTCACGGCCTACACTCCTAGAACATAAGAAAACAAACAAACAAACCGAAAATTAACCTAATATCACCTGTTCGGCAAGCCCCCGAATATCGAACACTATCACATACAGAGCTTCCAGGGCCCACGCAGATTCCCAATTTCGAAATTCCTGCAGAAAAGCACTGAAAATTCCAAGTTAATTAAAACTAACCAAAAGAAAAATAACAAAAACTGGGAAGGTTGCGTCTCCCCGTACTTTGCCGACTTCTCAAACGCATTATACGCATCAACGAAGTGATCGTTCCGGAAGCTTTGCAAGCATCTAAGATGGTTCACCAGAATCTCGGCGAACTGCACGTACTTGTCGTTCTGCCTGACCAATCTGTTGGCGTCCTTGTGCCAAAAACTTAACAGTTCAGATAATGAAGACAGAAAAGAAATTATGGGTGACCCACCAGCAGAAATTGGTGCTAAGGAACTTCATCTTATTAGGGAGAGAGAGAGAGAGAGAGAGAGAGAGACCTGGAAGACGTTGAGGGCGTCGGCCAGGGAGAGGAAGTTGGAGGAGAGGGAGAGAAGGGATCGGAGGGAGGGGCCGTCCTGGTTGGTAATGGCATCACAGAAGCGGTTGAGATATTGGGTTATCCTTCTATGAGCCTCCCCCATGCTCAAGTACGCCATTCTCTCTCTCCCCTTCTCAATCTCTCTCTGCCACCCACTTGCTGCCCTGTGTTTCTCGAGTCCCAACTCCCTTCGGCAGTGACGGTGGTGGTCGGTGTTTCTCCGGTCTTCTCAGTCTCCCCAAATCTCTCTCTGGTTTCGGTTCATGGGTTGATTTTCCAACTTACAATCCGACCTTCTTATTGGGTCGCTCGTGTGGTCAATATGGTATTGAAAATGAATCGTTCTAGGACATGATACAGACGATCGGATCCCTTCCAGTTTAATCTTCTTTTTTTCACATTTAATGTAACTTAAAATTATTTTAAAATTTTTTAAAATAAGGAAAATGCCAAAAAGGTATATGTCCAATTTCACTTTATAATTTTAATAGCGTATGAAGAGTTTGTAAAAGATTTAGTCAGGAAAGCTTGAAGAATATGGTCGGTAGATGCTTGACTTTATCAATATGTCAATATCTAATATATTCACAACGGCTATTCGATAGTAGAGAATCTGTTTTTGAGATAGGAGTCCTAGATCATGCCCTCACCAACGCAAGCTAATTTGAAAGTGATTTGACTTGTAATAAAAAACATTGGCATCCAATTTATATTGTACATAATTTATGTTTGGAATTCAAAAATTACCACATTCTTTTTAATCAGTAAGTTACACACACGAGCCAGCTTCAGACGATGTAGTGCAGCCGGAAAAGTAAAGCTGCTCACACACTAAAGGGATCCAAGGTCTGAATCTCTTGTTATTCCTATGAGTTGCAAACAGTGTCAAGGGCAACACTTTAATCAGTGTACCATAAGTCTACTCAAGTTCCGAAATAAGTCAAAATCTTATAACCATAAAGTCTCAAAATTAAGTCAAAATCTTAAAACCATAAGAGTCTAAATTTATGGGTGTTATGCCGAAAGCCCTGTTCCCTAAATAAACATTAAAAAACAGTGAAAAAAGAACATATAAGAGCCAGCTCTTTTGACATAAAAGCACCAATTACGAAGAATTGAACATCCATAGTAAGTTTTTTGACGTACTGTGGTAGGAGAAGAAGAGGAGGCATCCTTAGCTACTTCACAACTCTCAACAAGTACATTATTCTTGACTACCAAGTAAAGAGACTACCATGCCCACAATTAATTGAACTTACACTGGAAAAGTTGACCTAACCCGCAACCAAAACCAAATGCAAGCACAAAATTTTGGCCCCAAACATAATTTGGATCAAATCCAAACTGACCAGAGAAAATGTGGATTGAGGATTACGATTTTTTACTTCCTTTTTTGTATTCCACCCCACCAGCTGCCAGGTATTTCATACATAATCCTTAGCACAAATTGAAACATTCATTTTCTTGTGGTGAAGTAATCTAGGAAGGCATAGTAACTTAAATTAATGTTTATAATTAACGAGCAATGAAGCGAATCTTGGTCTGACAAACCCTTGGATGTCAACTCCAAAGTGATGAAGACAGAAATAAAATTATTTGCGTTGCAAGGATTGTAGCTCCTAGGATGCACTTTCTAACTAATTTCAACAGTCTTCTTAGCATTGAAGCTAATCAATAAAACTCACTCTCATGCCCCAGAAAAATCAAGGTTATTATTCATCCCACGGTTACCAGGAAACCTGATCCCTCACTTAATGATTTGTTTAATTCTCTTTCTCATACTACCTCCCTAAATCACTTTCATTCACCTACTCTAAAGTAATAACATAATATCTTAGCAGCTGGTTTGATTCACGTCTCTCTTCCCGTGCCTGTTACAAATATTAGAGACCGTGAATTCCTACTACCATCTCGCTTGAACGGACAAGGAAAGGAAAAGAAAGGAGAAGAAGTTGAATAATAATATTAACAGTTTCATAGAGCTCCTAAATGCGCAATTGATGAGTGGCACTTGATGAGATTTTGATGCTTTGCTAGTTAAATGAATCTCGCTCTCCACTTATAAATTGTAATTGATTTTTGAATTACCAGACAAAATACTACAGTAAACAGTTGCAGTTACTGCCCTGAAAGACGAGGCAAGTTAGCAAATGAAACCAAACAGATGTTACATATAATCAAAACTTACAGAACTTTTTGGAATGGAATAGGTTGTGCCTCTGGACTAGTCAAAGTTTCATGTTTCCGATAAGAATTCGGAAAGAAAGGTTCCTATTTTTAAAAAATTGAGAGAATTGAAATAGTTCTCCAATAGCTGCAAGGCATTCAGGAACCTCATAATTGGAAGCCGATTTCAGAAAACTCCCAAAAGATATATTTCCTTATTTTCACAGACATCTTGCAGTATGAAAGGTAAAAATGTTTTACCTGATTGAATACGCCATATTCAACCACACCGACCCCTAACCCCACCCACTTTGCAACTTCTATGTATTAGATAGCTCTTGTGCTTCTAACCTTAATACTTCAAATACTAGTATCTTTATTTCATTGTTCTTTGTTACATCCATGGTTCTTTATCTTCTAACTTGAAGCTGACAATGCACTTTCAGCCCATCAGTAACCATTTCTAATGGGAGTCAATATACTACATGGTTTCTCAGGTCTGGTTCGGATATTGACGCAGATAGGAAATGGTTCCTTATAGAATGAAAGGACACTGTCAGCTTCCGGTGAGGAGACAAAGATCAATGGGTGCAACAATGAACAATGAAATTTGAAATAAAGATATTAAAACAATATGGAAATTATTCAGGTCAGAAGCCTAAGAGCTATCTGTTCATTTATTGCTTGCAGGAAATCACATACTGGTGGTTTTGCCTCTAGAATTACATTAATGAAAAAAATGAAAGTGAACTATGCAAAATGGAGACAAACGGAGCTAATCTATATTAGATTGCTCTGGCGATAATAATTGCTATATGGTTTTTGGCATCTTTATTTCATCTTCCATTGTTCTTTTTCTATTAACTTAAAACTTACAATGCTCTTTCAATCCATCAAAAACCATTTTCAATGGGCATTCATTTCCGAACCAAAGCTGGGAAACCATCTACAGGTGGAGCAGAGAAAACCAACGGAGCCCATCGACCTCTCCAACTAGAGAGGAAGTAACCAATGGAGCCTCCTTCCTTGGCGATTCAATGAAGGATGCAGGGCTCCATTGGCTCATTAAGACAATTTCCATGGTAATTGGCAATTGGTAACTCAATATTGTGAATCAGAGAAAAATGTTTCAAAAGTATTTTTCTACAAAAATAATTAAAATAATAAAAATTGGTATTTTTTAAAGATAATTAAAAGCTGACAGGCAGCACCATAGTCGGCCATCGAATCGAAATATTTATTTTAAAAGATAATTAAAGAAAAGTTTGTAGAACCATAATTTTCAATGTTTATATGCTATAAGCCCCAAGAGGTCTGGGCCAGGAGCTGATAGGCAGCTAGTTGCTGCTCAAATCCAGGAAGGCACCTCCCCTTATACAAGCCAATGCATGTCAAGATGATCATTAGGGCTGAAGAATGGCATTGGCTCTCAAAGGGCAATAAAGTCTCTCAAGTATGGATGGTTTCATCCAAATAGTAATAATTTAGATGCCATAAACCTATCTAATGGACAAGCCTAGGGATGAACTAAGTAAAACTTGAGATATGATAGCAGTTTGTTTAAGCTGTTAGGTTATTCAAAAGTATTCAATTGATGAGGTCAAAGGTGCTGTCATGTAAATGAAAGCGCACCGGCAGCCAAATGAATAACTTTTAAAATAGTTGAGTTACATCTAAGGAGCTGATGCGCAAGGTGTGAATGTCTTGCATCAAAATTAGGATAGATTCATAAAACACTTGAACAAATGTCCCATTAATCCATATCAGTTTTGAGATAGATTTTTCAAGCACTTACATGTTGTTCCTAATGCATTAATCCATATCAGTCTTGAGATAGATTTTTCAAGCACTTACATGTTGTTCCTAATGCATTAATCCATATCAGTCTTGAGATAGATTTTTCAAGCACTTACATTTTGTTCCTAATACCAAACGGCTCGTTAAGGGTCTCAACGAAAAGGGAATTACATGTTGTTCCTAATGCTAAACCGCCCTTAAGGGTCTCAACGGAAAGGGAAGGTCTCAACTGAAAGGGAAGGCTTTACTGTTAACCCCCTCTCCAAAAGCCAGATTATAAGGAAAAACATGATTCTTCATCGGCCTCCCCTTTCCCAAGCTTCTTCAAGATTTTCATGGAAAGAACTTGATTTCTGAAAACCTGAATCTGTGTCGTTTGAACAACTAAAAAACTGTTAAGGACAAAAGGAGACTTGATTGACGGCGACATTTGATTGAGCCTTCTTCAAAGTTTTCGTGCGTAGGTCTAAGTTCACCTTTTCTTTGGCGACAGATGCGCAAGATGGGTCAACCAGGGCAGCAATTCTGACTGGATGTTGTAAAAGTGAAGGCGATTCCTATGGGCGAATAGGAATAGGTCATCATCGTGCATTCAATTATGAAATAATTTGCGTTCTAATATGCCAATCAGCCATTCCAAAAAATTTTAAATTGCGAGCTCGTTCTTCTCCTGCAAAATTGAAAGACCAGCAATGTCAAAGTCTTTCACCGTAATTTGTTTTTTCCACTGTATATAGTTCCTGTTTGAGAGATGCACCGTGTACAATTCTTGTATTGGCAATCCACAGGTTTTAAGGTTTCTGTTTCCTCTTCTTGGTAGAAATCTGTATTTGAGAACTTGGAGAGATAATAGAGACGCGTTTGTTACCTTGATTACAAATTCAAGATCTGTCAACAGCCACTTAAAATTCACAGCCTGCTCCCTGAGTTTGACATCTCAGAGTTTCGATTTCTGTCTTATTTGAAGAGGGATTCGCAATACAATTGGAACAAAATGAAAATGTTCATTAACCAATGGCTTGAAGTTTTTTGTCGGAACCCATCTGAAACCAAGTGGTCCAAATGACGATCGTTTTCCACCGTTTATCTTGGCCCATAAACGGCGACGCTGACGTGATCCCAACTCAACCACTCCGAGCATATGCAGCGAGATTTTTGATTCCTGTAAATCCTCCTACCCATTTCATTGACTCAGCAAACTAGATTACTTTTGCTGTTTATCCACCGAAACCAGAGTAGGAACACGTTACACCCATCGAAAGACACTCGAATACTCCAAGATCTTTCTGCTTTGATCAGAGAACGGAACACCCACAAGTGACTCGAATACTCCGAGATCTCTTTCTTGAGGCTAGGAAACCTCTATCACCGTTCTCCTCTTCTCAATCACCTTCTTTACTGCCCGCATACCTTCTTCTCCCCTTCTAAAATTTCTGAAACCCATTCCGTCACTGATTCTTAGACAAGATGGGGCCGCCTTCCCTCTCCATCCTACCTCCTGACTCTTCCGAGCTTTCCCCAACTTCTGCCCTTCTCCAAGACGACGCCTCTGTAAGCCTCAACCTCCCGATCCACCACCACTCCTCATCCCCAGGCCCCAAGAGGCCGGCTGGAGCCTTCTTCATCTTCATGGTAATCACGACTTGCATCTCTGTGTCAACTGCCATCGCCTTCGGGTTCCTCTTCTTCGTCTCCCCCACCAACACCAACCACCATCCTGTCCAGCAGCCTCTAGAGAACTCCAGACCCCTACAGAAGCTTCAGAAGCCGGCTGTGATTCTTATTTCCTCAGATGGGTTCCGATTTGGGTATCAATTCAAGACCCCAACTCCAAACATCCACAGGCTTATCTCTAATGGCACTGAAGCAGTAACAGGTTTGATATCGGTCTTCCCCACTTTGACATTTCCCAATCATTATTCCATTGCTACTGGACTCTACCCTGCATGGCATGGCATAATCAACAACCATTTTAAGGATCCTGTTACAAACGATAGTTTTAACATGCAAAGCCATGAGCCCAAGTGGTGGTTGGGTGAACCGATTTGGGAGACTGTGGTGAACAATGGTTTGAAGGCAGCTACCTATTTTTGGCCTGGATCAGAAGTCCATAAGGGGAAGTGGGACTGCCCACCAAAGTACTGTAAGAATTATGATGGCTCTGTGCCTTTTGAAGAGAGGGTTGATACCGTTTTGAGCTACTTTGATCTCCCTGATGAGGAGAGGCCTGTATTCATGACTCTATACTTTGAGGACCCAGATCACCAGGGCCACCAAGTTGGGCCCGATGATCCCTTGATCACGGAAGCAGTCGCTAGGATTGATCGGATGATCGGGAGATTGATTGCAGGGCTGGAGAAGAGAGGAGTGTTTGAGGATGTGACGACTATCATGGTTGGGGATCACGGTATGGTGGGTACATGTGACGGGAAGCTGATCTTTTTAGACGACCTGGCCCCTTGGATTGAAGTTCAGCACGATTGGGTTCAATCTTATAGCCCCCTGCTTGCGATAAGGCCTCCTCCTGGATCCTCGCCGGCCGACGTCGTTGCGAAGATGAATGAAGGACTGAGCTCTGGAAAGGTTAAGAATGGGGAGTACTTAAAGATTTTCCTTAAGGAGAATTTGCCCAGTAGGCTGCATTATGTAGACAGCTACCGAATTCCTCCGATTATTGGATTAGTTGCAGAAGGGTACAAAGTGGAGCAAAAGCGTTCCAACCGCCAGGAGTGTGGTGGTGCTCATGGATATGATAATGAATTCTTTTCTATGAGAACGATCTTTATTGGTCATGGACCTCAATTTGCAAGGGGCCGCAAGGTGCCATCGTTCGAAAACATTGAGATCTATAACTTGATTGCTTCTATTCTTAATTTAAAGGTGGCACCGAACAATGGGACGGCTTCTTTTGCCAACTCGATTCTTCTTCCTGCTGCATCAAGTTGAAGATGTCATTCATGGGGAAGTTTGTGATTTCACAATGGTGAATGGTTCCAGTGTCTACAAGTTTGTAATTTCATAATGCTGAATGGTTCTACTGTCCATTGCGCTCTGCATGTCGAATTGCAGTAGACTTCTCTTGAATATGTAAAAGGTAGCTCAACATAAAATGGAAGGCAGTTTTCTGTTCTTTATGTTCTGCCACCTGGGTAGGCGCTAGAAAACTCTCATGTCAATCTGATTAATGACAGACATGTTCATTTTAATCCCAGCGCGGCTGTGGTTGAATATATTCATGGTAAAGAAATAATCTTCACTTTCTTAAGTTGTTCCTTCTTTCTTCCATTGTTGATGTTTCCTCTTTCTATCATAGCATGCTATCAAAGGCATAAGCTCATTTATGGATATTCCGACCATCCAGCCATCTTTTTCCTTTGCACACATGTAAGGAGCAAACATTATCTTGAAAGAGGTCGAAATAAATAGACTCCGTGCTCCAAATTTGTTCCCACATTTATTTGCTGTACTTTCATATTCTTCATCCCTTTGACGAACCATTAAAAAGTTCATAGCTGACTCTGACTGTAGTTTGTTCCACATTGTACATTCGCTGGTGAAATCATAATCACCATTATTCCTGTTTGAACTTATAACTTCTTGCATGCTAAATTTGCAATACTTTGTCAGTGTTGATTGCTATCGTGACCTTGCTACATCTGTAGTTATTCGTCCTGAAACCTGGGTACTTTGACGTTTAAGTAGTTCTGTATGGTTTTTTATTTTCTTTAGTGCCTCTAGGATCTTTTCTTAGGATTGTTATTTTCTGAAGTAAAGGAGTATTTCCTGTTCTAATTCTGTCCCGAACTTTTTCATCTGAAACAGGAAGTGTAAGTAGCACTCCTGCACATAGCTAAGTAGACTCCCTTAAATGTGAAATAGTAGAAGAATAAGCTTCTAACTTTTAGTGTTATCATAAATTGACTTAAAAGTGGATGAAATTATCCTCCTTTTTTAGTTCATGATGGAGAGCGACCGACCAAATGTGCTTTTTCAAAACCACAGAGTTCGCCTTCTCTTGCTTAGAGGTATGCTAGTCAATGCAGGTTTCTTCGAAATGCTTTTGTGGTACACTGGAAAAGCTCAGTTCTTCTCCTTTTTTTATTGGATAAGGAAGTTGGAAGGACAAGTGGATCATCATAGCTGCAATATGAAATTGGATAGTGGTTTGTTCCATTCCTATGTTTAACGATGGAATGTTAAGTGCTTTCCCTTAGTCATCAGGCTTGTAAAACTTTGCTGTTCAAACTTCAGACATGCCTTGCAAAAGTGATACCTTTTGATTTTGGATTTAGAAGGAGACTGGATTTATATCATCTGATCCAAATGACATTCTCTTGAATAAACCTATAAAACAGGTGAGTTCCTTTGTGTAGTTCATTCTTTCATTCTTTTTCATTAATGCAATTCCAAAGGCGAAATCTCCAGCAGGTGAGTTCCTGCAAGCAATATACGCAAAGGTATCTCTTATGTTTATCCAAGGGTCATTTTAAGAAGTGAGGATTGATCAGACCAGAAATCTCAAGGAAGCCAACCCCTTCTTTACCTGCAAATACTTTTTCAGCTTCTCATGGCAAATAATGATTTTCTTCTTATAACCAATAAGAGCCAAGATATCAGAAAATATGAACAAGACAAAAGAAGATTCAAATTCAAAACATGAAATGGAACCCAGTTATGAAGATAAACACAAGAACACATTCATTTTATGTAGGCAACATAGCAAAAAGGAAGGAAATAATAAGGAAACAACTCTTTGCGGGATGAAACTAAAAATGCATAGTGCACCAGAATTTTTTTCGCATATATGTGAAACCTTATGCTTGCATTTGTGACATTCTACAATCTACAATTATGCAGTATTTACTTGTAATTTCTTTAATCTGTGGGTGTTCTTTAATCTAAAGAGGTTGACCTTGGATCTCTTAGGGTGTCTACTTCTCCGATCTGGGTGGCTATAATCTAGCTTTTTGTGTCAATGGAATGAATAGAATTTGTAGGAATCAAGAGTCTCGTTGCAAACATTAGGAGTGGTTGAGTTGGGATGATCTCTTGGGGAACACCAAGGATGCTGTTATTGCCGTTTATCGACCAAGATAAACGGTGGAAAAAGATCGCCATTTGGACTGTTCGGTTTCGGATGGGCTTCGAGAAGAACTTCAGAACCATTGACATCGAACATTTTGTCCCAACAGCATTATGAATTAGCATTCAAATAATAAAGAAATCAGAACTCTGAGGGGTCAAACTCAGAGAGCAAGGCCATGAATTTATGTGGGCAATTGACAGATTTTGAATTTAGTATCAAGTTAACAAACGCCCCTTTATTATCACTCAAAGTACTCCTCGTCTGCATAGATTCCTAGCAAGAAGAGGAAAAAGGAAGAATTGAAAATACAAGAATTGCAAATGGGTGCATCTCTTCAATTAAAATCAAATAATGGAAACCCCAAAACCAAATATTTCATGTCACCTCGACTCTGCTCAAGCAATGAATTGGTTCCCCTCCTCTCCCTCCCTCCCTTTAGGTGAGTACCTTACATTTGATGGTTTTACAACTTAATGTCTGTCCCTCCCTTCGTTCAGACCTTTAGGTTGACGTTTTTAACTATTTAATGTTGGTCTAAAATACACAAGTCTACTCTTCGTCTAGATATAGAGTTCCATAAAGTGTGTTAGTTTCAACTTTCAAGGCAGCCCCAGATCTGGTATCTAAGACTAACAAACATAGAATCCAAGATTACTGAGGATTTTAGATCCGAAATAGTGAAATATGGTGTTTGCTTACCTGTAGGCCCCACATGAAAGGCACCTCAAATGAGCTTATTAGAATATGAGATCCGAGGCTAACGCAACGAGCCAACTTTACCTCTATGCTTAAGCTCTAAATGTAGTGGTGGAACCACATGTGGGCTGGTATGGGCATTCGCCCACATCAGTTTCTCGAAATTTCTTACAATTTGTTCATTTGTATATGTTGGGGCCCCCTAAAATCTAAATTTCTTACCCCCTCAACAAAAGATCCCTGCCTCCGCCAGTGCTTAAATGATAATGAAATGGAATGGGTAGAATGAGCTTTCCCACACAGTGGCTAAAGATTCTGCTAAGGTTTAACCTCAAAGAAAGACAATTGTCAGCTTCAGGTAAGAAGATACAGAACAATAGATGTAACAAAGAATAATGAAGGATGAAATAAACATAGTAAAAGTAATATAAGAATTATTAAGGTTAGAAGCCTAGGAGCTATTTAATACAGATTAGCTCAGTTTGTTTTCCTTTCTATGTAGCTCAGTTTCATTTTTTAGTTCAAGCAATTCCGAAGGCAAAGCCTCCGTCAGGTGATTTCGTGCAGGCAATATATGTAATGATAGTTCTTAAGCTTCTGACCTTAATAATTCTTATACTGTTTTTAGTATATATCTTTATTTCATCTTTCATTGTTCTTTGTTGCATTCAATGATCTTTATCTCCTCACCTGAAGTTGGCAGTGCCCTTCCATTCTTATCAGGAATCATATTTCCTATCTTCATCAATATCTGAATCAGAACTGAAACCATGTAACGGTGAAGCCGCGAAAGACCATGGGAGACCATCGACCTCTTCAACTAGAGAGGAAGTTGGTGGTTCCATTGGTTGCTTCCTCTTTAGTTGAAGAGGTCAATGGGCTCCACTAGTTTTCTTCGGCTCAACCCCTACGTGGTTTTCCAGGTTTGCTTCAGATATTGATGCCCCTTACAAATTGTTTCCGATGTATTGGAAGAACATTATCAGCTTCAAGTTAATTGAAAAAAAAAAACAATGTATGTAGAACATTATCAGCTTCAAGTTGATTGATACAAAAACAAAGTATGTAATAAAGAACAATGAAAAATGAATTTATTAAAAACAGTATAATAATTATTAAAGATAGAAGCCCAGGAGCTATCTAATATAGATTAGATCCATTTATTTTCCTTTTCCTATAGTTCACTTTCATTTTTCATTAATGCAATTACGAAGGCAAAACTTCTAGCAGATGAGTTCCTGCAAGCAATATATATAAAGTTAGCTCCTGGGATTCTGACCATGGTAGTTTTTATATTGTTTTTAGTACACTTATTTCATTTTTCTTTCTTTGTTTCATTCATTTTTCGTTATCTTTTCATGACCGGAAGGTGACAATGCCTTTCATTCCATTAGAAACCATTTACTATCTGCGTCAATATCCGAACCAGACTTGGTAAACCACGTAGCAGTGGAGCCGAAGAAAACTAGGAGAGCCTATCAACCTCTCCAACTAGAGAGAAAGCAACCAATGGATCCCAGCATTCTTCATTGAACAATCAATGGAGGTGGCTCCAGAGGTTGGTTACTCTCTAGTTGAAGCTCCCCCGGTTTTCTTCAGCTCCATTGCTATGTGGTTTCTCAGGTTTGGTTTGGATATTGACGCCCACTGGAAATGTTTCCTGATGAATTGAAAGTTATACAATTTCAACTTAAGGTTAGAAGATGAAACAATGGATATAACAATGAACAATGATAGATGAAATTATAAAGATACTAAAAGCAGTACAATAATTAATAAGGTTAGTAGACTTATTTTCCTTTCTGTATATTTCATTCTTCCATTTTCTTCATTAATGCAATTCTGGAGGCAAAACCTCCAATTGGTAAGTTCCTCCAGGAAATACATATAAAGATAGCTCCTAGGCTTCTGACCTTAATAATTTGTCTATTGTTTTAACATCATTATTTAACGCCAATTGGAAATGAAAGAGCATTGTCTACTTCATGTTGGAAGATAAAGTGCAACAGATGTAACAAAGTACATTGAAAGATGAAATAAAGATACAAAAAACAATATAAGAATTTTTAAGGTTAGAAGCCTAGGGGACTTCTAATATAGATTAGCTCCATTTGTTTTCCTTTGCGTATGGTTCATTCATTAATGCAATTCCGAAGGCAGAATCTCCAGCAAGTGTGTTGCTAAAGGAATAAAGAACCATATGACATTTTGAGTAATGTTGTCTTTCTCACTCTCCCTTTCCATACACAAGAATAATTATTCACATGTTTCATTTGGGGAAGGGGACATAGACACCTTGCATTAAGCTGTCTCTATCTATTTGTATGAATGGTAATTGTATAGATTAGCAAATGAATTCACATTGTCATCCTTGGCATTTGCGCTATATAGTTAATTCCTTGAAATTGATCTCTATGAACCAATGAAAAGTAACAAATGTTATATATATAAACTTCATGAAATTTTCCATTTTCAATCCTCTACTTGAGTTCTTTAATAGTTACACCAACCAATATAATTTCACTCGACTGTTTTTGCTTCAGACTACTAATGGCAAGATGACTGCATTTGTTCATCCATCAAGTTTGCTATCGTTTGGATTAATTCCTTGTGTACCAGTGAGTTGTTGTTTGTTACCAAAAGGTATGAGGGTTTACACAATACTTCTTTCTAAGGCAACGAAGAAGAAAGTTTGTCTTGCAATCAGTACTTTGAAAAAACAAAAACAACATATTCAAGTGAACTTATACCGGCTGGAGAAACTATTAAAGAACCCAAGAGGAAGATTGAAAATGGAAATTTCATGAGGTTGCACAACATGTTCATGATCAACAGAGCACAAATGAGAAGAAGGAAAAGAGAGCAGATGGTCCTTATGTTAGGGCTGCAATATTCAAATCTGTAACCTTTGCTCGAGACGATCATCAAACATGTATCCTTTGCTCGTGACGACCATCATCCTGAGCTGTATGTCGCGCAGTATGGCCATGAGCTTGTGTGCCTTCCTTCTTCATGAGGCCTCTTTTTTTGCAGAAGGTAACATTGGGGTTTGATGAAAAACATAAAAAAAAAACAACTTAAGGGATTGAATTTAGTTGTTCACCACTGAAGGCATCTATCAACCTTAATCCATCGAGTGGTAGTGAGATTCATTAAATAGTTGTATTGCAATAAATGCCTCTTCTTATTTTAAGGACTGTTATTGTTTCCTTGCGGCTTACTGGCGAGAGTTTGCCACGCCGCACGGTCCGAAGGAGTCGGCCCGTGACAGTTATAATACCTCCATTTAAGTCAGAAGATTTTACAGCACTATTTGCCAGTTTTTGTTTTTCTTGATGATAGCTATACCTTTTCCACTGGAGATTCTCTGGTTGCTTTTAACATGGTCTTCCACGACATGCTATATTTGATTCGCCATGGTGTTCATGATAATTATCATTCCATAGTTATCTCCTTGGCCAGCACACTTACCATTTATATGTGACTAAGTTGAAAAAAAAATTGGAAAGAAAGGTGAGGTAGTGCTATGTTATTCATTGATGAACAAATATTTGTACAAGTTCTAAAATGAAGAATTACAATACAACACATTTACAGAAATTTAAAGCATCTGTTATGCGTGACATTAGTTCCATTTGAGCCTTAGACAATTATAACAAGTACATCTTCAGATAAGTGGCAACCAATTCTTCACGGAACGCTACCAATATTTCACGCAGCTAGCAACAATTTATTTCCTTATCTGAATGTAGTCCCCCTCAATTTAGAGTTTGTAGAGAATGAGAGGATGAGAAGCCAAAGACTCTGTCTGCCCTTCGGCCAACTACTCTTGGGACTTAGGGTTGCATCAGGGTCTGGAGTGTGAATAGTCACTACAAAAAACAAAGGATTCACCGACCGCTGATGGAGATGAGTTGGTAAAAGTTTTAGCGACCTTTGAAGCGGTTGTCAGTGAAAACTATCATTGACATCTCAGCGCACAGATCTGTGTAGATATCTACACTTGACACATCATACACATCCAAAGACATCAGTAATAATACTTTTACCAACATGTGATGGGCGTCGGTAAAACTTTTTATTGACATGCTGACGGATGTTGGTAATATATTTATGGATGCAAGTTCATGTGTCCGTGAAGATTTCTTAATTTTTTTTTCTTAATCCACGAAAGACATAATTAGTTCCAAAAATCGGTGGAGATCTATAGTAATGTTATTTGTTGACGTGAAGAAACACTAATTACAAACAAGAAAAATGATTTTGCTCGATCTATTGAAATAAAAACTGATACATGAAGAGAGAAAGAACCTTTCAAAATGAGAAGGCACTCAATTTTGCTAGACTAACTAAATAATAGAATTGCTTAGATGTTAGATCCAGTAGACAACCAAGAATGACATAGATGAAGATATTATATGCATAACCAGACAAAATGTGTTTTTACAAGCATATAAAATCAAAAGTATTTCAAGAAAATTGTAACACCTCAGAACTTTAGTCCCGTATCAAAGATTGTGAGGGATCTTCAATGGCTTATAAAGGGAGGCTTTAATG
This sequence comes from Nymphaea colorata, assembly GCF_008831285.2. NCBI lineage: Eukaryota > Viridiplantae > Streptophyta > Magnoliopsida > Nymphaeales > Nymphaeaceae > Nymphaea > Nymphaea colorata. The sequence goes on from NC_045143.1 coordinate 5,125,618, forward strand.
AGATGATTGTCCTGGTTCTTAGCCTTTCTGAGGTTGGAGCCGAAACTGCTAGGGGGCGGGTTGGGATCCGTCAAACCAGGGGCCCGAGCCCAAGAGTGGGTCGGGTTGTTATAAAAATAGTTACAGAAGTATCACAAACCCGACCAATATTATATGCATCTAGGTAAGGAAGAAGAAGATTCCCTATTCCCAGCAACAATAGTTATTGTTGAAATTAAGATGCATAAAATGAATTAGGGAAGCGAAATGGATTGTGTGAAGCACTATGATTGAAACTTTTGACTATAAAATTATCACTCTTCTTATCTTTCCACAAGAAAGAGCATCTGCCTGCGCAAAGAAGTTCGGCATGAGCTCGTCATGGTTCCCCTGTAATGCAATGGAACAAACATCAATTAACGCAAAAAGAAAGAAAGACCATCCTAAATTAGCCCAACCTAAAAAATCATATTGTGGCAAAAACAATTACCATTATTGAGAGCATTATAGTTGGCAAACCCAGGGATCCGACTGGAGAATCACCCGAGTCGGATCAGGATTGTTCGCTTACTAGCTTACGGGTTAGGACCTAAGCGATCCACACCAAGAATCAGCCAAGACTTGATTCGGCCGAGTAAGGTCCAACTGGAGTTTTAGCGATATAAAACTATATATATATATATACACCATTTGTTGGGGTTTTTTCGCCCCCAAAACCAAAAGTTCCAAACCAGCCTTGTCCTTGATCTTTTTCTTTCCCCCTGTTTCTTTCTTTTTGATGCCCCGAAGGTGGTCTGTCGGGCCCCTGGAGCCCTCTCAACACTGGAGAGAAGTACCCAAGAAAACTCCATGTGAAATGGAGCCTTGCCAACGTCAAAAATGGATCGGGTCCCAGCAGTTCACAGAGATCCACGCTCCAGCTCCAGAAAACATAAAACAGTCGCCCACCCAAATTCACCCGAAGGCCGAAATAGAAACTAAGAAGGGCAAGCCGGTAAGGGCGCAGGCCCTCAGGCGCAAGGGTCAAGCCTCCAAGACTCCTAGTCCAAGGGCGGCAGCAGCCGGCAGGGCAGCGCCAGGTGCTTCTTTCTAGCGTAGGAGCCAACCAGTCAAATTTTCCTCCTCGCTGAGCACATGGGTGAGATCAAGAACAACCGAACAAGAGACTTGTTGTCTGACGTTACTAATACTTGTTGAAAGGAAATAACTCTCGTTACTAATAATCCTCCTTGCTGAGCACATGGGTATCAAAACAGGATTACTTGCAAAGGCCACTCGCAAAATTTCTGAGACGAGAGTTATTTCCTTTCAAGAATTATTATTAGTAACGTCAGACAACAGGTCTCTTGTTCAGTTGTTCTTGATCCCACCCATGTGCTCAGCTAGGAGGAAAATTTGACTGGTTGGCTCCTACGCTCTCAATCTTGTGGCATGTGATGCACAATGACAAACGAAAAAAAGGGAAACCCAACACCATTATTCAATCATTCAAGAAGAAGAAGCACCTGGCGCCGCCCTTGGACTTGAAGTCTTGAAGAAGCACCTGCGCCCTGCGGCCTTGCCGGCTTGCCCTTCGCCTTTCTTAGTTTCTACTTTTGGCCTTGGGGTGAATTTGGGCGGGCAACTGATTTATGTTTTCTGGAGCTGGAGCGTGAATCTCTGTGGACTGTTGGGACTCGATCCCATCAAATGGAGCTTTCTTGGGCTGCCATGGGCAGGCGCCCACGCCGGCTCCGCTACTAGTTTGAAGCCTCTTATCTTGCAGCAAGATGTTATCATGCATGCATTTTAAGGGTCAGATTTTAAAACCTTGGATCTGAATCCGAGAATCTGAAATCAACCTGGATCTAAGATCCAACCAATGTTACAACGTTGACAAACTAGTAATCTTTCAATTTTAATTATGTTAAAGAACAAGCTGAATAAAAAAAAAATTAAGTGCAGTAAACATTCTAGGAGTCATCTCCATTCACTGCTCAAATGGTGAACCTTTTATAAATGAAAGAAATCGAATTTTGAGTGTGGTTTACCAATAAATAAATTGGAGTGGAAGAGGTAATTACCAACACTCTCAAGAAGGTTGAGGCCTCCTGTATTTGGAATATGTATTTTAATTAAAAGAAAAGCAATTTCAGGTGGGAGAGAAGTGCTCACGCGTCCACCTCATCATTCCGTCAAAGATCCCCGCGCGTCGGTCGGACTCCGACGCCGGGAAAAGGCGGAGCCGGTGGGGGGAGTGGAGTCCAGCTGTTTTGGCAGGACGGAAGAGAATGGAGGGAGGGGAAACCACAAAATGACTAAAATGGTTTTGCTTCTTCTTCTTTTAACTGCCCAACGACGTGTAAAGCAGCTCCACTCTCGAGGAAGAAGCAATGAAGTTTCATATGAACTTTCAAGAGATAAATTTAGACGAGCAAGAAGCCTCTTCATTAATTAGTTTTCTGGAACTTTCAGATGAGCAAGAGATAAATCTAGACGAGTTCAGATGAGCAAGAGATAAATTTAGACGAGCAAGAAGCTTCTTCATTAATTAGTTTTCTGGACTAATTAATCATTTGCAAAGACGTAAACAAGATTTTCAAGCAGAAGCAGCGAGGAGACAAGAAAGGAAAAGAAAGAACAGGTAGCGGCATCATGGAGAAACCAAACCTTGGAAACGTGGCTAGTTTCTTCCTCGATCTGCTTGTCTTCTTCTCTGTAACGTTCAAGATCTCAACAGTTCTGGCGCTCCGACAGAAGGAGGAGGAGAAGATGAAGAAATAAGAAGCAGCAGGAAAGAAGGAAGGGACGGTGCGCCAGAGGAGCTCGTGTGGCAGAGGCTCTAGCATCGACCGTGGCATCCAGAAAACGACCTTGCGCTTCGGAGAATTATCGAAAACGCCATTCCACGGAAGATGCTCCGCCCGTGGAGGCGTTTTGGACCCCCAAAAGGAAAGGGGGTCTTCGATAATTCTCCGAAGCACAAGGGCGTTTTCTGGATGCCACGGTCGATGCTGAGTCGCTATAGAGCCCCCCGCCACGAACCTCCTCTGGCGCACCGTTCCTTCCTTCCTTCCTGCTGCTTCTTATTTCTTCTTCTCCTCCTCCTGCTGTGACTCTGTCGGAGCGCCAGAACTGTTGAGATCTCGAACATTACGGAGAAGAAGACCAGCAGATCGAAGTAGAGGAAGAAAATAGCCACGTTTCCAAGGTTTGCTTTCTCCACGATGCCGCATTACCTATTCTTTTTTTCCTTTCTTGTCTCCTCTCTGCGTCAGCTTGAAAATCTTGTTTACGTCTTTGCAATTGATTAATTAGTCCAAAAAACTAATTAATGAAGAAGCATGTGATTCTAGCTCAAGCCGGGACTCAGTTTATTGAGTCAAGCTCATGCTGATCTTGTACAGCTTGACTCGCTCGACTGAACAAGATATGAGTCGAGTTGAGTTGGTGAGTCGAGCTAACCAAGCTCAACTTGGTTCATGTACAGCCCTACTCCTTATTAAAGGTTCACCAATCCTTGATCGAGCTGCACCCAGTCGAGTTACAAGTCTAAACTAATGTAAGCAAAATTTCATAGTTAAACAATCCACATTGACGGCACAATAACTAGAAAGAAGATGATGATTATGATGATCAAGGGCTTTTGGCCTTCTAGCTAGAATCCAGGTGAAATTGATCAAATGGGCGCTGATTTGTTTTCAGTGAATCATGATGCAATCTTTTATAGTCCAATATGAATGTTTCATAGAAAGAAAGAACTCCCACAGTTAGCTCATGTTATTGCTAATTAAGAAATTGCAGCACTTGTCTTTAGGAGCCATCTGAAATTGGCCAGTGGCCAGCTTTTTGTTGGTTGATATAGTTAGTAAAAATTGACTCACATTGGCAAATATTGTTTAGCATAAATTTGAATTTAAGGATTTCTGGATTCCTTAACTTTTAGGTCAAGGGATTGCAATTTTTCCATTAGCTGTAGAAAGGAAAAATATTCCAAGATATAAAGAATCCACGTCCTGTCCATTATATTTTAATCAAGACTGAAAATATGCTTTCCTCTATTAGCCACTTACGAGATTAGCTTCTTCATTTGGGATGGTGAAGCAAGATCGGAAACGAAGATGATGGGTTTAAAAAATTAAGCTGAAAGGACTAAATCTAGAATAGGTAACGAGGCAGAGATTATCATGGAAAAAAAAAACTCATAATATATAAATGATAGTATTATCAGATGCTTTCGTTAAGAGTAAAATGGGTTCGGCACATTTTGAGGACTATTCTCATGATTAAATCAGCTAAGCAAATAATCTTATATGGGCGGAGAGCATCGGCCACAGTACAACCAGTGATGAAAACATCTGCTTTGTCAACCTTTATATATATATATATATATATAACAGGGGCTGACAGGGGCATTCGCTCCGTCCTCACCGGTCCTCCCCCCGGGACCCTAAAAAAAAATTAAAATTTACATGTAAATATTAAAAAGTTTTATTTATCATATATAAGAATTCAGTTCCTCTCATGAAAAAATTATGTCTTTACCATATATATATATAAAACATGCAATGCAAGTTGCTTAAACAAGAAACAACACTGTATGTCTTGTCCTATTGAAAAGGCATGGAGGTGAAGAAAACTTCTTGAACCTTATGTAGATTTTTATGGGCCCTATGAATACTTTTTCTTTAAACAATAGTAGATATTTTTATTTTGTTATTTATTGCACTACAAGATAGACGACATTCAGTGACATCAAAAGGTGCCACTGAAGGTCATTTGTGGGGCATTAGTCTTTTGTGGCTATATATATATATGTATACCTTCTGTGGCATTTTTTTGGTGCCACTGAAGAGTTTTTGATGACTGCCATGGGTATTAGCCTACTATGGCCAATGACGCCACTAAAGGTTCTTTAGTGACATTGCAAATTGCTACTAAGCATGTTTAATAGCACATATATGTATGACATTATTGACATTTTATGACTATTTGCAAACATCACTAAAGGCCTACTAAAGACATAATTAAAGATCTTTAGTTCATATTGCATAAAAAGTGAAAATAAATACACTAAAAGAAAAACATTTTCCTGGCAAAATAAAAATTAATGTCAATAAAATAAGATTTTGGTACGCACGAATGTGTAAATACAATAATAACAAAGATATAGTGCATATAGTTTTTTTTTTCTTTTTTTTTGGATATCCAAAGGCATATACATATGTACACATTTACAAGATTATACCCAATCCCCTTTAGTGGCGTGTCATTCTCTGATAACTTTAGCCTTACTAGATGATTTTGAAGGCTGCTCCTCCACCTGTTGAGCGTATTCTAGAAATTGGACTGTAAAAACCTGCTTTGGAGGATATACACTTTCCAAGTATCACCCCAATCTCCTGTTATTTGTTTGCTAATCTTCCCTGTCCGACTGTTGCAGCTTCCTGAACATTTGATGACATGCAGACACCTGCAGATGATGGTTTCCTGCATATTATTGCAGCATGTAGTCTCCCACACTACCACTCCAGATACGTAACAACCTTCAGAAGGGGTTGTCCGCCATGCCAACATGCCCCAGCCGAAGAAGAAGAACCAGGAGAACGAGTAGCGTGTGCAGGCTATTCTCTCCATGATCCCAACCATACAGAGAAGCAGTCCTTTCGACAATTGGGAAGCAGAGAGGGGGAGGAAAGGGAGAAAACTGTTGATATCAAAGATGGAGAAAAGAGACCCGAAACCGGCACAATGCGCAGGCAGCTGCTTAAGACTACGAAACTGATGACAAGAAACGTCCACCAAGGCTCACGATTTTGTTTACCTACTTTGGAAAAATAATAGTACATCATAAGTTCTATTCATAAAGTTATTTGCAAGAAAACAACGTATAATGCATCATTAAGGCAAAGCATGACCACTACAACTTAATTGCATAATTCTATACCCAAATATACCTGATGGTCCTGTTTTAAATTTGACTAGCTGACGTCTTATCAACTTAAAAAGCTTGTAGAAATTTAGACAGCCACTTCTTGTTTCTCATAAAATGCTATCTGCAGATGCAACTAAGACGATGAAAGAGTACATTTCCAGGTTTACTCTTTGGAGATCACTTCATTATGAATAGAAATTTAATTAACTTATGAAACGTTGATTTCTAAAGCATAAAAGACACATTCTATATATATATATATATATATATATATATATATATATATATATATATATATATCATCACAGATATATAGGCCCTAAAAAGTTGAAATAAATTATATATATCGATCATATGCATCTGCATGTATAGGCCTTGAAAATTTAACTTAAAATTTTATATTAATTTTTTATTAATATATTAACCAAACATCCAATATGAGCTGATTTGACCCCCATATCTCATCGGCAATCTCATGGTCATATGATGCTGGTCAGCAAAATGAACCAACATCAGCAACAGTGGATATGACCAATTGAGACGGTGTAGCTAGGGATGTCCATAAATTCGATTCATTTATGTCTGATATCTGAAATCAGTCAGGTATTAAAAGAATTTTAACATTTGATTCGGAAATTGATTTGGATTTGAATTTAAAAAACGACGTGCAATAGAATTTGAATAAGTTTCTGTTGACAGATTTGGGTCAGACTTAGTGATTAAATATCTTATATATAACGTCCATACATTTTGAAAAGTATCAATTCAGACAGATTTGCATCAGATTTAGATTAAATAAATCTCTCATATATATAATGTCCGTACATTTTGAAAATCAGCTCCTAATATATTGTAATGAGGTTCATAATTAGGTTAAAAATTGGAACATTTGTTTCAGATATTTCCTCTTCTTGTCATTAAATTTAATCTCGCTATACTATTTGATGTTTTGTTATGTTTGTCAAATTCTGAAGAAATGAAAAGTTCTATTATTGGTGCTGATTGCTTCGGGTTTTCTACAAGCTATTGATGGAATTGTTTGCATCTATCTTATGATTATTACACATGATTATTATGTGTAAGGATGTTAACTGATCAGATATCTGTCCGAACTACTTTTAAAAAATTGGATATGGTAAGCAATTTAACATCTGAATAAGAAAATCAAATCGGATTCGGTTTTAAGAAATAACATCTGATCGAATTCGGTTTTAAGTAAATATCCGATCAGATACTTAACCATCTTATCTGATCGGATAGGGATCTAGATTCGGTTTTAAGTAAATATCCAATGAGATATATAACCATCTTAACAAGCATATCTGAAGCTTGAGTTGACATCCAAATCTAAATTACAGCTTGATATTCAAATCCGAACTATGTGAATCCGAAATACAACATGATATCTGAATCCGGCGTTAATTTCTAAAGTTGGTGTCTCCTGAAGTTGAGACCTATGAACGGTTGAGCCAAACGCACCAAATTAAAATTATGACATATAAGAACAATATAAATTGTATATTAAGGTAATGTCTTATTAAGAGGTAATGACTTTTATGAAGTTGTATATAAAAATAGTTAAATAGTTATCATATATACCATTTAACTTAAAGTATTTAAAACTATATCACATAAAACTAATTAATTAATAATTCATATTGTATTTAATTAAACATTTTTGTGTAAACAGGCAAAGTATTATAGTTAAGGCATCAACTCAACACGATATCTTAAATAATATATTTATTTAATTAAAAATAATAAAAAAATCTTGTATCAAGAAATTTCAATAAAATGAGTATTTTTAAAAATATAAAAATTAATTGCAAATAAATATATTTAATATAAAACAACTATTGAACTAATAAAAAAGTTTTATTTATCAAATTATCAATTATTTATTTAATCAATCAAGTAAATTATTTTGTATAATCATATAATACGTCCAAAAGTCTTAGGTATTTGATATATAACACATAGTTCACAAATTTAAAACCAAAAACCTTTAACTAGTAGGAGAACAACAAATTGTTTGATTTAATAAGTTATATGATTTAATTAAATAATGAAAATTTATGTAAAAAAAACACTTATTGCAATAAAACTAAAACGACTAACCCAAAGAGTTAGTAAGGATGTGGAAGAATGAAAGTTTGACATCATTGAACACTCTTTTTACGGATAACCATTGAACATTCTTTTTACGGATAACCATTGCAATAAAGATAAAAGGACCAACTCAAAGAGTTAGTAAGGATGTGGAAGAATGAATGTTTGACATATATTTGAGCTTCTCAAAAGAACAAATATGTTTGAATCTACGGGTGTTCCAACCCCCATAGCATGCTCCTCTGCTTTGTCTGCTCAAACTGTATCAAAATTTTATGATCTAACTCTTTGTCACAGCATTGTTGAAACTCTTCAATACTCTACTACGACTTGCCCAGACATATTTTATGTTGTCAACAAGGTTTGTCAATGCATGCATCATCCTACTGATGCCTATTAGGATGCCGTAATCCTAAGATATTTGAAACATACTATTAATTATGGTCTTGTTATTAAACCTACCTCAGTTCTTAAAATTAATGGTTACAGTGATGCAAATTGGGCATGATGTCTTGATGATAGACGGTCTACAGGTAGATATGCAGTGTTTATTAGACTCAATTTAGTTTCATGGAGTGTTAAAAAGCAGTCAATTGTCTCTCATTCTAGCATTGAGGATGAGTATTGACCTATTGCCAATACTATTGCTGAAATCATGTGGTTACAATTTTCATTAAAAGAATTTTGTGTTGCTCAATCACAACCTTCCATATATTGGTGCGACAATATCGGCGCTACCTATCTTGCAGCTCATTCTGTGTATCATAGTCGTAGCAAACACATAGAAAATGACCTTCATTTTGTTTGAAAAAAAACTGGCTAAAGGAGATTTGAAAATTCAATACATCTCTTCCAAAAATCAAGTTGTTGATATATTAACTAAGTCACTTAGTAAGCAGCACCATCATCAAATAATTAACAAGTTCAATCTCATTATTAGAGCATTGAGCTTGTGGAGGGATGTTAACAGAAAATATCAAGAAAACTCTCAAAGTGAATTACTTGGAAGATGAAAAGTCATGTTTATTGAGGAATGAAAAGTCATGTTTATTGAGAGATAAAAAGTCATGTATTTTATGAGATGAAAAATCATGTCTCATGAGATATGAGATATGAAGAGCCATGTCTCTTGGAAATTAGAAACCTTTTATATATCTCCTCTCCATATAAAAGAACCTCTCTATCAAAGGAATGCAAGTGAGAAATAATAGAGCAGTGAGTCAGAAATGATAGAGTAGTGGATGTAAGCTTATTGGCTAAACCATTTTAAAAACTCATGGCCTTTTAAGAGTAGAAGGCCTAATTAGACAAACCATAAATTCGTAGGCTGGTGCTTTTTGTATCAAAACACACGTGAAATAGCGCGTTCTTCTCATTCTAAACCAGGCAATTCAACCATAAGCAAGTCGCTTACGCCCAAATCTTTAACAAGAACTCACCACGATCTACCAGGAGAGAAACCTCATAAAGAAGAACAAGGAACCCAAAAAACTCCGCCTTTCTCACTTAAGTTTCCGCTTTTATGCCTTTGATGCTTAAAATATGATCAAACGAACGAAGAAATCCATTAAAAACAAGACCAAATGTAACGGCATACCACTTTCCGCTAATGATCTTCACAGACAGGAGAAGAGAGAAGAAGTGCTTGAGAACAAAACAAGATGGCAATGACAGCAGCTGCGACTGCAATTCCGGCGATCACGGGACTGACACAGATCCGAAGGAAGAAGACGGAGGAGGAGGGGATTTGGTAGTTTGTGTAGGAGTAGAAGTCGTGGACGGAGTAGTCAGTGTAGGAGTAGTAGAGGACGGAGGGGGAGGCGGAGATGGGGTAGAAGGAGGGCTACCAGGCGGGGGAGTTAGGGACGGAGACGACGGAGGAGGCGAGGACGGCATTGCCAGAGACGATGGAGGAGGGGAAGAGGAAGGCGGCGGGGACGTGGAGTTGGGAGGAGGAGGAGAGGAAGCAGGGGCTGAGGGAGGAGAAGAGGAAGCGGGGGCTGGAGGAGGTGGAGGCGGGCTCGATGCAGGAGAAAGCACAAGTGGAGGGGTGGCCATCCCTAACGATGATGCTCATCTGTGCTATGCTCGCCGGTGACTCTTCGGCGCCGCTTTCCTTTAGTCGCTGAAAAAGGCAAGCACGGGTTGGCAAAAAAAAAAAAAGCTTTTGAAAAGTTGGTAATTAAGAAAAACCACAACTACATTTTGCACTACTAATAAAATTGGCAGTCGGTTATTACTAAATGAGCTAAGTTAATGTGACAAAAAGATTAAAGGCACTTTAATTATTTTGCATTGGCAACCTAAACTACTTTCAATATATTAATACATAATACATTAAATATATGAGGAACCATTTCTTATCTGCGTCAATACTCTAACGAGACCTTGAAAACCATGTAGTGGTGGAGCTGAAGAAACCTGGAGAGCCCATCAACCTCTCCAACAAAAGAAGAAGCGACCAATGCAGCCATTTCCTTTGGTGGTTTAATGAAGGATGCAAGGTTCCAAAGGTTGCTTCCTCTCTAGTTGTAGAAGTCGATGGGTTCCACTGGTTTTCTTTGGCTCCGCTGCAATGTCGTGTCCCAAGTTTGGTGCAGATATTGACGCCCATTGAAAATGGCTCCTGAACGAGCAGTAAAGATATCAGAAGCAATATAAGAATGATTCAGGTTAGAAGCAGAGGAGCTATCTAACATTGATCAGCTCCCTTTGTCTTACTTTATGTACAGTTCATTCTTTCAATTTTTCATTGATTCAATTCCGCAGGCAAACCTCCAGCAGGTTATTTCCTACAGGCAATACACATAAAAGACAGCTCCCAGGCTTCTGACCTTAATAATTCTTATATTGTTTTAAGTATCTTTATTTCATCTTTCATCTGTTGCATCCATTGATTTTTATCTAATCACCTGAAGTAGTGACTAGTGAGTGCCCTTTCATTCCATCTGGAAGCTTTTCCTATATGCTTCAATATCCAAACCAGATCTAGAAAACCACATAGCGGTGAAGCTGAAGAAAACCACCGGTTTCATTCTTCTTGGGTTATTTTCCAAGTTCAACTTTTCAGGTGTAAATGGTAAGTGTGCTGGCCAAGGCGACAACTATGGAATGGTAATTACCATGAACATCATGGCATATCAAATATAGCAAGTGGTGGAAGACCATGCAAAAATCAAAGAGAGAATCTCAAGGGGAAAATGTCTAACTATCGTCATGGAAATTAAAAATGAGCAAGCATTATGGTAAAATCTTGTGACTTAAATGATGGTGTTATAATAGTCCTTAAAAATAAGAGGAAGCATTTATTGCAAGACAACTATATAATGGATTTCAGTACCACGCATTGGATTAAGGTCGACGGATGCATTTAGTTTAGTGGTATAGAACCACAGTAATTCTGTTATCGTTTTTTTTTTTAATGTTTTGCATCAAACCGCAATGTCCACAGGAATTTTGACTGTAAAGATCATATAATCAGAGCACCATCTCAAATATCAAGGAAAAATTCATATTAGGATTGTTATCGGTACAACTTGAGAAGGAGACCTAAATATTGTATTAATAGAGTTAACGTTTTTTAAGGTTATTTTGAAAAGTAAAATGGTAATCTTTCTTGTTAATCGAATGATCATAACGATGGCAATCATAATATGAATTTTTCATGTAATACGATCAGTTTTTATTCAATAGATTGGGCACAATAATTTTTCTTGTTTGTAATTAATGTTTATTCACGTCAACAAATAACATCACTATAGGTCTCTACCGATTTTCGAAACTAATTATGCCATTCGTGGATTAAGAAAAAAAATATATAACAAATCTTCTTGGACGCATGAAATTGCGTCGATAAATATGCTACCGATGTCGATAAATATATTACTTGAGCAACAGATTGAAGCATCAATGCATCGAGTCGGATCATGGAAAGCAGTCTCTGCATTTCTCTCTTTGGAACAAAGCTCAGACTCCTTTTACTGTAAGATTTCACAGATGTCGAACATAATAACCTGAAGATTTATCTAGTGTTATAAACCATATATTACAAACCATATGTGTTCAGTTCCTATATGAACTACTCCTGGTTTTCCTTTTTCTTTCATGGAACAATAGCCTGCAGCAGCAATCGACTATAACAGTTTGGAGCCCCAAATGCAGCGGGACCTCCTTTCTGCAGCACCAACGTCGGTTAAGAACAGTTTCGAATCCCAAATGCAGTTGGGCCACTTTGCTTATGAACATGATCGCTACAGGGATTTCCCCCGTGAGCAATCACCTTTCGAATTCCAGAATACACACCACTTTTGGATGTAGTGTCTCAGTCGAACGGGACGCCTGTTCTATCCACGTTCATGTCAGTTTCTTTTTCATATGTACATATTAATAAATGCCAAAGTTCATAGACAAACCAAGTCATTAAATGAATTCTCGTGATTGGGAAGTCTTTTGGTTGGATCTCTGTAAATGCCCGTCACCTTGACATTTCATATCATAATATTGTATATGTCTGCAGATGATGAAATTCTGCGAAGCGGAAGAGCGAAAGCTGTTATCCAGATGATGAAATTTTCAATATTATATGCGGAACGGACCAAGTGTGATATAATTGGACAATTTTTGTGCAATTACGCTTGAAAGATTAAATTTTAGAGTCCTTTTTGTTGTATTTTTGAAATTCTGATTGCACGATTCGATTCTTATGGTCCAAATTATACTTGAAGGATCCTTCTTTTAAACAGTTCATTCAGACGAGGATATATGATTTTTGAAAAGCATTAATGATCGATTAACATTCTAAAGCATCTGAATATTTGTCTGTAAACATCTTACAATCGGATCACCATCTCAAATATCAAGCACGTAGTTACATGAAAAATTCATATTAGGATTGCTGTCGGTTCAACTTTAGAAGGCTCTGGAATTGCCTACAAATGCAAATGTCTAAAAAGTCAGCTGGCTTTCACGAATTTAGCTTTCGCCTTTTTTTTTCAAATAATTTCTTTCAATTATGAAGAACAAATGGTGCGAACAAATGGTGCATAGTGCAACCAGTTGGATTGGGTTGGTGTGTAAACCCATGTTCCATGTCCTCAATTCGATTCTTGGAGTACTATCCTGATGGACTCTCTCTCTCTCTCTCTCTCTCTCTTGTCACCAACACCACCCTCAACCAAAAAAAAAAAGAACTATATTTGAGAAGAAAATTGAGCATATTTCACACTTAATTACCCGTTTTAATTCAGGGTGTGAGATTTGGGAGGGGACAAACCGACATCAAGAACATGATAAAATAAACATGCCTATGAAAACTACTTGTAACCATTTTTTGAGAGCTCAAATAACACAAAAGAGATAAAGCCTAAAGTGGCAAAATATATGTCATGGCTTTTTAAATGGCCAAAATGTCTGCTACCTTCTTTTCTTTTCTTTTTTTAACCATCCATCTCAATGAATGATTTATTCTCTTTTAAGTATTTGAGCTCTTGTAAACTAGTTACAAGTAGTTTTCATAGACATATTTATTTTATCATATTCACTTTATGATGTCGGTGTATGCCCTCTCTCTCACACACACATTCTGAATCAAAACAGCCAAGTGTGAAATATACTCATTTATTTTCCATCTCAAAAGCCGAGCGAGAGAGACAGAGAGAGGAAAGGTGTTGGTTGAGAGAGAGAGAGAGAGAGAAAGAGGGAGCTGATAAAATGGGAATCAATACCAAAATTTGGAGACAAGAAGTACCCTAGTTACAATAACAACCGCAAAACATAACAAAAAAGACGAAATATACAATACAATGTACAGTAAAACAAAATAAGAGGGGTGAAGAGGAAATGAAGAGACAGAGCAACACAATCACCTAGCCGTGGATGAAAGACGACGTCGTAGCCGAATGACAAAATGTATATCCCCTTGAACAAGATTAGCCACACCTCCAGAGATGACCCCAGGAAACCGTCAGGTGCAGAGAAAGACAAAAGATAAAAAAAGACGAATGGAGGGTGGATCTGCTACAACGGACAACCCTGACGGATGCCATGACCTAGACAAAAGAAATCGCTTCACAACCCATTGAAGGAGACCGCTAGCTGGGCCCTAGTGACAAGCGAAATGATCTACTGCCTAAACGATAGGCCAAAAGCAAGAGTGAGGAGGTGAGAAAGAAATTCCAAACTAACCGAATCAAAAGCCTTATAGATGTCCAACTTAAGGATGAAGGAAGGAAGATGCAAACAGTATAGAGAATGAACAACCTCATTGGCGAGGACTACAGCGTCCTGCAAATACCGACCCTTGATGAAAGCAACCTGGAAGAGGTTAATGATAGACGGTAATCTGTAAGGAAAGCAACTTAGCAATAATCTTATAAGGAGTGCTTAAGATGAAGATGAGGTGAAAGTGAGTGACGTCTGTAGGGTTAGAACGCTTAGACACCAAGACACAAACAACTTGATTAAATTCCTTAAGAAAGATGGAGTTCGAGGCAAATTCATCACAAAACTCAAACACATCAGCGCTACAAGCCTCCCAAAAGGTGCAAAAAAATTCAATAGGAAAACCATCAATGTTGGGCGCCTTACCAGAGCCAAGGGCCCAGACAACATTCTTGATCTCTTGGTGCAGGAAAGGTCACTCAAGAGAGATCACACACGAGACAGAGAGGTGAAAATCCGGCAACGGGGCACGGAAGCGAAGGGGCTTAGAATAAAAATCTCGAAAATGCGGTCAAAGCCGAAAAAATATCATCACCAAGAAAAACCCTGTGTCCGATAACTATAGACTGGAGCAATGTTTGAGGCGCCTTTGAGAGACAGCAAAGTGGAAGAATCTAGAGTTCTGGTCTCCATACGAAAGCCAACCCAACCTAGAACGCTGTTGTCAATAGATAGATTCCCTAATCCACCACTTCTGAGCAAGACGACAAAAAAATGAGAAGACTGATTTGTAGAAAGATGAGAGAGAGAGAGACAGATAAGAGGGGGCAAAAAACCTTGCCGTAGCCATCAGCCAACAACTCTCAATTCAAACCAACACTCCATCAAGATAACATACTCCAAGAATCGAACTGAAGATAGGGAACATGGGTTTACACGCCAACCCAGTCCAACATACATCATTTGTTCTTCATAATTGAAAGAAATTATTTGAAAAAAAAAAGGCGAAAGGTAAATCGTGAAAGCCAGCTGACTTTTTAGACATTTGCATTTGTAGGCAATTCCAGAGCCTTCTCAAGTTGCACCGACAGCAATCCTAATATGAATTTTTCATGTAACTATGTACTTGATATTTGAGATGGTGATCCGTTTGTAAGATCTTTACAGACAAATATTCAGATGCTTTAGATTGTTAATATCATTAATGCTTTTCAAAAATCATATATCCTCGTCTGAATGAACTGTTTAAAAGAATTCCTTCAAATATAATTTGGACCATAAGAATCGAATCGTGCAATCAGAATTTCAAAAATACAACAAAAAGGACTCTAAAATTTAATCTTTCAAGCGTAATTGCACAAAATTGTCCAATTATATCACACTTGGTCCGTTCCCCGTATAATATTGAAAATTTCATCATTTGGATAACAGCTTTCGCTCTTCCGCTTCGCAGAATTTCATCATCTGCTGACATATACAATATTATGATATGAAATGTCAAGGTGACGGGCATTTACAGAGATCCAACCAAAGAGTTGCCAGTCATGAGAATTCATTTCCTGACTTGGTTTGTCTATGACCTTTGGCATTTATTAATATTTACATATGAAAAAGAAACTGACATGAACGTGGATAGATCTGGCTTCCCGTTCGACTGAGACACTACATCCAAAAGTGGTATGTATTCTGGAATTCGAAAGGTGATTGCTCACGGGGGAAATCCCTGTAGCGGTCATGTTCATAAGCAAAGTGGCCCAACTGCATTTGGGATTCGAAACTGCTTTCAACCGACGTTGGTGCTGCAGAACGGAGGTCCGGCTGCATTTGGGGCTCCAAACTGTTGTAGCCGACTGCTGCTGTTGGCTATTGTTCCATGAAAGAAAAAGGAAAACCATAAGTAATTCACATAGGAACTGAACACATATGGTTTGTAATACATCTTCAGGTTATCATGTTCGACATCTGTGAAATCTTACTGTAAAAGAAGTCTGAGCTTGACCCAAAGAGCGATATGCAGAGACTTCTTTCCATGATCGGACTCGATGCATTCCTGCTTCAATCTGTTGCTCAAGTTGGTTTAAATTGTTTATGCTGAGCGTCTCGAGATCCTCTCCCATGAGATGCCTTATGCTTGCGTGCAGCATTTCCCTCTCATTCTTCAAACTAGCCATCTCTCTTGTCATCTGTTTTACGAAATACCAAATGCATTACTTTTACCATAGAGATGAAGTTAAAGGCCAATTAGAAGGCGAGGAGGACAACCTGATCCTCATGCACTCGATACAATTGTTCATCAGCCCATAAATCTCCCGTGTATGTGTCTAGCAAGGAACGGGAAGATGATGCACCTCCCCCTCGCTGATCAATCGGCAATCCTCCCGTGTATCTGTCAATAATTTGCTTCATGCTACAAGTTGCATGAAATTAGTTCAACAACTAAAACCATCATAAAGGATGACTGTAGACTTCATGGATTTACGAAAAGCGGGTGATCTGGTTTACTAGCTTTTACATTTTCTTTTAATTAAATTTCATCATCTTCATGGGTTCGCCGGAAAAGGTGTTCGGGGAAAGCATGAACGAGAAAAAAAAGATTAAAAAGAAAGAGAAACCTTGTGCTCGGGCTGCAATACTCGAACATCTTCCCTCTGCTTGAGAAGACGACAATGCCGAGCTTTACGTCGCAGAGTATGGCGAGCTCCTGTGCCTTCTTCATCAGGCCTCTTCTTCTCTTGCAGAAGGTCACGTCGCGGTGCTTGGGGTGCTCGATCCTCTTGATGTCAATCTTCCTGCGCCCCATATTAATTTGCTCTCTTTCTTCTCTGCTACTGCTGCCTCCAGCTTGCTTCTTCGTCTGGCACGACCGAAGGATACGGACGTACCAAGAGCAAGGTTCTACTCTCTATATATATATGCATCTCTCCTCTTCTTGCTACTCGACCGCCCACGGGATTTCTCGAAATCCTAACTTCGCCATTAAGTTTACTCGCAGGGCCGGTATTTGTTATGAACATTAATAGCCAGAGAGGGAGAAGGCGCATGAGAAGATGCGTCTGTTGCATGTGATGGGGTTATTCACCATATTCGTGTCTTTAAATTGATTTTTTTTCATTTTGTCTTGCAAAACGTGCTCTGTTTCATATCTTTTTAAAGGGGTTTCGCCATTTCATTCCCGGCACACCGACATTGTGGGCTCCAAGAAACTACCTGACTGATCATAAGCCATGATAAGCCGACATCGTATATGGCGAATATAACCAGCTTCGGGCATTCATACCAATCTTGTGTGTTCGTTTTAAACTGTCAAATTCCTTCTTTCTGTTTCTCTGTATTGGCTGAAGGGCTATTTGTTTCTCTGCATTGACCGAAGAGCTTAACATGGCTGGTTGAGTTGATTGTGTTAATGTGCTGTCGTCAGTTCAATTCTTAGTTCAATTCTTATATTAAGCCTATGAAGCCAAGTTGGTGCTTTCTCTTCCCTCTCAGAATTAAAACACCTTATATACACTTATTTTGCATGGCAAAATTCATACAAGAGGGAGAGAGAGCTAATTGGGGCCGCCGATGTTGAGGATAGGGAATGTTCTGAAGGCATTCATTCATGCAAAGGGGAGTGAGCCCATGCGGAAACCAGAGAAAGAAAGGTGTCAGTAGTCCAGTACTAGCTTTTGGGGGGTTGAAGAAGAGCTGTGGAAGAAGCTTCTTGTTATTGCCAGAGAAGGAAATGTGAGTCCGTCGTCGGTTAGTGAATGAAGCCCGGCGGCCGGTGCACGTCCCTTTCGCACACCACATGCGTTGCCATCTTCTTCCACTTCCTCTTTCCTTCCCTGTGAAGAAACTTTGAGAGCACAGTGGCATGAGGCTTTAAGCTCGCTAGAAATGGTATGAAAACGTAACCAAGCTTTTCCACAATTAATCAAACGCCTGAATAAGTAAGTTCTTCATTTAATAAAACCTTATCATTTTTCAAGTTTTGCACCTCATTGCGAGTCATGTCATGCAAACTGAATCTGAAAAACAAAACAACATACATTTTAAAAAAATCTCCACAAAATTGTGCAACATTTGGTCAATTCGCAGTCCTGAATGAACCAAAAACATTTCAAAATTATTATTTTTTTAAATAACTAAGAACGTAAAATCTTAAACTATTTAAAAAAAATAATTGAAAGCTGACACATGGCACCACCAATAAAGCATTGAATCAGACCGGTTTGTCACTGATTCGGTTCGAATCAGCTGATTCTGACAACATTGTATGGTGTTACACCTGATTTGAATTCAAATCAAAAGAAATCTTAAAATTGAGGGACATAAGGGTTCATTCTTTTTGCATCTACATAATTATTTTATCGGTCAATTAAAGAAGGCCAAGAGGCCGTCCAAGTATAATATTATAAATATAAAAGGCCTGCTAGAGATGAAAACATTGATGGCAAGTGGATGAGATATATGGGGTTGATGTGGGCCACTGCCCACACCAACCCATCAAGATTTTTATTATAAAAATTCAAAATTACATTCTAATGACCTAAAAATGATGTAATGCGCCCACATTTAACCTTGGGCTGGTAGATTGAGTGTTCCTCAGCCAAAAATTTCAAGTTCCCTCAATCAGGTCGTGTATAAGCCAATATTTTATTTGAGTAGTTAGAGGGACCACTAATTCAATAATATATATATATATATATATATATATATATATATATATATTAAAAGACTGGTGTGGACAACTCAGCCGCTGGCTAGATTGATATTCAGATTGTTGTTCCAGTACAGGTCAAAGAAGAGGTGCTGAAAGTCTGGATCCGTTAACATATTTTAAGGTCAATTGTTTCTGATTAAATGAAGAAGGTGCATGTGGTCACGTCGGCCGCGGGCTGCGGCCAACTGGGCCCGACAATAATTGTTGGATTTTATATAATCTTATATCAATGTTCGGATCCTTTTAAGACTTCATTTTTTTCTAGTTAGTTTTGGAATCATGGTGAGGAAGTCGCTTAGGTGTGACAGGTTGGTTTACGATGACTTCTCATTTTCTTTCTAGCGTTTCAGCTATATAATATGGGGAGGTTAATATATTTGATTTGGATGTTATATTCGATTGAACTGTATAAAAAAGTTGGATATAAAAAAAAAAGATTTCGAATTAAGAATTTAGTTTGGAAATAAGAAATGACATTTGATCAGACCCAGAATTAAATTCTAGCTTAAGTAAATATCGATTGAATTTGGAATCATATTCAGATAAAATATAGTTGTAAATAAATATAATATACTCAATGTGGTAGGTTTAGATTCAATTTAAAAATTGGCTTCAGATTAGGTTGTTCAGATTACGAATTTGGATTTTGGATTCAGATGTGATGTATATTTTTTTCATCAAAATTTAAATCCAAATATATAGATATCCTAAAAATTAGATATGATAAAACATATATTCGTCTAAAATCAGATTCATTGACATTATTAAGAATGTAAAGAAAACGACGAGCGTAAGTCCCTCTTTTCCCTTTGCCCCAAGAGTCGAATAATCTCAGTTACCAGAAAATTTT